>NC_022019.1:18620624-18647434 GCF_000317375.1 Microtus ochrogaster | reverse complement strand
TATAGTTATACATAATTCTTTCATCCAATGACCTGAAATTTTTAGGCTGTTGTTCAGTCTTTGTTTTTGTGTGTGTGTGTGTGTGTGTGTGTGTGTGTGTGTGTGTGTGTGTGTGTGTCTAACTGAATCTGAGATCATTTTCTTATTGTCTGAGTTAGGTAGACCCCTTAATTTCTAGGAGTTTGGATGATCTCCAATAGAATTCTTCATATCATCCATCTTTTTCAGACTAAGTGGTCAAAACTCTCTGGCTGGTCTAGAGGCACGATAAATGTAGCAAGTGGGGGAGCCTCTGCCTGGAGTCTGCTGCTGAGCCTGGACTGAGCCGGTCAAACTCAGATCCCAGGTCATGGCTGCTCCACAGACCTGCCTCTTAGAATGAGCATCCCGGCCAGTCTTCATCCTCCAGTGCTCATGTAGAGTGGAACATTCCATTTCACAAATTGGATCTCAGGACACACTGTCCATTAGCTGCCTACTCCTAGTCCCAAGCAATCCCATGTGATGAATTCAACCCTAAGAGTTTGTAGGCTGAATAATCACATCCTAAAGGTGTGCATGGCCTAATACTGAGGGATATGCTCCCTCCCAAGGAGGAGGGTACCTTGTAGATGTGATGATATGCAGAATCTTGAAATGGAGGTTATAGTAAGGTATCATGATGTGATCAATTTAATTGGTCAGCGTTCTTATCGTGGGAGGCAGAAGGTGAGAACTGGCGGAGACACAACGGATGACAGATGCATGAGACGGGAGTGACTAGAGGAAGAGGCCACCTACCAAGAAGATCAGGTGGCCTTCACTGGCTGAAGGGTTTGCTTTTTTTTTTTTAAAAAAAAGAATAATAAAAGCCACATTCTTGTGAAGCCTCTTCAAGGAACCAGCCTGGTGACTGTGACTTTAGGTTAGTGAAATGAATTTTAGACTTCTTCCCTCCAGGACTGCAATGGAAATCTGTGTTAAGTTGTTGCCTTTGTTACAGCAACAACAGGAAGTTGATATGATTAGTGTCTTCCCAACAGGTGTGGTTTTACTTATGCCCTTCAATCCCTTCTCAGATCTTGCCTTTGAATACCACAGTGCCCTTTTGTGAGAGAAGGTGATGCTGTCTCCACCCTGTGTGGTCATGGTTTATTTTGTCCCCTAATGTATTCCCTTGTGAGCTGCATTTTCCAGATTCCCAGAGCCAGGTTTCCTGCTAAGTCTACATAGGAGGGTGTGGAAGAGGAGTCCGGCCCTCCCCCTTTCTTCCCCTCACTTCCCTTCCTCTGCACTCTCCCCCTCCCCTCTCTCATCCCTCTCTCCTTCCACAGAGGTAGGTGGCACTGTCAGCTTGTCTTCCACAAGATTGACTCCCAACAGTTGCTATGGTCCCGGCTGTCACAAGGTCCAAGCTCTCTCCTTAGATGCCCTCTCGCCTGCTCTCGAGTCAAGGCTGAGGGGAAACCCCTTTTCTGTTTTCACTCATCTCTGTGTTGTTTCCTCTTCCCTTGCTTTTTAAAATTTTGTAGAGCTATCTACTTTTCCATATTATATTTCAATCATTAAAAATCTTGAAATCATTTCTGTCCTGTTGCTACAACTACTTTGGTCTTCTCTGCTCCTTTGGCTGTTTCCAGTCTAACTTTGAGGTCTACTTTGGAGCCTGAGAAGTCCCACTAGCTTCAGGTCTTCTGCATACTGGAATCCTAACTCACACCCTCCCTGGCCCTGATCTTCCTGAGCATATGCCTTAGACTGCTCTTTATTTTCATACCGTTTCAATAGCCATTTTCATATGAATTCACCATCTGTGTATGTGTCATTTTGGTTGTCTTCAGTCAAAAGAATGTTTTGGAAGGGCCATCAGGGCTCAGAGGATCCCCTGGAGGCTGGAGAAATAAGCATTGAATCAGCCAGATCAACAGGAGCCAAGACACCAGGAGGCTCAGGCAATAAAATCCAGCCACAACTGTGAAGTAGAATGGGCTTCCTAGCCACGGCTCCTGCCTTGGAGATGAATGGCCTTCTCATCTTTCTTGACTGTTTACTTGAGACTCAGATTCATGAGACTAAGACAGGGAATGTAGCTGAGGGGCACAGCCCTTGCTGAGCCTGTGTGTGGCTCTGGAGTCAGTCAGGTAAGCTAAACAGACAAATAAGAAAGCAAACTTCTCAGACCGTGAGTCCTGTCGGTTGAGCCCACATCTTTTGTCCATCTCTCAGCGAGACAGAGGGTATAAAGATCTCCTTTGATTTTCTTAGAAGGAAGGGCCTGTCCTCTGACCATCAGGGTGGCCCATGGGGAAGAAGAGAAGACTCTCAAATGAAATCAGAAAGGAGGCAAGTGATGGAAAGCAGATTGGCGCTGCGTTTCTAAAACAACAAATGGCCACCGCATTCTGCCCACTGCCGTGCGTCTTAGCATTGAGGCTAATCCTTTTGATATTGTTGTCCTCCAAACCTCACGCTCTTCTCCTCTCTCACCAGCTCCTCCTACTTTGGCCTGCCTAGAAATTCTCGTTTTATGAAAGGATATCCATCTTGGTCTGAATTTTTCCAGGCTCTGTTTAGGACATTATGTTTCAAGTAGACATCTTGGTTAAATAAAGAATCTGCATTTGTTTTCTTAAGCTTCTGGTTTACTGATAGACAACACAGCATGTTCTCCATGCGGGTGTTCAAGGTGCGGGTTATTCCTCTGGTGAGACAAGAGAACAGGGCACTGGGCAGTCTCCATCAGATGCTTGTAAGGTGAATACCCACTTCATGTCTGCCTTGTTTTCCCTTGGGGAAAGTGTCAAGGTTTATCCTTCCTCCCTGGTTCTTTTGTACCACCCACGTCTCCTTCCAGAGAGTCCTCACTGTCGTTTTCACAGTGCTTGCTGTGGCTAATGAAGCTGTGTTGCTATGAGATACGCTCATCAGTGACTTGAACTAGAATAGAGTCTGTTGCTTTAAATCCTATTCGGCCCCTTTTTGTTACAGGAGCGTTTGAAAAAGGAAAGTGAACCCATAGAGTTGAGTGGTAAAGACAAATGGCATTTTTCTAAACCAGTTTTGTTTCTCTAAACCGGATATAGTATTCAGAGTGACTTCTGGTTTTGTGTCACAGCCCTGCAAACATTGACCTGGGTCTGGAAAGTGGCTTTTCTCCTTCCTTCCTGGAGACAGAAATTTGGAATAGCTCACACTGTTTGCCTGCGATGCATCACGCAATACTGACCGTGGGTCACCTGTGGTGAGCCACAGTGGCATATAATACTTGTCCAGAGCAGAGAAATCCTTGACTGAAATGCTCCAAGTCACTGATGAGGGAGGGGGCAGGCTGTTGGTAGCTTTCCTCCCATCAATCTCAACTATATTGCTAATGTAAACGCTGTGTTATTTGTGGAAGTGGTTTCATTACTGGCTCCTTGGTCTCTGGTTTCTCGTCTTACTCTACCGTAGCTCACGCGATGAAGATCAGTCTTTGTTGAACCTTATTTGTCTTTCTTAAACTCACAGCACAGAACTCATATGCCACGCGCTACAGGACTATTAAAAATATAGAACAATTCTCTTCGCTTCATAAAATCCAATAAATACTTGTTGACAAACTGCCAAAGCCAATCCAAGGAGAGAAGAAAAGCCAATTATACCGTGATTCTGCTCCACAACAAATGCAAAGTCACTCGTTAATCCATTCATTAAATTTGTTGAGTGGCTACCATGTCAGGCATCAGGCTAGACACAGGGGAAGCAACAGTATACGAAACAAGAAGCTCTTATTGCAGAATAACAGACAATCATCAAGTAATTCTGTGAACATTTGAACTGTCATGGTGACCAATAATCCAAAACACTGTTGACAGGTCAGGGAAGTTTCTGGAAAAGAAAAGAAAAAAAAAGGTCCTTAGAGACTGAGATCAGAAAGATGCAGAGAAGGCCGTTTATCTTTGGGTCTGTACAGAAGAGATAACAGGCGGAACAGGCAGCTGTAGATTGCAGTTGGTAGCTGGACAGGTGGTTACGTTTCTCCTAATGTGTGGAGTCCTTACTAGTACGGTGAGCACTAGTCACCAGCGGTGAAGGCTCTAGCTGGGCACCAGTATGACTTCTTCATGTTCACTGAGGTAGGCAACTGTTCTCTTCAACAATAGGGCCTCGCCGTCAGTCTGTGGCGAGCAACCAATAACCTTGGCAATAGCCTGCAGTTTTGCATGGACTTCCTGGTGCCCCCTCTGCCAATACTCGACTAGATGTAATCCATGCCTGGCATTGGGGGTTTCTCTTGATGGCAAAGATTCTAGTTGGGGATTTGTCTCCCTTGTTATTTTGTGATTCCGTGTGTTTTATATATTTCAGGAGGCTTCTGCCTTAGTAGAATGTGACCACTCAAATGACCTTTAGTGCTAATTGTCCCTCCCTTACCCACTCTTCCACCCCACTCCCTATTTAGCCCCCACCATTCCAGTTTTTCCCTGTTCCTGGTCTTTCCATATACTCTATTTCCCTTTCCTTGGGAAATCTTCCCCTTCTCTCTAGGCCCCTAATCTATACCTAACCTCTGTGGTTAAACAGACTGTATCATACTTATTTAAGGCTTAAAGGCTAACAAATTAAGAGATTTCTTAAGTCCTAGGATAGGGCTAGGTTTCCATATTGACAATTCAAAACCTGTGGCCACCAAGTAGTTGCCCTTACAAGGTTTGGAAGCATCAACAGATGTGAAAGACCTGAGCACACTGACTCACGCTTCTAATTCCAGGACTTGAAAGGCTAAGGTAGGAGGATTGATATGAAATTGACATAGCAGCACTGGTCACAGGCTCAGCCAAACTCTGGTAACTGAAAGTTTAGGGGTGCAGGGGGAGAGTAACGTAATATGTGACATGAAAGCAGAAGGATGACCAATCAGAGGGAGGAAGAAGATCAGTAAGGGAGGGTAAGGAGGACCCAGAAGGCAAGGGGGGACAGGCTTGAATAAGGAACAAGTACAATGATACAAATGCATGAAAATCCCATAATGAAATCTATTACTTTGTACATCAACTTTAAAAAATAATTAAGAGTAATTATCTTCACAGATTTACTAATTCTCAAATTGTCTTTAATGGCATATGCCAATGCAGAGTTCTGACTTACTGTGAACTCTCTAGAGTCTGTCAACAATTATGAAACGGTTGCCATATTCTTTGCTTCTTTGAGGTGTGAAACCAGAATTCTCTTTGTTTGTGGCTCAAGCCATTTGAGTGCTCACTTTTCTCCACACATTTCCAGCAGAACACCCAATCCTTTGGTATTGAAGACACTGATTGGGTAGACCTGAAACCAGTGATGAAACCAAGTATGACATGGTGGTGTTGGGAAGCTCCTAAAGCTGGGGCATTTCAGATTAGATCACCCTTACCTATCCATGTATATGAGATAGCTTTTGTGCAATGACATTTGACATGCTCAATTTTTGAATAAGGACAATGAGAACAAGATGAACTGAAGACATCATGGTCTTTAGAAGCCCTTGTTGCATCCAAGCATCTTGGGTTTCAACAGTGGTCAGTGTTTGTCAAAGCGACCATTTATTTAAATATAAAAATCCCTTGAACTACAAGGTTTCCCGTATTTATTTTCATATTGCATCTATGTCCAACAATTCCTCTGCTCAGAGGTCCACAATGCCCAGACCTCAAGCCTTGGTCCTGAGGGATAAAAATCATTGCTGGACTGCCCTTAGCAATTTTCTGTCTTCACTGCAGAATGTGGGAAATTCTCTGTTTATATCTTTTCAGGGGCTTTCCATTGGCAGGCTCGCTGTGACTGGTCATGAGGATTCAGGAGAGATTTTGGTTTCGAAAGTGCTGCTCTGGCACCAGTGAGTGTGTAGAGCAGATTAGAAGGGGCCTGCAGGGGGCGATGAGGCCATTAGAAGAAGGTGGCTTAAGGCTAGCATAAAGATGAAAGAGATCGAGGTAGCATTTAGGAAATAAAAGTAGACAGGGCTCTGTGGTAGCTACAGATGAGACTCCAGATTTACAAGTCATCCTGCTGGATGAATTCTTAAGATAATTTGAGAATTTATGGTAGTGCCATTCTCTGAGACAGGAAACCCAAGGACTAGATCAGATCCTGGGTATAGCAGTGGTCAAGAGAAAAAGAGATTGCGTGTGCGGGAGATGGAAGCCAAGACCATACATAGGCCAAGCAGATGTGTACCCCCAGCCTTCCAAAATCTTTTATGGCACAATGGCCTCCATGCTGAGGAGGAGCTGGGATAACTGTGCCAGAAGTAGAGAGAAATGTGTGGAAACTGAGAAGAAACAAAGTGGAAAACCTTGGACCCACGAGTGAAGGCGCAGCTTCAATGGAGGCCATGGGTCATTCTTTTGTTCCATCTGTTTTCATTAAAGACTCCAGGGAAAGACATTCAAAGAGTCTTCAGATAAACACAAGAGAGGTGCTCAGATAGAAACAACTTCCCAACTCTCCATCCTTCACCAAATAGAGCCTTTTTGCTCAGTGGCCAAAGGCAGGCGTAGAAACCGGCTGGCTCCGTGGACCACAGCTGGTGTTCAGAGGCCAAGCTCCCAGAAGAACGGCACTAGAGATGGTTGGCGGAGGATCCTATTGTGAGGTCACACCAGATTCTCCCAGAATCTCTGGAAGAATTCCATCCCAAATCTTAGGGGACACGGACTTAACTCCAAACAGGTCATCAGGCTGTGTAAATTTGGTGTGGTATGTTTCTGGATGGTAAGTGTGTATTGCATGGCGTTTTTGAAGGCCCACAGACTTAAGCCAGTGAAGAACTGGACTAAACCAGGTTTACCCAGGCTAGAAGGGTCCTGGTAATCCTAAGGAATTCAAAAGGTGATAATGGAGCCTAAGAGGAAGAGCAGAACAGAAGGGATGCAGCCACAGAACAGAACCCATCAGGAACTGCCTCTCGCTATACTGTCCCAGGTGATGTGCTGGACTTGGTTCTATGAGGTCATTTAAGGAAGACAGTTACCTTGCATTCCAATTCTTTTGTCATCTGTGATGGTGCTGGCTACTCACCATCATTTAGCTGCTCAGTCAGCGTGAATGCTATATTGGTCTCTAAAAAAATACAGAAACCGGAGCTTAGAGAGATGACTCAGAGGCTAAGAGAGCACTGACTGTCCTTACAAAGGACCCAAGTTGTGCCTAGCCATTGTACCCATTTCTGAAGAACACTTGATCAGGACCTGGTGTAGGTAAGTCTAGGTGGTTAATACAAGAGACTCGAGACCCATTGGCACAGCAGTGTAATTCTACATTGTCCCTTTTGATTGATCTGCTGCTCTCTTGTGTTACAGGACCACATGACTTGCTAAGGCTGGCATGGAGCTCCATTCCAAAAAGTCATTCGGGAACCAAGTTCCTTTCATGCCCATTCCCTCGCCACCCAGGAAACTGTCACTGACCACAGGGTTAAATAAGAGCCAGTATATCCAAGTTCCAGTTGAGCTGACACAGGAAGAAAAGGCGAAGGACAGGCTGCTGTCTTTTGATGCTGGCTACTCGGGATTCATGCTCACATTGTCACCCATGACTGCTCACACCCACCTAAGTGGAAGATAGGAAGGCAGTTTAACGTCAGCACGCAACTACAGTTCCATGAAGAAGACAAGGAGGAGGAGGAGGAGGAGAAAGCAGGAGAAGGACACGCAGAAGCTGTGCATGCTTTTATAGGCATATACTACTTAGCGACTCAGGAGTCTGAGGCGGATCACAAGTTCAAGGCCAGCCTTGACAACTTAGTAAGACCCTGTCTCAAAACAAAAGGTAAAAGGGGGATTTTGGATCTATCTCAGTGGTAGAGTGCTTGCCCAACATAAACTAGGCCCTAGGTTCAAGCCACATTTCTTAAAAACAAAAGAGGTGGAGAATAGAATGGAGGATTCCGGTGGCCAGAATACAGTCTGAGAAACAGGAACCAGATGGGGGAAAGAATGGCCCCAGAAGAAAATGACAATTTCTGTGACATATAGGGATAGTTCTGGGTGACTCCAATGTCAGGTCAGATCAACAGGTAATAGACTTTCTGGATGATCCAAAGATAAGAAAGAGAGCTTTGTGTTGGGGACAGAAATTCCCTTGTGTTACCAATGCACCCTTTGGATTTTCTAGGAGCTGTAATGTTTATTGAAACATTCCCATTGGCCATGTTAGGTTATTGATGCTCCCTTCTCGAAGACTCTCTCCAGATAGGCTTTCTGAGTCTATCCTGACTTGTTTTTCTAGCCCATAAGCTCAGAGAAGGAAATCCCAGCACTTTCTGGGTGCCTGCTGTGAGCAGATCCTTTCAATGCTCACCCTGTGAGGCCTGGGCTGCTCACCCTGGAAGTCCTGGGCTGCTCACCCTGGAAGGCCTGGGCTGCTCACCTGACTCTGGCATTCTGGGAGACCAGTGCAAACTGTCTAAAGACTCAGCTATTGGGTGCCATTGCTGGGACTGCATACAGCGTGAGTTTCCCCCATGGTACTGCTGTCTCCCAGGAAGATGTCAAAGCTAAGTCAAATGTCTCTTCCTATTCCCCTTCATATCCCACCCCTTTCCTCTCCACTTCTTTGATTGTAACAGGCTTGGTTCCTTGGTTGGGACTGGCAGGTATGCAGGGGTTGGCACAATAACAAGACAGGAAGGTGTTCACTTCCCTTTCCAGAGCTTTCCCCTGGGTCAGATGACCCATTTGTCATCCATGCTTTTTCCGGCCCCAAGGCAGAGCCATTTGCTCATCTGGAGGTTTCTGCCTGTCTCCTGCGTGAAGGCAGGTTTCTCCTGTGACCCTCTTCAATACAGGAAGTCAGTGAGTCACTTTCTTCTGTCACTTGCCACTCTGCTGCTCAACCTTTTCCCTCCCTAGCTCTCGGATTGCTGTTGAAAGGGTTAGGCTTGATTTGAAATTAATTCTTCATCCCTTGTGCCCCAAAATGGATGTCAAAAATGAATTAATCACCAGCGAAGCTTCCGCCATAGATGCTTCAGGCACATTCCCTCCAAACAGAGAGTGACTCAGACAGAGCACCCTTTTTGGTCTCCTTAGTAACTAACTGGCCTCTCAGATTTCCCTCTGGTAGCTGCAGGCAGGCAAGCACAGCAAACTGACTGGGGGAAGGGAAATAGTTCCCAGCATCCAGAGCACACTCTGGGCAGAATGTCACCTACAATGCTGTTTGCTAACCGTCTCCTGCTTCAAATACTGGCTCCGTGTCTCTGTTATAACTGGAGCGTAGATTCAGCCACAAGCCGAGTGTAGGGATCAGTCTGGAAAATTACTAAGGGCCTCAGGAAGGGTTGGTGATACCCCACAGAAATGGACGCTGGTGGATTCGTTTCTGTGTTAGAAATGCTGTTAACCTCGACTCAACCTGGACCTGCAATGAGACATGAACACGCAGTTCTGTCAAGACAGAGGTAGGCAGGGTGGAAGGGAGATGTTCAGCTCAGCCACTTATCTACCTAAGGCACAGAAAATCACACTGTAAGAATCAAATTTCTGGAGCAGTATTGATTTTCTTGCTTTATTCACAAGTCCCACCCCCCAACTTTTTGACAAATTAAAGAATAAACAAATCAGATTCTAGAGCCCAGGACGTTCTCAGGCACTAAGAATTTGGTACCTGTGAGGCAACCCCTTCCCTTCACTCCCCTAGGCTTCCGCAAACTGCAGCATCCGGCTGAACGATGCCATCATCCCCCTTTCCAATTAAGAACTTTAGACTCTGCTTCTTGGGATCATATTGAATTTTAAAGTGGAAACTAGCTTGCTATTTAAGTTTATTGGGTCAGAGGCCATCCAAACAGCAAAGTTAATCTATCTCTCTCCTGCTTTTGGCAAATGGGGTTAATAGAGGTAAAATTATTTTCCCAAGAGGACATAAACTTAAGGGTTTTTCTTCTTTCATTTCTGACAGAATCTCAGTAATCTGTGGCCTCCTAGCCTTGAACTGCTGATCCTCCTGCCGTGTTCTCCAGAGAGCCGGGACCATATGCATGGGCCTCCACACCGAGTTTGTCTTCATTTTGACCACACCTCACCATGCGATGGAGGTCAGAGAGTGTTAGCAAGCTTGTGGGAAGTAGCCCCAGCACCCACCTGCCCTTCTCACTCACGTCCCCAAAGTAGTGGGTTTAATATATATGCCTTTTTTAAAAAGCTAATTCTTTAAATTATTATTATTCCTAGTTTTTTCTTCTTTAGGTGTTGTCTCAACCCAGTTTTTATCCCCTTCCTGTCCTTGCATAGTCTTCCAGTAGTTTTTAGGTCAATAAATGGTGTTTATTTGCCAGATAGTAGTCATAGTTGAACTGTAAAGTGAATTATAATTATTCTTTCATTGTTGACTTTTTTCAGACTTAATAATTGTGATGCTTTGATTTGTTTAGTTTTCTATGAGTAACCACAAATTCCACCCAAACTCTTTATAACCGTGCCTATTTTGTATGCTTGAAAACATTTATATGTAGTAGTAAAGTTGTCTTTTTGAATGTCTTGTTTTGATTTTTTTTTTGAGAAAGTGTGTGTGTGTGTGTGTGTGTGTTTGTAGATATCAGAGGAAAGCATGTTGAGCGTGCGTTTCTTCTCCCACTATGCCTGTGCCCCAGATCAAACCCATCTCTCAGGCCTGGCAGCAACACCCTTTGCCAGCTAAGCCATTGGGATGATCCCTAGCTTCATCTTCTTCGAGAAATTCTCCCAGTACTTCTCTAGTCTGCTTCTGCCTGTCCAGTTGCTCCAGAGTGGTCACCTCCACTCTCTGTTTACCGTTTCCTGGGAGACGCTGCCCTTCCTGTCTCTCTAGATCTTTTCTTTCTTGAGTCCAACATCTTCCTGAATGAATATCCAATTTTAGCAGAAATGCTTCCTCCAGTAAATTCCCAAGGAAAGACATATAAGTGGTAAATGTTTTGATGTCTTACAGATGTCATAGATGTTTTATCCTATCCTCACAGATGATTGCTATATCAGTCTATAGAATTCTAGGTAGAGAGTTACCACTGTTTATCCCCATGGAATTCTGAAAGCATTTGTCTACCTCAATAGGACCCAGTGTCGTGGTGAAAATGTCACTCTTGCTAACTGCTTGTGAAGGAAAGCGTTCCAGTCCTATGCTCAGGAAGGGCATTCTAGAGATCATTTAATAACTGTTTATATCCCTCTCGCTCATTTTTGTGATTTCCTATAACTGTGCCTCTGTCTGCTTGTTTATCTTAGGCATCTGGATTTATGGGTTCCCCTTGGCTCATTTACAGTCATCACAATGCTTGGATTTGCTACTTCCACAGTCCTGGGGGGGTTCAGGGAAATAACAAGCATGCCCCCTTGGAAGTCTGCGCTTGATGAATCACATCTGGGCACTCACAAAACCTTCCCAGAAACCTTATTTTACTAATTCCTAGCAGGTTCCTTCACAATAGCTTTAATTTAAAAAATTAGTAAGTAGCCCATTGTAATGATTTCCAAGGATGGTTTCACTGAAGACTTGTTGGTAGCACTGTCCCGTATTGGTTAATGCCTTTTACATCACTTATGTACATGCAGATGACGAATGCATGAAAAGACATTTTATGCGAAGAGGGCAAACATCTATCTTCCTTCCCAAACCACTTGAAATAAAAAAAGAAGGACTTTAAAGTGTATATAGAGTGATTAAATGTATTCAATTGAAACACCTATATAATTAAGAAATTCTTGGAGTACAAAAATCAGGGCAAGTACCGCTACAATAGAAAAATAAAAATTATATTAATTTTTAAAATTATACGTGTGTGTGTGTGTGTGTAGGAACACGTATGCCACAGTGTATATATGGACATCTGAGGACAATTTCCAGGTGTCAATTCTCTCGTACCCTGTGAATCTTAGGGAGGGAAATTTTGAAAGACTCGAAGAGCAGCAATACACTATCCTTCTAAATGATAAGACTCACTACTGAAAGACTTCAGCTTTTCCTAAGTATAGTACAATTCAAATCCAAATCCCATTGTGTGTGTGTGTGTGTGTGTGTGTGTGTGTGTGCGTGTGTGTGTGAACTGACAGACTGTGTGGTGATATTTTGTTTGTGCTCTAACTAATAAAGCTTTCCTGAAGATCAAAGGGCAGAGCTAGTCAGTAAGAACGATAGAGGTTTGGAGGTCTGTACAGACAGACAGGAAGTGGTATGACTGGGCAGAGAGATGAATATAAGGCAGGAGGAGACAGGAGCTCTGTTTCTTTTCCATCTGAGGATTTTGTAGAGATAAGAGCTCTAGTGGCTGCTCTATTTCTCTGACCTGGCAGCTTTTACCCCTTAATATCGGACTCTGGTTTTTACTATTGAGACCAATTAGAACTTGTGCTACAAGGCTGTTTCTAAATTTTACACTGTGTAACTAAGACAAAAATATTCCAGAAAAATCTTGAAGAACGAAGTTGTACAGTGATACAGTAGTTAAAACAGCGTGGTACAAAGAGTACAGGAGTGCACACATACACCAGTAGAAAAAGATTTCAGAAACAGTCACATTTAAACTTAGGGCAAAACCTTGCTATTCTAATGCTGTATGAAAAATCAGTTGGATCAACTGAATCAGCTGGATAGCTGTGAGAATAAAATGGATTTTGGATCAGCTTTGCCTCATCTATAAAACAAAATCCAAATTGACCCTGAAAGTGAAGTCAACACAAGAAGAAATTTGATAATGCAAAGATATGCTTTTCAATTCATCAAAAAGCATTAAGAAAAAAAAGAAATTGATAAAGTGGACTTTATTAAAATGAAGACCTTTTTTTTTTTGCCAAAAAAAAGATGAGTTAAAAGCAAACATGGGAGAGGGATATTTATACTAGATGACATAGGTGTGTTTAATATATGTACATTGTATGTATGTATTTAGCATATCATGTACATTGGTATGAAAAGGTAGCATTGCTTACCTATCCTTCCTCACTCCCCCCAAAAATGAGCAAAAATTTTAAGTATATGTTTCATTACAGAATGTGTTCGTATGGCCAATGGACACACAAAATTGTGCCCATTAAACATCATTAATTACCAGAAAATACAAATTAAAGTCATGTTGCTATCATACTGCACCAGAATAGCTGGACCTTTAAAGCTAATAACACCGAAAAATTGGTAAGGGTCCGAAAGGATTAGAGTCACACACACTGCTGGGGCTGTCTCTGCTTTGGGGGGTCTTTTCCTCCTGCTGGGTTACCTTCTCCAGCCTTAATAGGAGAAGAGGTGCCTAGTCTTACTGCAACTTGATGTGCCAAGGCCGGCTGATGTATGTGGGAGGCCTGCCCTTTTCTGAAGAGAAAGGAGGAATGGTTTGTGGGGAGGGTAGAGGGGAAATTGGGGGAAGGGAGTAGGGGGACAGGAGGGAGAGGGGAAACAGTTGGGATTGGGAGAAATAATTAATTAATTGAAAATATAATCTGCTGTATTTTCTAAACTTAGATTTCAGTAGGTCTCCTCGTTAGAGTTTTCTAGAATTCTTGAAGTGGTAAAGTTAGTCCCCAAAGGGTGATGCCCTTACTAATGGTCATTTCTTGTTTGTAGCACTGGGCATTAAGTCCAGGGTCTTATGCAACAGGAGCCTTCTCCTTGTCCCATTGGGCTAAATGTGTAATTTTGTTTTCATTATACGAAGGGAAAATTATACCAATTAATTTTTCTAACATTAAACAACCTATTCTTCAAGACTTTTCTGGAGTATTCTTGGCCCACACATTCATTGTGAGATTTAGAAGCAATGTCAGTTTGCACACATCCTTTCTGTTGCTGTTATAAATACCATAATCACGAACAACTTGGGCAGTGGTTTGTTTCAGTTACAGTTTACCGATCACGGTGGAGGGAAGCCACGGCAGGAACTCAAAGCAAAGCCTGAAGCACAGACCATAGACGGAAACTGTGTCCTGGCTTGCTCCTTCTGTTTTGTTCACATAGCTTTTGTATATAGCCCAGGCACTACAACCTATGGATGGCGCTGCCCACAGTGGGCTGAACCCTCCCACATTAACTAACAATCAAGAAAAATGCCCCTAAGACAGGCCCATGGGCTAATCTGATCAAAGCAATACCCCAGTTGAGACTCCTTAGATAACCAGGGTGCATCAAGTTGACAGTTGAAGCTAAGAGGCACACACACACACACACACACACACACGTATGTATATTACCAAATTCATCTGTAAGTATTTCGTATTTTCGTATGTTAGTTTTGCATCTGTGCTCATAGATGTAAGTAGCTTACCTTGATCATTACAGTTCTGACTGATTGGGTAAATAACTGGATTTTAAAACATGATATACTGCTGTTATGATTATTCTCAGGGGAGGCTTTTGTGACTTGGCTGTGCCCTCTTAGACTTTTTACATCTGGATAAGCAAAGCGAATCCCCCTTTTAGACTTCTGTTTCAGTTCCTGAAAATTTTTTTTGTGCTACCAAAAGCATAGTTTTGACTCTGTCATTTAGCTTCCTGTATGTTTAGGCAGAGCTGTGGAGATATAGGGAAGGTTAATCACAGTCATGCAATTTTATCCCCATAAAACAAAAAGGCAGGAAGAGGACTCAAACATTTCACTGAAGATAAAAAATAAGACTTGACTATTCTATCCTTTTCTAGGAGGATTCTCTGGGCAGACGGGTCATAGTCTACACATCACTTTTAAATGAAATGGCAAGCAAATTACTAGAATTTGGTCCAGCTGTGGGGCACTTCCCAGGCATCACAGAGAGAGAGACCCATGCCAGCTGTGAGACACCAGAACTTCTTGATTTCGTCTTAGCTCGGCTGACATGAGGCAGAACAGAAACCAGGTGTCTGTGCCAGGAAAGACCCCTGCTCTGCTAGTGAGCCCTCTGAAAGGGCACTCAGAAGGGCCGAGCTGTGTTCTTGCAGTCTGCGGGGTGAGGACTTTATTTCGGACATGCAGTTCCTTTGCCTCTGGAGTTCTTGGTATAATTCTCAAAATACAAACATTTCCTGTGTACTGCAGTCTGGGCTAACATCCAATAATCAAGAAAGAACTCCAAATCCCAGTGTTTCTCTGTTTCATGTAGGCTTAGAATCTGTGTATTTGTGATTGACCTGGCTCAGTGGTTTAGGAAATAGTTCTGAGTAAGGCAAAGTCATGAAGCAGATCTGCATTCTCTAAATATATTTTTACAGAATGTGCTAGTTCTGCATAATATTGATGAAGTTGGGGGGAGCTTCTGGGTGTGACTCATTGCTTAATACATTTAATTAACTTTGGATCAAGTCTATTTTTTAGCAAATTTCCTTTAGCATTGTCTAAACCTCAACTTATTATTATTATGCCCCATGACTCTTTAAGAAGAGGTATAACACTTACTTTATTTACTTGGCTCCAGAACACGTGTTTGAGGATGCTTTATAGGCCAATTAGTTGGACAGCAAGACACTAAATTGCTGGTCTCAGGTGAGAAGGTTTAATATGACCCAATCAGCCCCATGGGCTGGTCCTTTCTGTGTGTGTCTTCCTGAAGGTGTCAAGCACAAGGGCTTGATACTCACAAGAGAAATTGAATAACAAGACCTTCCACGTTTTTCATAGTAGAAGGTTCTTTGTGTCTGTGAGAATCGTAATTCCTTTAGAAAAGCAAGCAAACAAAAAATGGTCTGATATTGGGACACATACATAATAAGAACATACAGCAGTCTTCACTCTGTTCCTTGACCAGAGGTTTCTGGATCTTCTCAGGATGGGGTTGTGGTTGCCAAGGAAACCAACCACATTAATGCATTGAAACTTTCATTCCCACTCTGAGATCTTCCACGTAGGAAGGGCTGTATTAGCCTCCTTTCAGTTAATGTAACAAAATATTCAAGGCTGGGTAATATATAAAGGAAAGGGTTGGGGAGGCTGTTTATTTTTCTCAGTTCACAGTTTCAGAAACTGAGCATCCAGGATTGCGCAATCCCTAGATTTGGGCCTCTGGTGAGAGCCTTCTGGGAGGTGATGTCACATAAGCAGATGAGGTCACATGAGGCAGGAAGCCAGAGAGATTCAGCCACAAGCTTTGTTCTTTTAGTGAGTTGCACTTGAGGGAACTAATTTGGGTCTCAAGAGAACTACTTTAATCCTTCCCCAAAGGCCGCACCCCCAGTGACCCAATTACTCTATGCTAAGCCTTGCCTAATAAAATTCTAATCCTTCCCCAATGAAGAGCAAGCTTCTAGTACACAAACCTTTGAGGGGACGATTTTATTCTCAGCCATAGCAAGGGTTAAAGTTTGAGTTGATTAGCAATGGACAATGATTAAATCTAATCTATCATGCATATTTAAGTAGGACTCCAGATAAACTCAAATGGACAAGGTTCAGAGAGCTTCCAGGTTTCAAAATACTGGAAGGTAGGGGAGTGACCAACGGGAGTCAAGAGATCTCTACGCCTCCTCCCCCACTTTGACTAATGTCTTTTCCATCAGTGCCCTTTATAATAAATGGACAAACAGGTTTCTCTGAGTTCTCTGAGACATTCTAGCATGTGAATGATTGAAAGAGGAAGTGTCAGGAACCCCGATGTATAGTCATTTGGTGAGAAGCACACACAACAGCCATCTAAAGGGGTGTGCAGTCTCACGGGGTCTATGTTAGAAGTCAGAGGACCATTGTGTTTGGGAGTACAGTAGAGAAAACCAATTTCCCTCTCTTCCTCAAGTGGCATCTTATAACTGTGTGTATGAATTGTGTAAAGTTTTGGAAGCTATAAGGAGACCATAATACAATGGTTTTAATAAAGCCAAGGCTGATTTCTTATGTAACCACCCCAAGGTGAGTATTTTAGTTTAGGATGAGATTCCTCGGGGTCCCATGTTCCCTTGAACTTTCTCTGCTCCTCTGAGCCATGCACCACTTCCAGATGGCCCAGAGGGCTCACTAGCATGCTGCCTTCTATTTTACAGGAAAGGGGAAACCTGGGTAAACAATTCCCTTCAGTGAAGGAAGGGAAACAGTACCTACATCACTTTGCTCCCGTTTCATGGAAAGCAGTTTAACCCACAGTCATACCTAGCTCCAATATTGGTTGGGTAGCCCATTATGTACTGAAGAAGTTATGTGTCCAAGAAGAAACCAAGCAAAGACTCTGGAAGAGCATAAAGACTGCCATGGTTTTTTTTTTTTTTGGAACCATTACAAGCTGACTACTGTTACTTGGGCCTTACTAACATTACTGAGGAGTAGCCAAGAAAAGTGTGTGTCCCTATCGATGACGGATACTCAGTTACTGCCACTGATTACCTATCATGGCTGGAGGATTAGCACAGTGAGTCTGGAGATGGCATGAAGGACTGTAGACACTCTACAGGCCTCCCTCCTTATTGCCCTGCAGGCTCCTTAAGTGATCTTTTCATTTATTCTTTTTATACTTTTGGTTTTTTTGAGATAGGGTTTCTCTCTGGAGTCCTGGCTATCCGGAAACTTGCTCTGTAGACCAGGCTAGCCTTGAACTCACAGAGACCCACCTGTCTCTGCCTCCTGAGTGCTTGTATTAAAGGCATGTGCCATCACCCATCACCCATCACCCAGCTTTTTTAAGTGACCTTTTAAAAATGGCTCATGAGGGAAATAAACCTGTCTAGTTGCCTATCTTTTATATCTAACTTCGACCTTAGTTGCAGTAGGGGAAAGAGCTTAAATAGGAAAGCAATTTTCAATGAAGAGCTCTCAATTTAAATGACTATTTTCAGTTTTGAGATAGGAATTCATTTGAGAGCAGGTTACAAGGATACAGCAAAGCAAAACTCTCTGGAAGCAGATCTACTGACATACCAGCTCTGCGTGCTTCCCTCCATCCTTTCTCGGGGATGCTGCGCAGGCCCTGTGTATCTGAGAATTTGCTCTTTCCCTTAGCTTTCTTAGTGTCGCTGTGGTGACATTTTCCAGGACTAAAGATACAGTCACTTCTGCAGGGTAGGAAGACTCCAATCAACACTTTGGTGGAAAAAAAAGAACTCTGAATTCTCTTCCCATCTATATTAGAAGCTTTACTACCTTATATGAGTGTGTAGAGATTCTAAAGCTTCCAAACAAGAGATTCCAGACTTTTTCAAATGGTTCTGTTAAAATGAAAATACCTCCAAGAGAGAATAGCACAAGCAAATTCTCTTTAACCCCAGACTCTGGGATCATATGAAGTGCTTTTTCAAAATTATCAGTGCTTGGGTACCACTCTCTAGCAACTAAATAGTAATCTTGAGAAATGAATCCTGGATTTCTATTTCCAACTTTCTAGAAGATTCTGTCTGGTTTGGGGAGTCAGGGACTTAGGGCATTTTCAGCTAATAATTTGAAAACTGGTCTGTGACAGAGTTGGGCTGAGGACTGTGATTGAGAAGAGGGAGAAAATGGGAATAAGTAGGCTCTGGAGACTGTGTGGGGAGCTCTAATGACAAGAATCTTGTTTAGGTTTGGCTTTAAAAAAATGGTTACTTGTTAGGGTCAGGAGTGAAGCTCAGTAGTAGAATGCTTACCCAGCATGAGCAAGGCTCTGGGTTTGATCATAGCACAATAAATTGAATTACAATAATAAGAAAAACGAGCCATGAACAGAACAATATACTTCTGGACTCCTGACTTGGGGAACTGCCTGTTCTTGGTCTATGCTAATATCTTGTCACACTCTAGTTTATCATTCAGTTTCTGGTTATTTATAAGGTCAATAAACCGTGGATATTGGGATTGGAGTGACCTTCTGAATTTCTGAGAAGAAGACTCGAGAGTCCTTGAGTTTCATAAACACTTCTGAGTAGATCTGTGGGACTCAGGGAGGTGATTGATTCTCTGTATATAAAACCAAAGGAAAAGACAACCTACGGTTGGGGGACGAGCTTGGTCTTGCCTCAACTTGATAGGACATGCTTTATTGACTCCCATGGGAGGCCTGCATCTTTCTGAATGGATAGGGAGGGTGATGGGAGGTGGGGGAGGGAACTGGAAGAGAGGAGGGAGGATAAACTAGAAGCAGAGTTTTTTGTCCCATCCTCCTGTTCCCAAATTCTTGGCAGCCACTTCCCAAATTACCACATATAGGCTTATATTAATTATAAATGCTTGGTTGATAGCTCAGGCCTATCACTAACTAGCTCTTACATTTTAAGTTGACCCACATTCCTTATTTATTCTCTGCCACTTGGTGGTACCTTTATTAGCATGACACACTCATCTCCTGCTTTCTCTGTATCTGCCTGGCAACTCCTGATTCCACCCTTCCTCTTCCCATCATACTTAGATTGGTGGCTCACCTATATTTCCCAACTGGTTACTGACCAATCAGCGTTTTATTCAACCAATTTGAGAGATAAATCTTTACAGTATACAAGAGGATTATTCCACAGCAGGAAACTGTGGTTGGTATGTAAAATAAATGAAAAAAAATAAAAAAGACAACTACAGTACTCTACAGCTTCCCATTTTCCGTGTAATCTGATCTCCAGATGAAAGACTCTCTACTTAGGTCAACTCGAACCTTTGGACTTGTTTTTCAGAGTTCTTTTCTCTACCTTCTGGAGAGACAGAAGCAGCTACTGGGAACACCTTGGTCTCTGAAGCTAAAGAAATTTTCTATTAAATCTTTTTACAGGCTTAATAACCCACTTCTGAATCCTTTTCATAGGCTTTCACTTCTCTGTCCTTTAATTTCCATAGTGCTCCGTTAGATGCAGTTCTTCCAAGAAATGAATCAAAGCTAGATGCGTATACCTGTAACCCTAGAACTCTAGATGCTGATACAGGAGGATTGTTGTGAGTTGTGAGTTGGCGGCCAGTCTGGACCACATAGTAAATGCTGTGTTAGCAAGGTGTTCTAGTTTGTTTTCTATTTCTATGATGAACATCATGATCAAATGCATTTTGAAAAAGAAAGGATTCGTTCATTTCATTTTACAGCTTACAGTCTAGAATAAAGGAGACTCAGGGCAGGAACATGGAGGAAGGGACGAAGGCAGAGATCATGGAGGAATGTTGCTTACTGGCTTGCTTCTCATGACTTGCTCAGTTGACTTTCCTGTACAACTCAAAACAATCAGAGGTGGCACCACCCATGGTGGGCTAGGCCATCCCATGTCAATCATCAATCAACAAAATGCCCTACATATTTGACTACAGGCCAATCTGATGGAGGCAATTCTCAACTGATGCTCCCTCATCCCAGACAACTCTAGCTTGTGTTGACCAAAACAAACAAAAACACCTAACCAGCACACAAGGGAAATAGAATAATAGAGCTATTTCAACAAACAACAACAAAATAAATCTCAACCTATTGTAGAACCATTTCCTTCTAATGAAACACTCAGCCCTGGAGGGAAAAGAGCAGTTCAGCTGACTTTAGAAGCTAAGAATAGTTATGAGGCTCAGGGGTCTCAAACAGTTGGAAAACCCACAAGTTCTGCCCCAAGGTTATAAAAACAGGAGACAGTTGCTAAGAAAGGAGAGTTTTAGGTAGAGTTGCCTGTGAGTTGGGCAGGGAGCTGCAGGAAGCAGCTTTTGGAAGACAATCACTCATTGGTTAACCAGTGCAGACTTGGGTGCAGAACTGCTTCATAGTGCCATTGGGGCCCTGCCAGGTGTGAATTGCTTCTTAGGTCTGCCATTGGTGCCCTGCTGGGTGTGAATTGCTTCTTTGGTGCCATCGGTGTCCTGCTGGGTGTGAATAGATGCTTGCCTTTTCACATCTCTCCAGGAAAAGTCACTCAAAATATACCAAAGCTGATTAATCAAACAGTTCTTTCCTGTCTTTTCTATCATATTTTCCAATTATGACATTGTTCCCCCCAAAGATTTTATTTTCCATTCTGTGTGTATCTGGAGGAAGTTATGTACATTGAATATAGGTGCCTATGGAGGCCAGAAGAGAAAATTCTCCTGGAACTGGAGTTACAGGCAACTGTGAGCTGCCCAATGTGGGTGTTAGGAGCCAAAGTTGGATACTCTACAATATAGTATGCTAGTACCCACAGACCCATTTAGTCCCCAGCACCCAGGCACCCAGCTGAGCATGATGGTACATGACTATAATCTCAGATCTAGGAGGCAGAGATAGACGGATCCTGGAGGCTTGCTAGCTAACCAGTTATGGTGGTTTAAATGAGAATGTCCTCTCCCTCCTCATGTTGAATGCTTGATCCCTAATTGGTGGAACTGTTTGGGAAGGATTAGAAGGAATGACCCTTGTTGGAGGAGGTGTGTCTCTGGGGATGGACTTTAAGATTTCAAAAGCCCAATCAAGGCCCAACCTCTCTTGCTCTCTGCCTCCAACTTTCAAAGATATGAACTCTCAGCCACTGCTCACTGTGCCTTTCTGCCTTCTGCCATGCTTCCCACCATGATGGCCATGGACTCCAACCTTTTGGAACTTTAAGCAGTTATATGGTTTATTTTATGAAAGGCCTTGATTGTGGCAATTTTACTTTGCTTCACATTTAAATGCTTTACAGCAATAGAAATGTGATTAAGACATGAGTCTATCCAATTAGTGAGCTTTAGGTTCAGTGAGAGATCCCATCTCAAGTAGCATGGTGGGGAGCAAAAGAAGACAAAACCGGATATAGAACTCCAATGTCTATACATATGTGCACACACACACACACACACACACACACACACAGAGAGAGAGAGAGAGACAGAGAGAGAGAGAGAGAGACAGAGAGAGAGAGGCAGAGAGAGAGAGACAGAGAGAGACAGAGAAAGGGCAGAGGAGGAGGACACACTTCACTGGCTACCGCTAATTTGTATTCAACTTATGTTCCCATGTTCTTGGGCTATTGAGAAAGTTCATTTTTAGAGGGAATAGTTCTATGATTGAAATCTAGAGACCTAATCTCTAGACTCACTTCTGCCACAATTAGATGATACAGCTTCCCATTTCTATGTGGATATCCTTTTTTCATTTATAAAGTGCATCAAATGGACTTTGACCTCTGGGTTAACTCCCACTCAAAAATTTGTATTTGTGTTTTATTTTTATTCATGGTTGACTTCTCTATAGTAAAGCAATCTGATGTCCGCTTCGATTTATTCCTGCATTTCTTAGCCGGATTGCTTTCTTACTTGCAACATGGTTGTTTAAATCATATCATCCATGCTTTCCTACCAGACCAAAAACGCCTTACTGGCAGGACCCAAGCAATTTTGCACTTGGCTTTAGCATGGTTCCTTACTAGGAACCATCTCATAAACGAGTTGTATATAAATGTATAGTGTTTTCCTGCCAGGTTAAAAATCTACAATCTTTGGAATAGGAAAATCGTTGGCAAATCTTGTCTCTGAACCCTAGAAGCTCTGTTTGTCCCCTGCAGTGAGATGCTTCCTCTATTAATATTTGTCTTTTGAATATTACCTATTACCTATACACATGATGATGTACAGATAATGCCATATAAATGACTGTTTTCCCCATGGAAAACGAATTAAGAGACTTTAAAAGATTGCAGTGCAAAAATAGCAAGCATTCCAGGAACACAGGGTGTGTGTGCTGGGCAGGGGAGTCAGAGAAGAATCCAAGTAGAGAAAGATGTACGCAAAAGTAAAGGAAAACAGACCTCCTGAACGTCTCAAAGCCAAGAGAATAAACTCTATCCACAGGACCGGTATAGAAGTGTGATATTTAAGTGCAGAAAAACTGGTGAGAATTATCTCCTTATCAGCACTACACACCTGTTACTTCCTGTCCTGTAAATACTTGGAATTTGCATTCATTCATTACTGGGGAGAGCTTGGAATACTGCAATCCCCAGATCCAAAGGGCTAAGGGTGCTGCCATGGTGATGGTTTCATTAGGAAAAGTGACACCATTGTTGTGAGAGACCAAAGGTGTGTGAGACTGGAAGCCTAAGGGGGCCCAGCTCTTCAGGGAGGTGGGGATCAGTGATGAATCCACTGTTGTCCTGCTTTAGGCTAGCAAGCCAGAGAAAGCACAGCTAATCCCACTGTTGACCATTCCTCTGCTCTTAGGAGGAATCTGGCAGGGTTAATAAATAGAAGACAGTCTGCGATTTGCTGTGATCTCTCCTGTTTTGACTCAGCAGAACAGAAACCAGGCATCCAGAATTCAATAGAACACTGTAGCCGTTAGGATTCATACAGAGATCCCTGCCCACTGCTGCCCATGAGTCAGGGACACAGAAGCAACTTTTCACCAACCTGGTTAAACATGGTGTAGAGATCGAGGTGGTGGTCTTGGCTTCAGTTACAGCCCATTTCCCTTCCCTTTGTTTACCCTTCTACTGAAGCAATTTGAAGCTATTTCTGGATAATTTGGAAGCCAAAGACTCTAACAAACAGAATGGCTAACATTAGTTTATCTGACATTATTTTTTAAAATAGCCTTAAAAAAAAATGGTCCTTGTGGCTTGACCACATCTAGAAAACATCATAGATTAACTATTCCAAGACCAAGATCCCTATTTCTGAGCCACCGCCTACCTTTAGCCAGGCACCTGCTATGTGAGGGATGAGTAGAGCACCTACTACAAACATGGTCTCTGAGGGCACTGTCAGGCTGTAAATCTTGGTCCTGCCTCAACACATGGGTGACATTTATTTAATAATACTTGATCACCACTTTCCCCCTGTAAAGTGGGTTTTAATAACAGCTCTAACTTGATAAGATTGTTGTTCTTACGTAAAATGTTCAGACAAGTGTTCAATAAGCAGTATTTTTATATACACCTACTAATCCTGTCCACTAGATATCATCCATTTGTACAATGTGATATTTCAAAACCTACAAGCAGACTTAATCACACGAAGTATGCATTCATTCTGTAGGCATTGTTACTGTGGTATTTGGAAGTAGATAAACAAATAGATTCCCAAGTAGGATTCTTGTGGCAATGTTGAATAACTTAAAAACTTGGGAGTCCTTTATCTTTTTGTCTTGGACTAATGAGCATCCAAAATAGGTTTCTTGGGCCAGTGAGATGGCTCACTAGATAAAAGTGCTTGTTACACAATCCCGATGATCTGATTTGAATCCCAGAAATCACATTTTTAAAGAGAATAGACTCCTATAAGTTGTCCTCTGACTTACACACACACACATACACACACACACACACACACACACACGAAGAAAAATACCCAAATAAGTTGCCTAGAATTCCTTTTAGCCCTTACCTCCTTTAGTTCAACCCAGAGATACAGTGGGTGGTTTCTACTTAGAAATTGCCTCTGTCCAGTGTAGCATGATTTAAAAAAACCTAGAGACAGATATTGGGGTTCAACCTGAAGAACAAAAAAGCAAAAGCAGCAGAGCCACTAGGGAGCTCTTACTCCTTTGAAATCTTCTAAATCAGACTAAAAGAGGGCGATTTCCTGTCCCCTCCCACCTCATATTTTTCTCTAGTGCTGGGATTAAAGGCATGCATTACCACCTCCCAGCCTCTGTGGCTAACTAGTATTGGTGCTGGGATTAAAGGTGTGTGCCACCACTGCCTGGCCTGTACGTCTGGCTAGTGTGACTGCTTTGCACTGACCTTCAGAAAAGCTTTATTTATTAAAATACAAATGAAATATCACTACATTTCCTTTTTCTGGTCTAAAATAAAAAAGAAGGCTATAAATAATATAAGAAAACTATATACAATAAGTAAAATAACTATATATAATATACAGGCAATAAATACATCAACAATGTCTAGTCCATTTGCATTTGATAAATTCATAGAAAATACTGCATATCTTGGTGAATCCAAAGTCTTGTACCTAATTTACTTTCTGTCATAACTTGCTTTCTGCATCAGGTAAACAAGGAAAACTATAACTATAACTAGTCTTCAACTCCCTCAGAGACCCAAGAAGGAAATAATATTAACTGAGTAAGCAGAAACTGCAAGCAAGTAACTTCTAAAATTGTGAGAAATGTACATTAATTTATGTTTGGTTCATAAGGTTGGGGGAATGTTAATATGAGTATTCCATTGCTGTAACAAATCACATCCCTACAAAATCATTGCTATTATAGCAACATATAGTTTTAATATTCCTCTCTGTCCTTCTGGCCCTATACATTTGGCCCATCTTGCTCTCTGCTTTATCTGAGATAAAGTTTCAGTCCCTAAAAACTGAACATTTACAGTCTGAAGAGTCTAATTTGAATGCCCAGATTCTTATTGTTACATCTGCACCTGTGTTTACCAGATCTTTAATGACAATGTCATTTATTTGTATTTTTAATATTGGTCTTTATTCATTTATTGAAGTTTCCAAAAATACTCACTGTATAGTTTCTCCTGAAATATTTGTTCTCTCTTCTACAGTTTTTATTATCCAAAGCAGTATGGTTTCTTACAATAGGCATTAGATTCTTTAATTGCTCTGGGAAGCAGTTTTATCTATGATGGCAGGAAAAACTGAACCAGATTTGGCATAGGGGCTTGTGAGAGGCACCTCACAGAGTTTCCTAAAGGCAAAGAATTACCTTGAATATTCCTCGTTGACCTACATTCATTGTTCTAGTATCTGCCTTTGCCACACCTTCTGCATAATCCAGAACGGAGGGGAATTCTGAATAGATTCTTCTTAGAAAAGAACATTGTTTCTAGAAAGCCCTGTCTACAATCCCTTTTAAGGTGATCTTGTTTGCCACAATTATAATATTTGACATTTTAATTTTTTCCTTAAACCTCTAGAAATCACCTCTTCTATCTATGCAACATCATGGTCATGAGATTCAATATTAATTGTATCAGTGTAGTGCTGACCTTGCCTTTAACAACCTAATTATCCTTTTGCATAGAAAATTGGAATTTTCAAAAGCCATAGATTCAGTTATTTTTTTGTCTAGCTTCTGAATTTGGTATCATTGTATTTATTGCTGAAGTCATTCCTTGTAAGATATTCATAAGGCTTCCTTTGGGCCCTGTAAAACTTTAGTAAATGGCTCAATTTTCTTTCCTATTTCTCCAGTTCTGCCCCAAACATTTAAAGATGCTACATGACATAAATCCAGAGTGTGGTCATCATATACAGCTTGCCTTTCTACAGTAGCATAGTCCCCTTCTCCAAGAATTTGATCTTGGGAGATTTCCCTTCCTTTAGCTTTATTCCATCATTCATAGTCTTAGCCTCTTTTCTGAACCAGGTGCTCCATTATAATTTTGGACCAGGCTCGTAAACATCATTAATAAATTTTATTCAATTTAGGGATAATTCTATTACAAACTGACCTCGAGTTTAACATTTACTTCATAAAAGGTGAATGCATGCCATATGAGACTATTGGTTCCTTGAGTCTCCTTAAATCTAACATTGGCACAGGAGTTCTGTTAGCTACAACAGAGTCTTTTCCATTTGTAAATTCCTGTAAGGTTATTGGATATATTAAGATTGGTTGTCTGTAAAGCTTAGGCTGTTCCTCTCTATTCTTATAACACAACACTGAAATTGGTTCTCTATTAAATTCCTCTGTCTGGATTTGAGTGTCTCTGTAAATCTGTTTTATTATGTTTTCCTAAGGCCTGTATTTTAGCACTCAGATCACCCAACTTGTTTATTGATAAGACAAAAGTGATAAAGCTGATAATGTTTACAATTGACATTAAATGAATCTCTTCTATATTAGATATCCTGTCATTTAATTGTTCCATTTTCAAACTGTCTAGCATTTTATCATAAAGAAACCCAAATCCCTACATTATAATGGTTTTTCCCCATTTTTTAATATGGGAAAAAAGTCTCTCTTTTAACTAATTTCTCCCTTAATAATTTCTAATTGTCTTACCAAATCCACTGACAATGTTGATGAAGATGTGAGGCTTATTGCTACTGCATAGGACAGTAAAAGCCTGACTGGATTGTAGTAATAGGA
>NC_022019.1:18578773-18620054 GCF_000317375.1 Microtus ochrogaster | reverse complement strand
GTCTGAAGGCAGAACCCAGTCAGTCTAGGGCCAGTGGTCCTGTAGAATTTGGAGGCCTGGTGCGTCTGAAGTTTGAGTGGCAGCTAGAGCTTGTGCCAGAGAGGCTGCAACAGTAAAATCCCAAACTCACTCAGAGGTTTGAAAAAAAAAAAAAAAAGAAAGCTCGAGCCCCACATGCCCACATGCAGCTCTGGCCTATGCC
Organism: Microtus ochrogaster; assembly: GCF_000317375.1. Lineage (NCBI taxonomy): Eukaryota > Metazoa > Chordata > Mammalia > Rodentia > Cricetidae > Microtus > Microtus ochrogaster. Next base: position 18,619,852 of record NC_022019.1, on the reverse strand, counting down.
ACTGACTAAAAAGTCACAGCAAATAGCAAACAGCTTTTTTTGTAAATTTGTGCCTCAAATGTTAGGTGCCAAATGTAACACGAATAATAAAACCCAGAGATAGATATTGGGGTTCAACCTGAAGATCATAAAAACAAAAGCAGCCAAGCCACTAGAGAGCTCTTATCTCTATGAAATCTTCAGACTGGAAGAGGATGCATTCCTGTCTCATCCCGCCTTATATTCCTCTCTAGCACTGGGACTGAAGTGTGCACCATCACCACCCAGGCTCTCTATGGCTAACTAGTGTAGCTGCTGGGATTAAAGGTGTGTGTCTCCGCTGCCTGGCCTCTATGGCTGACTACTGTGGCTGCTTTGCACTGATCTTCAGGCAAGCTTTATTTATTAAAATACAAATGAAATATCACTACAGTCCAGTACTTTTTAACAGGTATTTTCTTTTTCTTCTCAAGTCCCTGCCCCAACTCCTCCCAAATCTACCCACGAACTTTGTGTCCTCTTCCCCCTACCCCATCAAGGCCAATTTGTGTTGCCCATGTGTCCTCAGGCATGTGGCCTTCCACTGGAATGCGGCAAAACACTGTGCCAGTTCTAGCTGTCAGACTGTTGGCAATAATTTTACCTAAAACACTTTTAGTTTAATAATGAAGGAATGATTTTTTTAAAATACACAGTTTTGTATCAAACTTGTTACAGAAGAGAGCTGCATTTGAGCTACTGGTCATAAAGCATAATTTCTAACATATTGCTGCAAATTAAAAATCATCAAAAATCCTGCTAATAATATTGGTACAGAAACACTCAAGGTAATGTTTGACTAAAAGTCTGGCCCCTATGCTCAGCCAAGGTGACACATGAAATTACAAGTGCTATCAGATTTAGAAAGCCAAGGAAAGTAAGGGGGTTTGTCCAAACCACCTAAGTTATTGCAGACAGTACAGCAGAGCATAAGTTGGCTGTGGCAACATGTACTGCAGTTGGCTGTTAACCGAGGACTGCACCCATCTGTTCTCAAGCCTGCACTCGGTGGCCTCACATTGGTAACCCATCAGAGACTGTTTATACTGTAGCGACATAAACCAGGCAAGGAGCTGTCTTACCATTACACCATTGGGTGTGCCAGCTTTGCGTTAATGCCTTTAAAAGCCTACAATTCGGTGAAGTGGCATCATATTAAGTCTGAAAATGGAATACAATCAAACCTCAGAGTCCACGGGGATTATCACCCGGGTTCTCAAGGTCACCAAGCCCCTCAGATTTTCAAGTTTCTAGCATAAAAAGCTGGTTTATGTGCAGGATCTTATGTGTAACTTCCGTACTGTGAATCACTTCTGGATTGCCTATATCTACTCCACAGTAAATGCTGTGAAAACCTTTGCTCTGCTGGATTGTACGGGAAATAACGACAAGGAAAACAGTCTGCATGCGTCGAGCTCAGATGCAATTTTTCCAAATTGCTCTGATTCATGGTTGGGTGAATCCACAGATAGAGCCTTAAGGAAGGAGGGCTGACTGCATTTCAATTTCAATAACAAACACAAGGTTGAGTGATCCTAAAATGTAATATTATGGGATGCTCTTATGAGGCAAAACAAAAGTAGCCAATCCCGTCAACTGTCTATCATGCTCACTTAATCTCTTAATAGATCTACACACAGCAAACATATGCACTGGCTCATTTCTTTAAGACGTATTTGGCAAGTTGTTACAATAAGACATTCTACAAGGTGTGGTATTGCACACCTGTAATCTCACTACATAGGAGTCCAAGGCAGGATGATTGGAAGTTCAAAGCCAGCCTATCTTATGTGGGGATGGGGAAACGTAAAGCATCTACAAATCTGTCTTGTGAGATTCAGATTGTATAAAACCATACAGGGCTGCATTACCAACAGGCCTTTCCAAAGGAACAGAACAGACTAATAGAATATGTGTAGAGGGTGTTTATTACATTGGCCCCTACATGTAGAGGCTAAATAGTCCCACCATGGCTGTCTTCAGGCCAGAGAGAAGTAGCTACTTGGTCCATGAAGCTGAAAGATTCAGAGTGAGAATGGGCTAATGATGCAACCCATCCACTGCTGAAGACCTGAAAGACCCCTCCCTTAGAGCTGCTGGCTCAAGTGGGCATCCAAAGGCTGAAGAAGCCAGGGCCTGACATCCACGGGAGACAGCAGCAGAAAAGTTCACCAACTCCTTGTGGTCTACTTGCCTTCTCCTTTCTCCAGTGTTTTTGTTCCATCCTGGCCTTCAGAGATGTGGGATAGTGCTACCCACATTCAGGATGGATCTTCTCTACTTGGTTTGCTGGCTTACATGCCAACTTCCCCCTGAAGCACTCTCATGGGCACATCTGAAAATGTGCTTCCCAATTCTGTGGATCTTTCAATCCCGTCAAATTGACAGAACCAGTCATTACAAAGGCAAGCAAGCATTTTTTTTTTAACAAATGTGCACAAAACAAGGCAGAAAGAGGGAGGGAGTCAGGGACAACCTAAAAGTTATTACTTCTCAAACCTTGCTGTCAACAGAATCCCTTCGAGGGCTACGTGTGAAGTCCCCATCCTGGCTTTCTGAGTCAGTTGCATCACCAGTAAGTTCCCAGGTGATATGGTGGCTTCAGGTCTGGGGATCATATTTTAGAACCACTGGGTTAGAGAGGCCTTAGAGACAGTGTCACAAGTTGTAGAATTATGGGCTTTATTGGAATCTTGTGTCAGTGGAGAAGAATACATAACTGGGGAAATTTTACTACTGATTCATTATTTTTGATTTTGAGAAATTACTGCTCCTTTATAGACATGACAATTGTGTTCTAATTGTTTGTTATTGAAAGCTTGTTCTATTTTAAAGGTGTATAGTGAAACCTTTTGGGTGAGACCATGACATCTGTGGTTACTGTGCTGAAGGCTCATGCCCTTCCAAAATTCTTCTTGAGTTTCCTTTGTCCAAAGTGCTGGGGACTGAGAATATTTCAGATTTTTAATTAAAAAAAGTTCAAAAAGCCCATTCTGATTGATTAGTTCAAAAATACAAACCCAAGCCAGGGATCACCTACTTAAACCCCAGCACTTGGGGTTCAAGTTCAGAAAAAGAATCATAAGCATGAGTACCTCCTAGGGATGCGCAGTTAGTTTGAGGCCTGCTTTGACTACATGGTAAGACTTTGTCTTAACAACAACAAAATTAAAAGCCCTAAATTTTTTAATGGGTTAGAACAGCATTTCTCAAACTTCCTAATGCTGTGACCCTTTAATACAATTTCTCATGTTGTGGTGAACCCCCTCCCAACCATAAAACTATTTTTTTTCTCTTTTTCATAAAGTTATTTTATTGCTATATCATAACTGTAATTTTGCTACTGTTAGGAATTCTAATGTGAACGTCTGATATGCAACCCCTGTGAACGGGTCAGTTGACCCACTGGAGGGGTTGTGATCCACAGGTTGAGAACCACTGGGTTAGAATGTTAGTCACGTTTCTGTGGCTGGGATAAAATACCCTGATCAACAACAGCTTTAGGGAAGAAGAATTTATTTGGTTTACATGAAGGGATAGATTCTATCTCTTGTGGCGGGAATTGGAAGCTGGCTGACCACATTTTCCTCCATCCGTGAGAAGCAAAGAGGTAGAAGAGAAAGTAGGGTAAGGCTACAAACCTTAAAAATCCACTCCCAGTCAAGTTCTCCTCCAGCAAGACTTTGTTCATTACTGTCTAACGGCCCTACCTCTTAATATGGTGGGTTGAGCATTCTACTTTGCAAATCCCGAGTCAGAATCTTCTGAAATCCAAAGGTGCAGTGTTTGGTGAGAGATGTTCCCCATCGGCTCATTATTTGAACACGTAGTCACCAGTGAGTGGCGCTGTGTGGTTATAGAACCTTTAGGAGCACAATTATTTTTAATACTTATTTTATTTTATTTTAGAAAAGTCTCTAAGTTCAATCACATGCTGTCACTCAGATGTTAAAGACGAAGGCTCATGATAGCCCTTCATGCGTGACAGAATCCAGCGTAGACATTGATGTTGCTGCTGGCACTTCCCTCTGCTTCATTGAAAACCCAACCTACTTCATAATTAACACCCAGGACAAAATAGCCTGAGGAAGGAACCCACATTTGATTCATCATCCTTCTATGACATCACAGCTGGGTCAGAGATTCCAACACCTATGAACATATAACAAACTGCAGCAGGCTTTCTCTTGGGCCACCAACCAGCTCCCAAATCATGACACAGAGACTTATTAGTTATGAATGCTTGACCTTAGCTTATGTTTGTTTCTGGCTTCCTTTTTTTTGTTCTTTAACTTAAATTATCATGTTTCTCTTCATCTATGTTTTTCCTTGGGGGGATTTTACCTTTCTTTCTGTATGTCCTCCTCTGTATCTCCTAACGGGCTGTTTCCTAACTGGCCTCAGGCATCTCTCTCTTTCTCTTTTATTCTTTCCTCTCTTCTTCCTCTTTCTTCTCAAGTTTAGATTTCTCCTCCTATTTATTCTCTCTGCCAGCCAGACCCACCTATCCCTCTACTGACTATTGGCAGTCAGCTTTTCATTATAGACCAATCAGGTGTCTTAGGCAGGCAAGGTGCAAGAGCAACACAGGTTTTTATAATTAAATAAATGCATCAGAAAAAAAAGGGAAACACATCTTTATATCATTAAACAGGTGCAGCAAAACAAATGTAATATACCTTTTCAGAGTTAAAGTGATATCCCCCAGCATAAACAAATGTAACACGTCTTTGTATACTTGAATATCTCACAACAACAAACACTTACTTAACGTAAGAAACAGGAAAGATGTGATGAGAAGTCTGAGAGAGCCCTGGCTTCATTTTTGTTATTTTAGATGAATGCATTTCCTCCATTCCCAGGGACAAATGCTCTCACCCCAGTTTAAAACTTAAACTTTGTGGACGGAGTGAAAACACCAATTAACAACTGATGGAACTTGGCAGTTTCTAAACGAGCTGGTTAAAAGACATTTAAAAAAGAATGGGGGGACGGAGAAGAGGAAGAAGAGGATGGACTTACAAAATGTCAGTGTTCATATAGTAAATTTTTAAATGAAAATTCTATGTATTCGTTGTTAGTTCTAAAATAGGAAAGAGAGTTAGGAGTGTGGTCTATCAAGGAGCTTGGTTGAAAACATTTGATAACTTCTCCCAAATGGCTACTATTGGGCCGTGTCTTCAAAATAACCACACATGGAACACTTTTCAGCCAATGGAAATTATTAACGATTTTGAGTACTGTGAACCGGAAGTCTTGCATTGGTGCCTTGTGTCGCTGTGGAAACACTGGCTTCAAAGGTTGACCAGCTGCCTGAGATCACCAGGAGCATGTTCATTCTCCTCCCTTATTTTCATCACTAAACAGCTTTCTCAAAGTCACTAGGCACAGTTCTACACAGCTTGTGATGGGCAAGGAAACCCCGGGTTAGAGGAGGGGGTAAAAAGAAGCAAAGTTTGAAATACAGTCCAGACTAAACCTTGAGACTATCTCTGGAGAGGACGCCTTCCTAAGTCACACAAAGGCATTTTTATAAACAAGTGGTGGTTCAAGTCCTTCACTAACAGTTCCTCTACCTGAGCCAAGGTTCTTGGAATGTTCCCCGTATCAGAATGGATGGTTGCCTAATAGAACTAGAAGTGGTTTTGCCTGTGGGTGTTGCTGTCTTTTTAAGCTTTAGAGTGTAGACTTGATAATACTAGGGAGGATGTGATGTTTTGAGACTATTAGAGGTTTTAAACCTGGAGCTATGTGGTAAGGGATGAACAACTGTATACATTTACTAAGAATGATCTAACTTCACACTTGCCTTAAGTAAACTGTACACATGTTTTATTTACTTTTATTTCATATGTATGAGTGTTTGACTCTGTATGTATCTATGGACCTCATGTGGTTCCACAGAGACAGGACAGGGTGTTAGATCTCCTGGAACTGGAGTTTAGATAGAACCACCATGTGGTGTGGTGGGTGCTGTTCTTAACCACTGAGCCATCTCTTAGCTCTCTATGATTATATATATATATATATATATATATATATATATATATATATATATATATATATATATTGACTTTATTTCAAGTACATATATGATATATCTATCCCTTCATATAAACCAAATAAATTCTTCTTTCCTAAAGTTGTTGTTGATACACACACACACACACACACACACACACACACACACTTAAAATGAAGTCAATTTTAAAAATGCTATGACCAGATCAACACCTCATTTAGTGGGAGTCCTTCTACAATGTGCTTCTATATAGACAACACATGTTTGAGAAGAAATTGGGTCATAATACAAGTAAACCAGTATATGTGATCTGAAAATGTAAACATCAGGGACTTGTGCATTCATGCAGAGTCCTGAGCTCAGAAGGTTACCCACTCCATAATTCATAATATCATTTTTGAACTTCTAGTCTATTAAGTGAAAGTGTATGGGGGAACATATGAAGTCCCGAATGAATTTATATTATTGACCTGCCCATGGCCATGTGAAGGACGCCAGGCTTCCTCTTCCTGACCGTTGGCATTATGTGTAGAAACTATCAACCACAGCTTCCTCCTCCATCATGATGGCAATCTGAGGCTACTCTCCTGCACAGACTTCTGCTGACATTAGCTACCCTCCTCCTCCTCATTCTAGCTGCGTATAATAAACTCACTGGGCTGCTGTTAAGGCTTCTCCATAGAGCATGTGGCCTACCTGATCCCAGCTTTTCTGTATGTGTGTCTACCATTTCTGCATTCCCTATCAACCCCTTCAGGAAAATTCTCAGGCCATGCTGGCCATGGGCAAAGATGGCAAAACTGGGCATGCCTTCATAAAGGGAACAATTGCAGCATGCATCCACAGTTCCATGCTGTTCCATCAACATGTAGCATATGGCAGAATTCTATAAACAGAGTTCTAGGGACCAACCATGCATGGAAGTTCAGCAAGATTCTAATCCAGGCATGGCAAGTTGGCTTCCTCTATGACTAAGGCGCAAGGGAGGAAAATGACTGCCCCAAGAGGCCATACTTTCTATCTGAACCAGACACGCTTCAAACGCACTTAGAAAGCCATGGTTTTTGAAGCAACACAAACCACCTATTCAGTCCATGTGAAAAATCTGACTATTCCACAACTGTCAGTGTAAGGAAGTCCGCACAGGCCAGCTCAACCCCAGCAAATCCTTTCTCGTGCCCCTTACTTGTCTTCATAGCCCAACCACTTACCCTGAAGTGTTGAAGAAAAGGGGAAGAACAACCCACAGTGTCTTTTCTTTTCAGGCTGTCCCCACTCATCAGGACATGGAAGTCATGACAGAGTGTGTGGCAGAATGTGTAGTTGTGCGACATTATTCCTGAGGAGACACGAATCCGCATCTACTCACCTCAGCTAAGGAATCCACAGCAGAACAAAGCAAGGATTCAACCAAGACCAATATGGCGAAGCCAGTGAGTTTCATTGGGGTTTCTTACAGAAATATGGGTGAAGGGTTACTGACAGGAGCAGAAATGACTCAAAGACAGCTGCATTAACCAAGACTCAGCACAGCACAAAAGCTGGAATGCTGGAACACACTGCGTGACTTTCAGTAGCTCAGCAGGTCAGGATGTCTCTTCCAAGCAGCTTGGCTGGTCTGAGAGACACTCCATTGGTCCTTACTGCCAGCATAGGTTTGGAAAGGGAGAGCCTCGGGCTCCCAGTCAATTTCAGAGTCCTTGTAGAGTTTCTGAGTCTTTTACCTTCTGAACACCCCAAATCTTAAGGGGTTTCTCTGCAGGATGGAATGCTTTCTTTTTGAAGAAATTGCTACACAATGTGTGCCCATATCAAGAAATGGGTGATAATCACGGAGTCGGTGTTGGCAGTTTTCTGCTTGTAAGAGAAATGCGCCCAGCACGTGAAGGCTGTGTGATATGCAAACTGTCAGGATCCCAGGTAAATACCTTTCCTTCTGCAGTTAAAGCTGACATTGCACAAATAAAGATTATTGACTCCTATGTCCGCTTGAAGTTTCCATTCGTCTTCAGCAAAATATCACACAGCAGGCTTTGCGAACTACCAGAACAAACCGAGAAGCAGTAGAGCAGGAAAACAGTGACCTCTCAAGCAACGGCCCCAGTGGCTTTCTTACAACTGGTGTCCGGTTTTCAGTTTGCACCAGGCCTTACGAGTCCTGAAACTAGCCCTTTCCAACACAGCCATTCAACCTTCTCAACATATGTATGACAAACACAGGGTGGGGAGGACATTACACTCCCCACCCAAGGTAACAACTGAAAGCAGGCTTGACTTGCAGCCCAGCGTCGCCTTCCAGGTATTTCTCCTATTCCTGCAGCTGTTTGGTTTGGCGCTGTTTTGTTTGTCAAGTTGGCATAAAAGCAGGCATTCCTATTTCAAAACAGCAAGCCCAATGAATGACCAATTTAGACATATTTGCCGCACACAGCTCTCAGGAGCTTTGAGAGATGGCACCTTGGCATTTCGCTTGAAGCAATTAAACATATTTTTCTGGGCTTAAAATTTTCTCCTGTCAATGAGGAGTCTAAATGGATGATGAACACAGCCCAGAGAACCTTTGTGGGAATGCAGGACAGCGAAATGTCTATTTGTAAACCCAGCTGGTTTCCAGCTTAAAATATTTAAAGGAAAGAAAAATAATGTGCTTTGTTTAAACCATGAACAGAGGGAGGCCTACGTCCTGTCCCTTTCCTGAGGCTTTAAAACGCTATGCTCTGGGAACATACAGGGCCGGATGACCAGGCTAGATAGCAGGAGGCAAAGATTTGCCCGTCCTTCAATATGTGCTGAGAATCTTGGTAATTGTTGACAGAGAAGTAAACACAGGCAGACCTTCAGTTTTTAAATTCCCAAGTGGTAATTATTATAAGCCACTTTAACCACCTTCAGAGAAATCTGTCTGTACAATCAGAAGACGCAGTAGGCAAACCAAACAAAATCCTAAGCGGATAGAAATTTTCATGGTTAAAGGCCTCAAACCTGTCCTCAAGTTCTATCTCAACGGGTTTTGTTTATGTCCCCTCCCCCCCGCCCAGGTTACCCTTTGTCTTGCAAACCCTTCTCTTCCTACAAGGCCTGGGAAGTCATCCCTCCTTCAAAATGACTGGAAAAGTCAGCTCTGAGGGTTGGAACCCGTGTTGAGAGCGGAGAATGAGAAACCTAATAACCTTGGCACATCGATTGAGCCCTGACTTTGCTATGAGCTGCTGTTTTGAGCTTGACACCACTGCACAACGACTCTCTGAGGTTGGACAATCCCATTGGAAGATAAAGCCACAAAATCTCAAAAGAGGTAAGCAGCTCACCCCAGGGTCATCTCAATTCACAATTCAAAGCCAATCTGACATCAGTTACCTAGGTGTAGACTGTTCAAGGACCTGTGTGGTTACTCTTCCCTATACCACCCACCAGGCTCTTTTTCTTTTCCCCCATACTCTTCATCCTTGGCACTGTGCTGTCAAAGTTGTTCCCTCAAACAGTCAAACACAGAAAGTAATAGGCCAAAGCTGCTCTCAGCAAGACTGCCATCAGCCAATGGCTTTCTAGGAAACAGATAAAAGCACTCTCCCTTTGGCTTTGGTGCTCAGATCTGGGCTCACACAGCTGTGCAAAAGCAGCAAGCCAATGCTACTCAGAATGAAGCAGTAGCGTGTGTTAGAAAAGGAGGCACTGTCAACGTTGCAGGCAGCCCACAGGTGATGGGTTTTCAAGGTTTCCACATCCCATTATGTGGTCTAAAGGAAGGAGGGGCTGGTTACTAAGCTGCTGAGCGGCTTGAGTGGGTCTCTATTTTGATTGATGACTCCTTTTTCTCCTACTGCACGTGCCCCTTCTCATAGTGCATCTGATTTTAGTCCTGTGAGCACCCGGGTATGCACAGGCATAAGATTGTGAATAGAGAAATCCCCCAGAATGTTCACTTTGAGTTCACAGTTTTCCCCACTGCGCATGCACACCAAACTGATTTCAACCAGACTGGCCTTCCTGGCTTATCTCATTCTCAGATACACTGATAATATTCTTGAATAGAAACTGCCTACCTTTGATTGTTGTTTGGGAAGGAGAAACCTCCACTTTTGGGAGAGGGAAGTACATGTACCTCAATGTAGTTGGGGGTAGGGGGCTGGGATTTTTAGATTCATTGTTTGGAGAGGGGCGTGTGTGCCTTGCACCGCAGGTAAAGCAGCCAGGTAGACGAATGCATTCGTTAAAAGAAGGGTTGTGTGCAACCCAATCCCTGTTAAGTCCCAGGTTGCTAAGCTAGCCCCGATGCTTGCCTGACTGCTGTGAGTTGATTCCCTAACCCACCCCCTTCTATGCTGGACACCCTCAGGCAGGACACCACCTCTGCTGTGTACAAAGAGGCTTACTGAAGTGGCTCAAATGGTGGTCATTTGTAGGGACAGTTGTTTTACGTGGCAGCCATATCATGACACCATGTGCTTGCACAGTGGCTCTCTGCAAACAGACACAGATTCATCTAACACATTCATTGCATGTTTATTGTTTATGAAATCTTTGCCATGAGCCCCAAGTCCCAAGAGATTTTTTTTCTATTCTGAATAAAGACTAGAGAGCTGGGTGCTTTGGAATAGCATCATGAAACTGAATAACCCTTAATTGGCAGGCACGTAGGAGAAAGCGCTGTGTGTTTATATAAGCGTGGTCCTGAGGGAGAGCAGGATATGGCCGTCAGGGAAGTACAGCTAATCAATACAGTTTGCCCGGGTACATCCCTAGCTGGTGGGCAGACAGTGCGGGGTCTGTGCTGGGTCTGCTTCAAAGGCGATGGCCTCATTCTGACCCTGATGTTGCTTTCTTCTGCTTTCCCCAAGAGTTATGCTGCTCGTCACTTGCCTAAATCTCCACCCAGCCTCTAATGCAGAAACCTGAAGAATCTGCTTTGTTGTGCGGGAAACCCTTATCACTAAGCAGGTTTCCAGGATTTATTCTGGGGGATAGAAATCTCCTCTGAGCCTACAATAGAAGCTAGTCATTTAGCACGCCAATATTCCTCTATTAAATCATATTAGCGTCTTTATTTTTCAAGAAGTATTAGGTCAAGCTGTCTTATCAAAACCTGACAGAGTGAAATGTCTTTTCCATCTCCCGTGGACGAGATTAAGTTTCCATTGGCACGATCCCAGGGAAACCGGTGCCTCTGAGCTGAACTTTGAGAGCCAACGTAATAGTGGCTCCATCTTGGATGATCCGCACTCCTCAGATCGCATAAATCTTCAGCTAGACAACACCCCAGTGAACCATCACGGTTTCACTAGCCTTCAGTAACTGGATAATAGAGCTATAATTTGGTTTGAAGTGTGTATGGGGAGAATCCATGCCGGCAACCTGTGCCTCAGAGAATGCAGCCATTCTGCCACTAATAGGATGCCACAGTGGTGTCAGCAAATCCTCTGAAGTGGAGCGTTTCCTTCAGGATACACTGTGCAGAGTCAAAAAAAGAGGAGAAAGTTTGTAAGAAAAGGAAGCGAGCGTCAAACAGAGAGCAGATTTATCTTGAGGATTATGCAAAGCACACACACACACACACATACACACACACACACACTGAAAGACCTTCCACTGTGCACTGTTGTCATGGTTACCTGATCTCTTATCAAACAGGAGAATCAAGCAGGGAAGGGAAACCTAGGAAATAGAGTAACCAGAGAGGCCTGCATCTCTGCAGAGCTTTCATCCAACCGGGGCTGTCTGTGAAGGCTTAAAATAGGAGATGGCACTATGTTCTTTACCTGGTGTTTTCAAGGGACTTCTTTTGCTGGCTAGGATGGGACCTTGTCCTGCTGTGTTTTTCAAAAGATAAAAATGCAATGGCTAAAATGTCACTGTTCACAGGAGTCTCTAAATGAACATGAATGAGTACCTTCAAATTTTTTTCTTCATACATCAAAAGAAATCATTTTTAGTTGTTAGATTTTTTTCATTCATTCGTTTTTTTTTTTTTAAATAAAACTGTATTTGACTACTTCAGATACTTTAGAGTATTTTCTGTGGGGGTTACAGTTTTAAATTCTCTAAAAAAAATTTAAAATCATATTATTTTTTTATTTTTCAGTGTATGGCTGTTTTGCCTGTATGTGTGTCTATGTACCATGTATATTCTGGAGTCTATGGAGGCCAGAAGAGGGAATTGGATCCCCTGGAACTGGAGTGATAGATTGTTGTGAGCTGCCGTGTGGGTGCTGGGAATCAGACCCAGGTCCCCTGGGAGAGCAACAAGCGCTTTTAACCAGTGAGCCATCTCTCTAGCCCCTTAAATTCCTTTTAGAGATTATGAAGAATACACATTTAATTTCTCTTTGCAATTATTATAGACTAGAGGCAAAACCAGGGTCACCTGCCTCTACAGTGCTTTTACTTTCCCAGTCACCTCCTCCCTTCCCCCTCATGAACCATTGTTCTGGAGAAACACTGAGCCTGTAGATTGCTGGGTACAAATTCTCATGTTTCCAAACACAATCAACACATATAGCATCAGTTTACTAAGAAATGGGCAGTCAGAAGGCATAGAAGGCTGGTGGCATGAAAAGGCTAAGTCTGGAAGAGATGAAAATGTGGCTGCTCATTTCTATTTGGGAGAGGGTGGAGGGGGTGAGCTTTGCAGGGAAGCCAAGGATCAGCAGTGTAACCCAGCCTTTGAGTCACTCCAGTTCTCACACTGAAAGGCTTGAGACCCAGCTGGGAAGATCTTCAACATGGGAAATTTGGACTTCTCAAAGAGTTGGAAATTAACACTCTGAAAATGTGTATGATGGCTAATACTAACTGTAACCTTGATGAGATCTAGAATCACCCAGAAGGCAGCTCTCTGGGCATACCTGTGGTGGGCTGGGTTAATGGAGAAGACCTGTCCACCGTGGGCGGCACCATTCCCTGGGCTGAGATTCTAGACTGTATTAAAAGGAGAATGTTGAGCTGAGCATAGGCGTTTATCTTTCTGCCTGGAGATGTGATACTGCCAGCTACTGTAGCTTCCGACTGCTTTAATGATGTAAGTGTGTGTCAAAATAAACACTTTCTGACATTGCGTATTGTCAGAGTATTTATTCCTGCAATAGGCAAAGTAAACAGAACATGTGAGCGTGGACTGAAGATTGTTTTGGGTGCTGCCGAGTTAATATTTTACGCTAGACAAACAGCGTCCCCTTGAAGCAACATCTTCATGAAACGTGGGGAAACTGAGCTCAGAGAAGCTGGTTTATTCAGAAATCTGTCTCCTTTTTTGTTGCCTAGAGGAGTTTGCTTGTTTCTTTGATCCAGGGTCTCACTATTCAGCTCAGGTTGGCCACGAGTTCACTATCCTCCTGCATCAATTTCTCAAGCACTGCAATTATAGGCGTGCCAAACCCAGCTTAAGGGTTTACTTCTGAACTCATTTATTTTATTATCCAGCAATAGGGCTGGCAAAAGGCTAAAGAATTCTTACCTAGAATAGTTTCACTCCTGATGAGATGTTTTAGAATACATATTTTAAATTACTTTCTTTTTATTTCTGCTTTACCGCACAATTTGTGGTTTGTATTCTTTTTGTGTATAATTAGGTGTAAAGTCAAGTTATAGTACCTGCAAGTTTTATTGCAGTATAGCAATGGAGACTTTAAACGTGAGCGACATAGAGGGAGGCTTACATCCTGACCGGGCTCAGCACGGCTACACTAAATTCTCACTCTTGAGGTCATTGAGAATTGATTCTAACGTTTTCTTTAAAGTTTAAGATACAGAAACATTCTCAAATCTAAACTGAGAAGTCATTGGAGTATCACTGTGAAATTTCTTAAAACAAGTTAACCCTAAGAAGAGGAAAAGAAAATCCAAACCCATTTGTCACTGGAAAGTTCATCTCTGTGATACGTTAGTCCAACTCTCAAACTTCTCTTTAGGCCAAGTATCAAACCTAGAGTCCTAGAACTCTGTGAGTGAGAGGAAGAACTGAGAGAAGCAACAGTTGGGTGCTGGCACTGGACAGGGAGCCAGAAATAAGATAATTAAGGCTTCACTCAATCACTAGGAAATGAGACAGAAGGTAGCTTCTTGATTAGGAGTCTCATGTGGTTAAAGCTATGAGCAAATCCCCAGGTTGTTTTATTTGACATCTCTTGAACCACAGCATCGTCTCTGATGCACACTCACATGGAAATTGGTCTGGGGCGCTTAGGATAACTTTGACACAGCAAATATACCCAACTAACACACCTGCTTGCTTTTTATGTGATAGAGAGGCCTTGAGCCTGCTTCCCTTCCTCCAGCTCTTTCCAAAGAACTAAAACCAATACTGTCAATAATAAATCCACTTCCATTTTTTTCTTTTGTCATTTTGGATCTGATCCTCTTTAACAACAACAAAAACCCCCTTATTCAACATATATCCCACATAAAAAACCACAGGGAATCTGTGGAACTAGATTTGACTTCTCCAAGTTTTGATAAGGGACGATGTCTTAGTGGAGGGAGGGAACTTTGCAGCGGGAAGCTGAGGTTTCAAATTTTATTTGAGTTGTATTTTTATTAGAAACAATATTGTTTTTTTCTTTGCAGACTATAAAAGACTAAATTTCATATTTCGATTTCTGTAAAGGCCCCAAGATCCAAACCCAACATTGAATGTGTGTGTTTGACCCATACCCCATTAGCATGAACAGTGTGGCTTATACATAAGGATGAGGCAAGACACAGCCACCCACCACTAGCATGAATAATGCATGCTACTTAGAGCCTGGGAGCAACATGCTGCAGAACAGACTTCTTTAATATTGGGAACACATCTAAACTGTGATAAATAATGAAAATGAGATTAGTCTTTAAGACATCTCTATACAACTTTGGATCTTAGCCCATTGCTCTGGATTCTACCTGTATAGATTAAAATCCAAGTGTTCAAACTGGAACTATATACATGGTATAATTATAACATATAGATGTTCATAATTATTTATACTTACTTATATTTATACTTAGGAACTTTGGAAATAAACTTATGTTCCATAGAAGAAGTTGTGTGTAATAGGAAATTGCAGGCTACGTAAAACTCTAACCTGGTGTAGTTTCAAGGGATTTGCGAAGAAGGGCCTCATCAAAGAATATTTGTTAATATTGGTTAGCATCAAAAAGCTTTCGTACACCTAGTAGATTTCAGACAAACAGTACCAATCACAGAGTATCCTTGTGGTGTTACCGACTTAAACAAACGCTTCCTACAGGTTGCCTTGTCTGAAAGATCCCTCTCCTAGGCATCTCCTCTTCCCTGAAGAAGCCTGTTCTCTGAAATGGATAAGCCTGAAGGTCATATGTGCTTGCCATCAACAGCTACCAGACTCAAAATGATATTCACTAAAAGTTCTGAATCCAGTTTTCCTTCATAATAAAATCCTGGAGAGAAACCGATGGCATCATGTTGTAGAGATGGGGACTCGAGTGACCCACACCATCAGGACTTCAACCTGAAGAGCAGAGTGGGAAGTCAGCAAGAGGAACCCTCCACAGCTCCCAAACACTCTTCTCCCTGTAGCCTCCAGAGTGAACAGCTGAATCGCCATCAGAAATCAAAGAAGAGATTGCGAGAAAAGATAACAAACTCTTGTCATTACTAAACGATGCATAAATGTCAATTCCAAAGATCCAGTGTCTTCATTGCAAGTAAAATATATAGAAACACAACAAAACCCAAGAGAATTCAGATTGCCTATAGGACATCACTTTGATAGGAATATCATGGATGTTCCCAAAGGAAAATTTCTGTTGTAGAAGCATTGATATTTCTCCAGGAAAGTGGACTTCTAGGAAAAATCACAAAAGAGTGCCAGTTAGAACTGAAAGACGTAAATTCCCTTCTCACATATGTACTCAACTTTCCTTGTCAAAATCTTCCCTCCTGAAGACAAGAAAACAATATGATCAAAATGAAGAAACTGCAAAACAACTTATGTGTACTTCTAATATCTGTGTTTTCTTTTTTAGCGTATTAAATTGTGTGTGTGTGTGTGTTAAAGTCCTGAAGAAACTAGGGACACAAGAGACATACCCCAACATAGTAAGGTAACTTACAGCAAGCCCATAGTCAACATTGACCTAAGTGGATAAAAACTCAAAGCATTTCCACTAAAATCAGGAACAACGCAAGGATATCCATCCCCTCAATACCTATTCAATATAGTACTTGTAGTCTTAGCTGGAGCAATAAAGTAAATCAAGGGGATACAAATGGAAAGGGAAGAAATCAAAGTATATTTATTTGTAAATTTTTTTTACATAAAAGACCACATATTTTTGCATAAAAATTCCACCAAGAAACTTCTACAGCTGATAAACACCTTCAGCAGCAAAGTAACAAGATCCAAAATCAATACAAATCAGTAGCATTCCTATGTATCAATGCTAAACATATTGAGAAAGAAATCAGGGAAACAACACCTTTCACTATGGCCTCCAAAAATAAAACAAGTAGGGGGAAACTCTAAGAAAGTGAAAGACTCATATAATAAAAACTTTAAGACACTGAAAAAAAATTCAGAAGAAGGAAAGATCCCTCATCCTCAAAGATTAGTGGGATTAATACTGTAATATAGGCATCTTACTGAAAGCAATCTACAGATTCAATGCAATCCTCATTAAAATTCCAAAATAATTCTTCACAGAAATTTAAAGGAAAAATTTTGAGCTTCATATGGAAGTGCAAAAACAACCTAGGATAGCTAAACCAATCCCGAGTAATAAAAGAACGGCTGAAGGTATCACCGCACCTGTTTGCAAATTGTCCTATGGAACTATGGAAAGAAAAACAAGCTTGGTGGTGTTATAAAAACAGACATGTTGGTAAATAGAATTGAAGATCCAGACACAAGTCCACAGATCTATGGACATCTGATTTTTGACAAAAGAATCCAAAAATATCCAATCAAGAAAAGATAGCATCCTCGATAAACGGTGCGGGTTAAACTGGATTGCTGCAATAAAAGAATGCAAATGGATCCAGTTTATAATCCTGCATGAAACTCAGCTCCAAATGGATGAAGTATCTCAACATAAGACAACACACCCTGAATCTGATAGAAGAGAAACAAGGGAATAGGCTTGAACTTATTGGTACAGGAAAGGGCTTTCTGAAAAGAACACTGATAGAGCAGGAAATGAGAACAATTGGAACATGGAACCTTATGAAGCTGAAAGCTTCTGTTTGGCAAAGGACGGCATATCTGGACAAAGTGGCAGCCTACAGAATAAAAAAAGACCTTTACCACTTACACGTCTGCTAGAGGATCAGTGTCTTGCTAAACTCTCACCAGAGAAGTTTCTTGCAGTAGATGAGAACCAACACAGAGACCCACAAATGGACAATGTGCAGAGAGTGAGAGACTTTGGAGTACTCAGTCCTAAATGAGATGTTTTCCTCAAAACCTTCCTTCAAGGCTCAAGGATCGAAGTGGAAGAAGAGGCAAAAACAAACAAACAAACAAACAAACAAAAACCCAAATCCAAAACCAAAACAAAACAAAAAACCCAAAACCCCAAAACAAAACAACAAAAAACCTGTAAGAGCCAAAGGTGGTGGATGACTCCAAGGAAAGAGTGTCTTCCGACACAACAGGACTGAGGCACATAAGAACTCAGAGAGACTGTACCAACTCTTGAGCAGACATGCAAACTGCCCCCTTCACCTTGGTCTAAGTATTAAAGATCTGACATCAATGAAAACAAGCAATTGAGGATTGAATTATCTACTGGAATGAATCCTCTTCAGGATTCCTATGTTGAAGGAATGAAAGGGACACCTAAGAAAGAAAGAAGGCTCAGCCACTGGCTCTGGCTCCTGAGGATGTGAAGTGTTGTCGAGCTAAGATATGGAGAAACCATAATGGAAAGATCTGGACCAGACTCACAATCAGGCGAGACACTAAGAACAATAATAAGATGCAGTCAAGGGTTCTGCTGTCGACAAGCTGACGTGGGTGGGAAATCTCACAAGGGCCCATGTCTAGCGGAGGAGCTATCAGCAATTAATGGCTGCTGACCGAGAGAGGGAAAATCAGTCTTCCCCAGGAACGAGCTCCCTGCTTACCTAGTGGTCGTTCCTAAAAACATACATGAACAACATTATATGGACTCAACAGTTTGATTTATGTATTTATTTACTTATTTACTTTTATGGTTATTTTGAGACAGAGTTTCTCTATGTATCTTTGAGTGTCCTGGCCAGGCTGTGCTTGAACTCTGAGATCCACCTACCCCTGTCTCCTGAGTGTTAGATTAAGTGAATATGCCTCTGCCTGGCAAAGCAGGGTGCATTTATAAGTTTTACGTGTGTGAGTGTGTGTGTGTGTGTGTGTGTGTGTGTGTGTGTGTTATAATAATACTGAAATAAAAAGAGGACATGTACTTGGGAGGTAACAAGGATGCAGGGGGACACAGGAGGAGTTGAAAGGAGAAGCAGGGAGACAATGGAAATACAGTACCAATATATTAAATTCTAAAACACATTATTAATTTTTTCACAAAAGAAGTCACTTTAAAGAACCCTGTACTCTTCTAAATCTACCTACCTGGGCACAGGTAGTGGTTTATTCACAAATAGCTCAGTCATGTGAATTTTTAAGAGAATGATGACAGTAGACCAACAGCAATGATGTCTGTTTGATGTGTGTTCAAGAATAAGCAAGTTTTGCTTAGACATGAGAGAACTTCCAAGTCAAGAGGTAAGCTTCTGTGATGTGTGGATCTCTATCAGCCATCTCCGTAGTTCATGGGAGTCCTTTAGCATGGGGACATTGGCTTCCACCACAATTAGAGACAAAGGACTTAAGAAGGCAAAACCAGGAGAGTGCACCTTGCTGGTGACTTGCTTCAGTCAATGTGTAAGTGGCGGTATCAGGAGTTTTCTCAAGTTTCTACTCTGCCTTACCCCTTAACACAAGGATTGAGGGGATGTTCACACCCCTTCTTGCTCTTGACCCTAGGATTGCATCCTCTCTGAACCTTGGTAGATCAGTTATCTCCACAGTCTCCAATGGCATCACTCAAATTTCTTTGGTGTCATAAGAACTGAGGGTTCTGCAACCAATGACATGGACCAGAGTTCTCTCCGTAAGGGAAAAGGCAAAGCAGGGAAGAGAGTCTTGTTTGAGGAGAGAACGGTGAAACGGTGTCAGGGAGGATGCGTTTCAGAGAGGAGAATCATGTTCAAAGGTATGACCGGCTTACAACTGTATGTCTGCTCCCCAGGACATCAAGGAGGTCTGCAGGGACCTAAAGATCTTAGCAATTGGCTTCTGTTCTCAATAGGATAGGAACCTACAGGAAGATTTGACCAGGGAAGTGAAGTGATCTGAGTTACATTTCAATAGGAACATCTTGGCTGTGCATTGAGAATAAACTCAGGGACGTGAGGGGAGGGGCAGGAGATCCAGTTTGGAGGCTGGAAACCTGATGGTGGTTAGGCCCTAGTCACTGGGGAGTTTACAGTAGACGTAGTATGACATGATTTGATTCTGCGGCTATTTTGAAAGTGAGACAATAATATTTTTTTAAGAAATCAGATATGTAATTTGAGAGTGAGTGTCTAGTCCAAACCTGAAGCTTAGGGCCTGAGCAATGAGAAGAATGGAATTGTTTTTCTTTGGCGTAAGGAAGACTTTAAAAGGAGCTAGCTTGAGTAGAATATTAGGATTCATGCTGAACACTAATTTGACATAGTGCAGGCATTGAACAGCAGGAAGTTCAGGCTAGTATTTAAAATTCGGATATTAGGATGAAATTAACATGGAATTAAGCATAGATTAAAAAAAGACAAGAGGACCAAGCATCAATCTCTGGGACAATGCAAGAGACTGTTAAGAAGGGACTGATTACATGGAGCAAATGCCAATCACTGATCAGCATGGAACACAAGGACCGCTCATGGTCCATTGAATTAATTATCAGAAAGACTTCAATGGCTTTGACAAGGAAGTGTCGACAGAGGTGGGAAAGTCCCTGCTCCCCACTGTCACTTACTGGAAAGAATGAAAAGTGAGAATCAGGGGCTAGCTAATAAGATACTTCCTCCAAGGTATCTGTTGAGAAGGGAAGAGGAGGAACCAAAGGGATCTGAAAGTGAAAAATAATTCGAGAAGGTCTGGTGCTTGTTTGTCTTTAGGATGATAAGAAATACCTGACAGAAACCGGGAAAAACACAAGCCGGGTGTGATAAATGAGAAAGACCGCTGGAGTAGTGGCTGCCCTTAAGTAGACAAAGCTTGAATGGAAGGGAATGGCCTCAACTAGGAGCACGGTCATGATGCAGTCTTTCCACTCAGCCCTTTTCTGAACCATTTGTCATCCCCATTGCAACACTACGTAAAATAGATTGAATGGTTTGCCCCTCAAAATGTGCTGAAGTCTCGTCCTTAAATGTGGTGACATTTGGAGATGGGGACTTAGGGAAGAGCTCACGCTGGATGGAATCGGTGCACTCATAAAAGGGACTCCAGAGAGAGAAGCATCAGTCCTTCTACCAGGTAAAGATACAGCAAATCTTAGCCACCTGCGAACCAGGAAATAGACTCATCAGGTGCCAAGTGTATAAGAACCAGAGCAGTGAACTGTAAATGTCAGCTGGTATCTAGGTGAGGTTACACATCCCTGTAGTCTCAACACTTAGGATGCTGATGCAGGAGAATGGAGAGCTTGAGACCAGCCTACACTATGCAGTGAGACTCTGTCTCTAACAGCAGCAACAATCGCATGGAAATAAGAAAGTAAATGCCTATTATTAATAATTCATGCAGCTGGTGGTATTTTGGTAAAGCAACACTCTATAGCTCTCCTTCCTCCCTTCAATAAATTGATCTTTAAAATTTACTTCACGTTTTCTCTTCTGCTTGCTTCTCCAAATTCGAGTGTGTTTATTGCCTACCTAACCCAAAACCTCTTTTCGCTGTATGCTTATCTTCACAATCGCTAGCATACACTGTTATGTCAAAGGCCACAGGCATCTCAAATATAACATTTCCCAAAACGAAGCCATCTTTCCTTCCAAATGTGCTTCTACGGGTTAGGCAGCAGAAATAGCATGGGGATGAGTATCAGACATCTTCCAGGTTCAGATTTCCATTCTTTTGGAAGCTGTTTTGTGGCAAATAGGAATTTATGACTTTTTTTGTCCTTGCTGGGTGACTTTTACTGGGGACATATGATTCACCCCAGACAGGTCACCAACAGCAAACAGAAAAAAGAAAAGAAAATAAAAATAAAAAAGAAAGAAAAGAAACTACTTCAACATGGGCAACATGGACAATGAATAATGGAAGTTGAATACCTGGAGTAACTTATAACTTACTTACCTGTAAGTCATCTTACAGGTAGCTCCACCTGAGACAGTTTCCTCTTCTCCGGCAATTGCCCTCTGACTATCTAACCTTGGGGCATGGAGGATGTTTAGGTATTTTAGTACTTTCTGAATTTATAAGTTTCCTTAGCTTCCTCATTCTCGTGAGCGTGCGAGCAAGTGAGTGAGTCTTCCATCTTCCTCCAGACTGTTTCAGTCTGGGGGGAATAACTACACCATAGTCTTTATTAAGAATTGAACTTTAGGAAGGCCAGAAAAAGGGAGATTCACATCCAGATATGAACACAAGAAGGCAATCAACTAGGTGGGGGTGGGGGTGTGATGGAGTATTGCCAGGATAAAGTGAAGGCTACAAATGGAGTCATGGAGAATCTCTGAAGTGAGGTTGCAAGAGAAAATTCTCAGAGGTCATTCTGGGACTTGCCTAAGAGCAAGAATGACTGTGTAGCTCAGGGTATGGCCAGGAGAGGGGAGGGCATGAGGAAAGAGCATCCATCTGGATCGGCGATGGGCACAATGGAGGCGGAGGGCAGGAAGGGTTACATCTGGTCTCGGATCGTGGAGAACTTGTTTATAGGGAGCTAGAGTCATAATTTTATTCTGAAACTAAAAGTTGAGTCATACAGGACATGTTAGGAAAAAGACTAATGTCTCAAATTTGCATTTGAAAAAAAATAGGCAGTAGCTACAGGACTGACCAATGCAGTTCCGACTTGGCTTGAAGAGAATCCTAATAGGGTATCACAAAGACCAGGCCCAGGGATGATGAGGCTGAACGAAGACATAAGCCAGTGAGGAGAAAGGGGAGAGAAAGCTAGGGAAGAATTACAGTACATGTTGCTGGTTCTAAGCAACATGGGCTGAAGGAATTTGAAAGCAAGAGTCCTGGTGTGTGTGCGTCCCCAGCCCTACCCAGATCAGAGAGAGCCTCACACAGCTATTGGGAGGATAAAATGAAATAATGGATGTCTGGCACATGGAATAGGCTCAGTAAACATTCTCTTCCCAGCTGCTCTCTTTTTACTGGCATCATTGCTTAGCAGTAACTGAAGCCAGAAACGCGGGAGTAATTCCAGCCCCTTCTAGCCTTTGCCCTCTAGTCCAGTATCCCAGAGTTCAAGAGCTAAGAGAGGGACAACCGGAGAGGGAAGCATTCTGGGCGGGGTGTGTGACTTGCTTCTGGCCTGAAATCATGTTTCTGGAAGAATAGGCCAAAGAGTACTCTGTTTCAAGACATGCTGTAGCCTGTGCCCTTTAGGACTTGCATAGGGGTGAGTCATGGCTACTCCTAGAACAATGGCTTCTCCATCTCTCCTGCTTCTCCTTCTTTCTTCAGGTCCATCCAGAGGCTTCTAGATTAGAAGGTTCTCACCCTTCTTCTGAGAAGGACAGGCAGGGTCTCAAAGAAACTCAGGATGACTGGCTATATGAGATGCTTATTTAACATATCAAAAACTATATCTCAGCATTTCTAGTACCTGTTATAGAGTCATCATCCAGGTTGGCCCCTACCCTAAACCTCTCCATTCCCTGAGCTTCACTTTCCTCCCCTTCCCTCCCCCCCCAGCTTCTCTTCTATATAACCTAGCTTATTTTGGCTATGTGATCTCTCAGCTCACAGGTGTTCTCTATACCCTCCAAACCCCATGGTTGGGTTTAGTCTGTTGGCCAGGTTCAACCTAGACCCTTCCAGATGGCTCTGGCTGTTCACTCCCTAATATCTACAAGAAATCTTTTGCTCAACCCATACCTAGGAACAATCATGTCCTCATTTTTTTCATTCAGCTTAGAACCTAAGCAGAGCTGAGGACGGTTCGGGATCTCTTATGGAACGGAAGCTGTATGTTGTTTTAATTTATGTGTGTGTGTGCTTGCCCGCATGTGTGAGGGTTCTCATGCACATGGGTGCATGTATGTGCTGAAGCCAAAGGTCTATGTGAGATGTTGTTCCTTAGGAACCATCTGCCTTGGTCTTTTTGTGACCTGAGATTTGCCAGTTCAGTTAGATTGCCTTGCTTGGCTTCCCCAGTGCTGGGTTCACAGTTGTCCGCCATCTTGAGCTCCATGCATGGGTTCTGGGAATCAAACTCGGGTCTTCACTGCTTGTACTTGACCCAGCGAACTACCTCTTCAGTCCCAATTGTCTCATTTTTAGAAATAGTTAAGGCCAGGAAAAGGCCAAAATATGCAGATGGAACACAGACTCATTGCGGACAAGGATGAGGGAAAAGAAAAAGAGGCAAGGGAGCTTTGGGGCAGACTCAGATGTCCTGGCCTTGGATCGACTTTGATTGCTGCTTTCCTTCAAATGGCTCCGAGCTACCTGCACCAAAAAGGATAATCTAAGACTGCGTACGCTACAGCTCAATAGAGCATGTTTTAGGCAGAGGACCAAGTAAATAGAAACTCTCCTAAGTAGATAATAAGGGTTCAATAAATTTAGACTCAAAGAGTAATGATTAATTCAAATAAGTCACCAAAGTTGCACTCACTTCTTTCTAGGTGTTTGTTCTTGTATTTTATTTTTTTGGTGTGTGTGTGGGGGGTCGGGGGGAGATCATTAAGATAGACTTACTATGTAGCCCAGGCTAGCTTTGAACTCTCAGCAATCCTTCTGTCTCAGTTTCTGGAGTACCACCATACTTGGCAATAGCTGAATTTTAATAAAGAATTCTTAATGCTGAAAAAAAAAGTTCCAAAGAAAATTCTTCAATAAGATAATCTTTTTTTTGTATGCGAAGTATTTTGCTGTAACACAGAGTGGGAATTCTCAATGATAGGGAAGGCCATGAAGACGGCTGAGAGGATTGGGGGAAGAGCACCTTGCCTGCCCCTACATTTACAAGCAATAGGAAGGAGGTTGCGCTTTTCATCCTTTCTGATTAATGCATATTAGTTGTGCAAAGTGATGGGTTTCACTGTGACAGTTTCAGACACGGATGCGACTTACTTTGGTTGTGCTCTTCCTTCCTGCTCACCTCCCTTCAATCCCCTCCTCCAGTGACTCTCAGCCTTCCTAACACTGCAACCCTTTAATACAGTTCCTCATGCTGTGGTGACCCCCAAGCATAAAATTATCTTCATTGCTACTTCAGAACTGTAATTTTCCTATTGTTACGGATTGTAATGTAAATATCTCTGTTTTCCCACGGTCCTGTAAAAGGGTCATTCCATTCCTAAAAAGGTTGAGAGCCATTGCCCTCCTCTCTTCCCCCCAACTCCTTCTTCTTCTCCAATGGTCTCCCTTCTAATTTTACATTTTTTCCTTCCTGGGAGGAAAGAAAAAACTCCATGCTTGCCTTCCTGTGTCTGGATTATTTTGCCTAGTATGTTGATTAAGGATGACTGCACTTTTAATAAAGGTGCCTTCCTCTGCCATTTCCGTCCCATTTTCATCACAGGCCTTCCTTGGATTGCAGTCCTAGCTCATCTCGGAGTCTCAGGCAGAAATAGTTGTGTTGGCCTGAGGAGGAGATGTTCACAGGACACAGCAAGAAAGGCGCCTGGCCACCAGAATGGGAACTAAGGTCATTGTCAGACTGACATCTGATTCTCACTCACGTGGGAGGATCACCCAGACGTTGAGCACCTTGCTTGCCTTGTGTCAACCAATCAGGCATGTGCCAGAGAACTAAAAATGCCTTCATTCTGCCACTCGTGTCTGTCAGTGCTTGGGGAACCACCTGCATGTCTTTGGAAGGGATGCTCCCCCTCTGTGTTGTTTCCTCAGAACCTCTCCAATCTTGCAGTAGGGAAGCATCTTGAGTTCCTTCCTAATCCAGTCCCATCTCTTCCCCATTTATTTTATGGGCCTTTCTAATAACTAATTTCTTTCTAAGCAACTCAAAACTTCAAACGTCAAAGTCTTGATTTTAATTCATCATCATGTTTCATTCCCATTGAGCAAATCGAGGCCCCCTACTAAAGTATGGAATAGCATCTGTCCTGGAGGTTGGAGACATGAAGAGTAGCTGCTTTCTACTTGACCTACCACTGTCCTGCTAGGCAGGACCGGAGTGGTGACTTGCTCTTCCAGCAGCACTGCCTGACATGGCCAGTCTTCTCCACCCCTCCCCAGCTGTGGCAAAGGAAGAGTGAGCCTCCTGACCAATGTGCTGGGGAGTGGGTACCAAATAATAACAGCAGTGGTCTTCTCTCGTCTGTAGCTCAGGGGCAGCAGCGGCTAGGTGTCACTAATATGCTACTCACTGAATTTTTCCCACCTCTGCTGCCAACTCCAACTGAACCCTCCTTCGTAACCCTTGACTCCATATTTCCCGGACACAACCCTTCTGGGGCATTCTGAATCCTTCCTTTTCCCACTCCCAACACTGACAAAACACATGACTCAGCCTGTTAATTGCTTCTTTCCAACCAACAAGGTAGCTAGCCACCTGCAGCTGCTGAGGTCCTGCTCCCGCCTATAGGGCTGATGAAAGGGTCCCATTTCCTTTGAAGTTCAGAAACAGCTAACTTTTACTGTGTGCTTAGTGTTGACTGCAATTAGGTCCGTTAGTCCATCAGTGGAAACGAAGGAGCAAGTAGGCAGCGGCTAGTGAGGGACCAGCTACCTCTGAACCCAGGCTCACTTAGAACCTGCCGCCGCACTGAGCTCTGCTTTAAACAGAGTCCTTGGCTCTCTTCCCCTTTCCTCCCAACCTGTTCTGTTTGGAATTACAGAGGACTCAATGGCCAGGGACAGCAAAGGTGACTTAGTAGTCCAAAGGCTTGAAGTTTTCTTGGAAGTTCTTTTGTTTACCTTGTCGAGTGGACCTGCAACATCAAGGAAACATGCGGAGATGCACAGGAGGGCAGGCAGCAGATGGCTGCGCTCCGCTGCACAAGTCCTTCATTTCTGTCCCTTGAAGTCTGTAGGGATACAACATTAATTTTGAGCCAAGCACCCTTTTTATTCTAAAATTCCAATGTCCACATTGCAGAGCATTTGGGGGCACAAAAAGGTTAAAGTAAAAATGAATCTTACATATATTCTTACTTCCTGCAAATGGCCTGAATTAATATTTGTGGGGATTCCTCCTAGAGCCATATGTGTGTGTGTGTGTATACATACATATATATACACACACACATATATATATATATATACACACATACACAAATATATATGTGTGTGTTTCTAGGTGGAATGTCTGTGATAGAGAAAGAAATTTATCCAGATACTCATGAAATACTTTAATAAACAGTTTATTTCTCTGCAATTGCCCATGTTTCAAATGCATCTACATTTTGTAGCACATATTATTGTACAACACAATGGTGCTAATGATGTCACTCATGCATGCATGTCACCGTTATTTCGTTCCCTCTGTTTTCTTCTCCTGTCCTTCATTCTTCCTCTTCCCAAACAGTGGCCACCCTCACATTTAGACAGTATCAGTTTCTTTAATGGCAGAAAATTTTCAATTAAAAGCAATTCATTTAACCATTTCTTAAAGATAAGCTATTGGGATTTCCTAATTGATTTCAATGATAAGCAATGCCATCTCTCTTTATATCCTCAAGATCATTTACCAGAACTGGAAACGCTGGGCTACAGGTATAAATTCAATGGCTTTACGTTTGGTATATGGTTGGTTAGCTAAATAAAATGTGGAGTTTGTGATAAATGGGTCCTTGCTAGTTTTTTGTAAATGGATAGAGCTCTTCTGATAAATTATCACATTGATATGAATGAATAAATCTTTCAAAACTTGAAAAGCAAACAGCTGGAAAGTGTATCCACCTTTATGTGATAGTGGGTATTTGAGGGCTTCATAAACCTCAGGAGAATTTGACATGATTGAAAATATGGTCTTTAGAAACACAGAAAAAAATTCTCCCTAAAATAAGAAATTTCACATAAGAGAGAGAGGAGCCAGAGAATATGTACTACAGAGTGAATGCTGAATGAGAAGAGATTCTTCAGTCCTTGACTGGTTGATTACCTTCTAAAAGCTTTTAAAGATGTCAGCTTCCTGAGGTTTTTGTGTCCTGGGCTGCATTTAACAAACCAGGTTAAATGCGGATGATGATGATGATGGTCATGAAGAACACTGGCTTTGATGTCTCACTACACTTCGCCTTCAGTGGTTAGGGAGCAGATTATCCGCTCCCTCAGCTGCCGAGACCTTTCTTTTCTTTCCTCTTCCTAATAGTTAAGTAGATTTATGCTCATTTAAGATGTCCTTAGGACCCAGACAAAATGTGGGCAGAAGTCATGAAGGAATATAAACCCAACCCTAAATGAAGCCCATTATCTGTTTGGCATGGGCAACAGTGATTAAATGGTACCTATTGCCCTGAAGGCACACAGCTGGGTGCCAAAGAGATAAATCAACTTAGGCAACTTCAGGCCTAGCACAGGATGCTTTGAGACAAGGCATGGGATCAACAGCAGTGTGTTTAGAGAGTGTAGTCTACAGATTTCAAATGGGGTTCACACCCAGGCAGATATTAGACCGCCTATGAAAATCCACCATGCTCCATGGACGAGACAGGGACAGAGACTCTCAGAGGGATTCAATGCCTCTTTCAGTATCACTCATACCGTGAACAACAGTGTATTCTGAGAGCAATGCTGGTGAATACCTTCCAGTGTCCTGTCGTCCCCCCACCCAGTGATAAAATTGGATAGAGTACTGTCATGTGCTAGGTCCTCCACTAGACAGTAGAGGATATAAACGAAGAACAGACCTTTTCATTAAAGAGCTCATGACATATGGAGAGGGCAGATAGAACTGGAGCTGGCAGGACGGCTCAGCAGCTAACCACAGGGGCGACTATGGCAGAGGACCTGAGTTGGGCTCCCGGCAACCACATTGAGCAGCTCACACTGCTTGTAGCTCCAGCACAGATGCCTCTGGCCTCTACTGGCACCTATACACACGTACATATCCACTGATAATAGCCACAATTAAAAATAAAACAAACCTTTAAAAAAAAGAAATTGAAGCTATAATACTGAGTCTGTCTGATAAGGAAGAAGTCACATGTCAGTGATTTTGAAAGGCTCCAAACCTTTATGTCTTCCTCCAGTTCCATTATTATTATTATTATTATTATTATTATTATTATTATTATTATTATTAATTATTTTGAGACAGGGTTGCTCTGTGTAGCCCTGATTGTCCTGGGACTCAGTCTGTAGACCAGGCTGGCTTCAGATCTGCCTGCATTTGCCTCCAGAGTACTGGGATGAAGTGTGTGCACCACCACTGCCGGGGTTCCCACTCCTACTTTAAGTGCCATAAGTACAGAGAATTCCTTTGAACGTTTAGAGAGTTGAGAATGCAGGCTTTGGATCAGAGAGGCCTGGGTTCAAAACCCCGCTCTACCACTTCACTAACCCTTGAGTGGCTGGAGCGTGAATGAGAAATCTTGATCAAGTGACTGGGCACTTTAAACCTCAGTGTCTCCCAACAGACAGCAATAATAGCAGGGTTTGCCTCGGACTCCCTGAGTTCAAATCCTGTCTCTGGCACCTACTAGAAGACCATCGAGCCTTCTTCTTGGTTACTCCATCCCTATATATGCAAAGTTTGATGACAGGGTTTCATAAAGTTTGAATGTTTAGAATTTTGTCTGGCATAGAATGTAAGTGTGCAAAAGCTGGGGGCTGGGATATGGTTCAGTGGAGAAAGCAACCATCATACCAGCATGAGAACCAGAGTTCAGATCCCTATCCACACATCCATGAATGCCTGATTTTTGATAAAGAATCAAAAACTATAAAATGGACAAAAAGAAAGCATATTCAACAAATGATACTGGCATAACTGTATATCAACATGTAGAAGGATGAAAATAAATCTGTATCTATCGTCATACACAGAACTCAAGTCCAAATGGATCAAAGATCTCAACATAAAACCCACTGAACCTTATAGAAGAGAAAGTGAGAAGTGCACTTGAACACATTGGCACGGAAGACCACTTCCTAAATATAACCCCAGTAGCATAGACACTGAGAGAAACAATTAATAAATGGGACCTCCTGAAACTGAGAAGCTTCTGTAAGGCAAAGGACACAGTCAACAAGACGAAACGACAGCCTACAGAATGGGAAAAGATCTTCACCAACTCCACATTGAACAGAGGGTTGATCTTCAAAATATACAAAGAACTCAAGAAATTGGTCAATAAAAGAACAAATAATCCAATAAAAAAAATAGAGTACAGACCTAAACAGAGAACTCATGACAGATTAATCAAAAATGACTGAAAAACACTTAAGGAAATGTGCAACATCCTTAGCCATCAGAGAAATGCAAATCAAAACAGCTCTGAGATTCCATCTTACATCTGTAAGAATGGCCAAGATCAAAAACACTGATGACAACTTATGCTGGAGAGGATGTGGGGTAAAGGGAACACTCCTCCATTGTTGGTGGGAGTGCAAACTGGTACAGCTGCTTTGGATATCAGTTTGTCGATTTCTCAGAAAATTAGGAAACAACCTACGTCAAGACCCAGCAATACCACTTTCGGGTATATACCCAAAGGATACTTAATCGTACCACAAGGACATGTGCTTAACTATGTTTATAGTAGCAATATTTGTCATAACCAGAACCTGGAAACAACCTAAATGCCCCTCTACTAAAGAATAGATAAGGAAAATGTACATTTACACAATGGAGTACTACACAGTAGGAAAAAAAAAACGACATCTTGAAATTTGCGTGCAAATGGATGGATCTAGAAAACATCATATTGAGTGAGGTAATGTAGACCCGGAAAGACAAATATCATATGTACTCACTCATAAGTAGCTTTTAGACATAAAGCAAAGTAAAAACCAACCTTCAATTCACAACCCCAGAGACAGCAAAGAGGACCCTAAGAGAGATATACATGGATCTAATCTACATGAGAAGTAGAAAAAGACAAGATCTCCTGAGTAAATTGGGAGCATGGGGACCATGAGAGAGGGTAGAAGGGGAGTGGGGAGGAAGGGAGGGGAGTGGAGAAGAATAGATAGCTCAATAAAAAAATGAATTAGGGAATATTAGGTAATACCAGAGGCTTTTGCATATGCAACACAAGAAATAGACTAGTGTGTAATCACCCTTAAGGAAAAAAAACAAGCAAACAATGACAAGAATTTAATTGTTTAATAAATATTGACTGTTATTCTATTTTTTTCTGAAAAATTTTAGGTCTTATAAGCAGTGAAGAATAGAACACTGCCATTATGACTCGCACAAAACAATAGATGAACTGTCCATCTCCAGTACCACTTAGACTCCAAGTTCTTTCAAGCATAGATAGTTGAGAGCTAGTTTCACGATTGTCTGTTTGTTTGGATTGGTTCCCGAAGAAGAACATCCATTAATAAAGGTCACGGTAACTATTAATGGAATTTACTCTGGTTGTCAAGTTTTCTAAATTACTTCCAAAATCCTAGAAGTTACAAACTGCAAGAAAAGACTTCATGAATGTATGCATGTGACCTTTCTGTATTTCAGAATTCCACATGACAGTATTTCAATGGCCACTAAGAACTAAAATGTCGGGCCAGAATGGGAACGACACGCCTATAGCTTGATAAGATATAGATTTACTGAGAAGCTGTAAGTTTAAAGGCCTCACCTTTGCAAGAGACCCAGCTAAGGAAATCTGCCCTTCTGACAAAAGAGCTTTACAAGTTGCCCAATCCTATTTCCATCCTGGGACATTCTTGCTAGAGTACTTTTCCTGTCCAGGGCTATTCAGTCCTACTAAGCTTTGGGTCCTTGGCAGTCAGTAATCATTCTCTACTGAAATCTCTTTGTAATTTCTTTTGTTCCAAGACACCCTGGTTGGTACAGTGACTGGATATCGGCAGATTGTCAGCAGATATGTGTTATATATGTTGGAGAAAAATAGCTGACAGAAAAGAGAGAATAGAGAGGGTGTCATTGACTCCCTCCTTGATCAAATTTAATTATTCTTTCCTGGGCCCTGTGTGTGTGTGTGTGTGTGTGTGTGTGTGTGTGTGTGTGTGTGTGTGTGTGTGTGTGGTGTTGCTATGTTCTAAATGTGAGATTCTGCATCCATCTTTATAATACCTAGTTTTAGCAAGAATTCTGTTAGGTTAGCACAGCAAGACTCTGTTTGACAGGGGTGTACACACTTGTGTTTCTAGAACTGTGACTTCAAGGCAGGAGGAACAGGAGTTCCTGGCAAACCCACTCTACATGGCAGTACTCTGTCAGAGAGAGGAGAGAGAAGAGGGAGGAGGAGAACAGGGGGGAGAAAGAGGAGGATAGAGATGAGAGAATTCCCCATCTAAAGTATCTGATCAATTACCTTAACCTGCCATCATCAAGAATCCTATCAAGTTACTTTGACTGGAATTCCCCTTCTCTCTGATGTTTTCTCTTGGTAATTTTCCATCTACTGACTAACTTCTGACTCCCACGATGTTTCTTGGCTATAAATCCCTGCTTGTCCATGATGTATGTATCAGTTTCAATGACACCGTCTCCACCTCCCTCCATAGAGGCTCATATATTTGAGTCCAGTTGGTGGACTATTTCAGAAGGATTAAGAGGCATGTCCTTGTTGGAAAAGGTGTGTCACTGGGGGTGGGCTTTGAGGATTCAAATGCACACATCAAGCCCAGCCTCACTCTGCTCACTCTGCTCTCTCTGCTCCCTGCTTGTGGATCAGTAAGCACTCAGCTACCGCTTCAGTCCCATGCCTATTTGCTTGCTGCCATGCTCCCTGCCATGTCGGTCATAGATTCACATAAAAAAAACCATATAAGCAAGCCCCAAGTATACTTTATAAGTTGCCTTGGTTATGGTGTCTTTTCACAAAAATAGAAAAACAGCAGAGACATTGTACTGGATTTTGAGATCAGTTCTATGTTGCATTTTTTTCTCCTAGTGCCCGGGTGTTTTCTTATTTATTGTTGAAGAATTTTCCCTTTTATTAAAAATAGAATTTCTTCTCATACACTATATCCTGATCATTGTTTCTCCTCCCTCCACACCTCTCACGTTCTCTCCCCCATTTCTTCTCCCATCCTAACCCACTCTCTTCTGTCTCCCATTAGAAAAGAACGCTTCTAAAAGATAACAAAACATAACAAAACAAAACACAATAAGATAAAACAAAGACCATCACATTGATGTTGGACAAGGCAAATCAACAGAAGGAAAAGAGCCCAAGACAAGGTACAAGAATCAGAGATCCATTCGTTCACACACTCGGGAATCCCATAACAACACCAAACTGAAAGCATAATGTACACACAGAGAGTGAAGCACGATTAATAAAAACTCAGGGTCAGAAACTGGGGTTCAACATGAAGACCCGAAAAGCAAAACAACCAGCTACTGGCTTTTACCTCGACTTCAGTCTGAAATGACGATTCTTCCTCCAGGAATCTCAGAATGAGACTGTCTGAGAGCTGTCTCCCCACATCTTATATTCCTTTCTAAGACTGGGATTGAAGGCAAACACCACCTGATTTCAATGGCAATTAGGGTGAGTACTGGGTTTAAAGGTGTGTGTTACCATAATCTGGTCTGTAAGGCTGACCAGTGGAACTGTTTTACTCTCAGATCTTCAGGCAGGCTTTATTTATTAAAATACAATTGAAATGCCACATTTCCCCTTTCTGTCTAAAAAAATAAAAGGCGGCTATAACTAATATAAGAAAACTATAAACAATAAGTACAATAACTATATACAATATATAGGCATTAAATACATCAACAATGTCTAATCAATTTGCATTTGACAAACTCAGAGAAAATATTTCATATCTATTCTATCTTGGTGATTTCAAAGTCTTATACCTAATTTACTTTCTATCATAACTTGCTTTCTGTGTCTGGTAAACTGTAACTATAGCTATCTAATCATCAACTCCCTCAGAGATCCAAGAAGGAAATAATATTAACTGAGTAAGCAGGAAGTGCAAGCAATCGACTTGTAAAAATTGTGAGTAATGACAGAAACAGCTGGCTTCCTGGATAATCACCCAAAGTTCCTCTGCAACTCTGAGGCATCCATCTTTGGCCTACAGGCCTAGCATATTCAACAGACTTTTCTGTGAAGCAGGATATTTTTTATCCTGCTTGTCTAATTATGACAGCGTAATGTCAGTGCTCAAGGCAGGGGCATTTTCTTGCCCAGTGGCTTACTTTTACCACAAAGAAAGGAAATCCATGGGGAGTTTCTTCAATGCCCATTATCTTCTCTGAAGATATTATCTCTCTGAAGTAGATTGGTACTTCCAGGAGTAGACATGTCTCATTATCATAAAAAAGAAGAACTTAGGTCATTAAAACATCTTAAATGCCATATTCTGTAGATCTCTGAAGTCTTTGAAGATGATCTATCTATCTAAACTATATCTTTGTTTGATCTTGAAAACATACCTAATGTGACTAGAAGTTCAATCATACTAGGTGATTAACTGATAACCTATATTTCTTCATTATCCTAAAGTTGATGATAATTTCTAAGGACTAGAAATTTACATTGCATTGCTAAATGAGCTGTATAGGTACAATACCTTGAACAAGATTAGAAATGTATGTACAGTATGTTTTAACAAAATTAATCTCAAATTTGTATCAATATACAAAATTTGTATACAATATATAAAAGTAAAACCAATGTAAAACATTTAAAACTAATAGTTGGCTTTTAAAAAGTAGATTCCATAATCTACCTTTTTATCTTAACATAGCTATATCCTCCCTTTTTCTTTTCAGAGTAGGTTCAATAATTTATCTTTCTATCTTTTTTATTGATTTTATTGAGCTATACATTTTTCTCTGCTCCTCTCTCTTTCTCTCCCCTCCCCTTCAACCCTCTCCCGTGGTCCCCATGCTCCCAATTTACTCAGGAGATCTTGTCTTTTTCTATTTCCCATGTAGATGAGATCCATATATGTCTCTCTTAGGGTCCTCATTGTTGTCTAGATTCTCTGGGATTGTGATTTGTAGGTTGGTTTTCTTTATTTTATGTTTAAAAAGCACTTATGAGTGAGTACATTTGTCTTTCTGTACTCAAAATGATGTTTTCTAGTTCCATCCATTTGCCTGAAAAATTCAAAATGTCGTTATTCTTTTTTGCTGTATAGTACTCTATTCTGTAAATGTACCACATTTTCCTTATCCATTCTTTGG
Source organism: Microtus ochrogaster (assembly GCF_000317375.1). Lineage (NCBI taxonomy): Eukaryota > Metazoa > Chordata > Mammalia > Rodentia > Cricetidae > Microtus > Microtus ochrogaster. The sequence goes on along the minus strand of NC_022019.1, from coordinate 18,585,342 downwards.
TTGAGGGACATTTAGGTTGTTAGGTTCTGGCTATGACAAATAATGCTGCTATGATTGAACATCCTTTGGATATATACCCAATAGTGGTATTGCTGGATCTTGAGGAAGGTTGTTTCCTAATTTTCTGAGAAATCACCATAGTGATATCCAAAGGGTCTGTACCAACTTGCACTCCCATCAGCAATGCAGCAGTGTTTCATTTTCCCTATACCCTCTCCAGCATAAGTTGTCACCAGTGTTTTACCTTTCTATCTTATCATATCTATATCCCCCTCTTTTCCTTTCCTTTCCTTTCCTTTCCTTTCCTTTCCTTTCCTTTCCTTTCCTCTTTCTTTCTTTCTTTCTTTCTTTCTTTCTTTCTTTCTTTCTTCCTTTCCTTCTTTGGTTTTTCAAGGCAAGGTTTCTCAGTAGCTATAGAGCCTGTTCTAGAACATGCTCTGTAGACCAGGCTGACCTTCAACTCATAGAGATCTGCTTGCTTCTACCTCATGAGTGCTGGGATTAAAGGTGTGTACCACCACCTCCTGGAATGTTTTTTTTCAAATAAGAACCTTCCTTTGTTTAGCTTTTGTCCTGACCATTATCTATAACAACTTGTAACCAACACATTAAACAAAGACAAACATCTATAATACATTTTGGGGGAGGGATTGTAGGCGTAGTTTTCTAGGCTACTTTCTGCTGATTGAGGGCACTGATATTCTTATAGGAACCCAAAGAAAATTTAGGATTGTGGTCAAATCCTTACTGGAGTATTCTGTGAGGCTGAATCATCTCAGCCAGCAGTCATGAAGTTGTTCTGGCTGTAGAACTCAGAGGACACTGCAACAAATGTACTCTGAAACGTTGGATCACCTGGGTCATCCATTCTCACTGGAGATTTTTCAGAGGGTCTTCCTCAATCAAACCTTATTTTTCTTAACCAAGAATGAATCCACAGACTCTCATTTCCTGTAGAAACTAGAGAAAAACTTCTTTTCCAAAGTAACATATCTTTTGAAGTCAAGGCATTTTCAAAATATGTAGGTTGGATTAATCCAGTAGCATTAATGATCAAATGTCTTTTAGCAGCTGCTGCTCCTTCTTCTGCAGTCAAACAATTCAAAGACAACAACACAATAACATGCAGTATCTAGATTCTGTGTATTTTCCATCTTTACGTGGAAGCTAAGCTGGGGCAGATGGGAGCTGGGAGCATTAGTTTTTCTCCCAAACCCAGATTGCTAGGTTTGGGTTCCAATTCCTAGAGCTGGAATTCCAGTCCCAGCCCTGGCCTATGCTGGTGGCTAAAAAGCCTCAGGGAAATGACTTTTTTGTAAATTCATGTCCCAAAAATTGGTCGCCAGTGATACATGATTATGTCGGCTCTGATCTTGCTGCTTTAGTCTCTCTGAGTTCACATAAGCTTTGCTCCATTGACTTAGAGGGTCTTGTTTTCCTCATCTCCTCCATCCCCTCCTACTCTTACACACTTCCCATCCCTTCTACTACTCCCTGAACCCTGAGGGAGGGATTTGATGGACACAGCCTATTTAGTGTTCCAAGGACTCTCTGTGTGTAATGTCTGGCTGTACATTTCTGTACTTGTTCCCATCTGCTGCAGGAGGGAACTTCTCTGATGATGGTTGAATAAAGCACTGATCTATGAACCTAGTTGAATATCACTACTTTTTTTTTTTTAAGACAAGTAGTATTTAGTTTTACTCTAGGTCTCTTGACTATCTTGTCTCTGGACTTGGTCACCCAAACAGTGTTTACATTGCAACATGAGCCTGTACCAGGTCATCTCTCTGTATGTATTCTCTCTCTCTCTCTCTCTCTCTCTCTGTCTCTTTCTTTCCCTCTCTCTCTTGTTTTCCCTCTCTCTCTCTGTGTCTGTCTCTCTGTCTCTGTCTCTGTCTCTCACACACATACACACACACACACACACACACACACACACACACACACACCGGCATGGGTTCCACTTGTTGGGATGGGCCCTAAGTCAGCTCAGACATTGGTTGGTTATGCAGGCTTTGTCACATCTCCTGCAGGCAGAACAGCACTGTAGATCAAAGAGTTCATTGAATTACTTTTGAACCAAATCAATCAGTGCCTATCTCTGATGCTCTCTGAGAGTCTTCGGCCAGGCTTGATACCTACCAGAAGTTTGGAATTTCATGAAAGACCGTGACAAAATGGAATCATATGTGGCCATGAATACCCCGCCCCCTTTTAACCTAATTACCATCAGGCACAATGACCATTATGCTTACATAGTGCAGTGAATTCTGTTGACAGCTCTCAACTCAGTTGAGGCTGAGCCTACTTTGTAATTCCACAGCTTTAATAACTCAGGATGTTGTTTTCAAGATTCTTGAACAAGCTGTGTTACTACGATGTCACAGTCCCCACACAGTCCTGGAAGTGATTCATTTTCTCATTAACTTGTGCTATATATATTCTAGAAAGATGAGTTGGCATTTCTAAGAATACCTGATAGAGAACACGAGTTTTTCTTTCTCTTCCTGTCATCTGAACCCCTTAAATCACAGGCAGGCCATGTGTAGGCAGCTAAAACACACACTCAAACCCAGAGGCACCTGGGAGGGTAGGGGGTTTGCTGTTTGTTTGTTTTCCTAGTATTAAGTTGTGTCTCCAACTCTGAGGAAAATTTGTGCATAAATGCATAACACTAGTGAGAAAATTTCATCAGGCAAATCATCAAAATCCTTTAAATAACTAAAACAAAGACAGATTCTTCTTTCCCCTGAAGCTTTGTTTCTTTGACCCCATGACTGAAAAGTTGGCCAGACCAGAAGGCCACACAGGACTATGGAGCATCCCTCCTGAGCCGCTTCATTCCTTCATCTCCTGGCTCTAGATTCGCATGGGAAGGATGAAGAGGAGCAGATAAAAGGGTGACTGTTTTCAAAATCCATCTCTGCGCATGATCCGAGATAAATAAAAGGAGTCACACCCAAAGATGTCATTAACATTCCCTTGTGGAGATTGGAATTACAGAAGAAATCAGTGACGAGGCTATTGGAGTTCATAGGTTTATGCCTTGAGATCAACTCAGTAACTGGGGTAACCCCGACTTTATTAGGTAAAGACAATAATATTGTTCAGTAGCTTCTCCAGATGCAGCTCTCAGAACAGAAACAGGAAACAAGAAGTAAGCAGAAAGCATCAGGACAACAAAAATAGATTTTGTGAAATGGGTTCAGTTGCCTCAATAGAAACACACCTGGTCTCCTGCAATGCTTGTGCAGAAATTTATTTTGTTGCTTTATTCAAGCAAGGCTGAAGACTCTGTTTCTCAACAGAAAGATTGGAAGAAATAAAAGGTAGAAGACACACAGCTGAGGGGAGTGTTAAGTCTTCACAAGCAAAGGCCAGCAATTCAGCATGGAGAGAAGCATCTGAAACACCGAAAGCAAAAAAGACAAAAGTACAAAGCCCATTATAACCCAGGCAGGTCACTGGATGCAGAGCAAAAGCATCCCCGTCAGTCCGCCTACCCCAGCAGCTGTGTCACCATATTAAGACCGAAAGCAGTCACTGACCTAGCTGTGATGACTGCAGCTTCCCGAGACAGCAATGCATGTGGCTAACACAGTTACTGAGGAACCCAAGCTACTGAGCTGATCTCAAGGCATAGGCCTAGAAGCTCCCCATGAAGTCTTCCCACTGATTCTTCCAGAATTCCCATTTCCACAAAAGGAACTTTGCTATGTACATCACATCTTTGTGGGTGTGGCTTTTTTTTAGTCATCTCAGATTACTGATTCCAGGGATGAATTCTGAAGATGATCACCCTCTCATTTGCTCCCCTTCCACGGCAAAATGTGAGAAGAATAAGATTAAGCCAAGTAAGCTGGTTTCCTTATCTCTCAACACCCTTAAGCTGATCAAGCCCTGTATGGCTTGATAGGACACAGGTAGAGGGATAAGACACACCATACTTCTTCATGTTCTTTTACCACAAGATTTCGTTTTATTTAGGTTCAAGAGAGAAATGCATTATGGGATCAGATTAGCCAAAGGCACAGTGGAAGATATTGCACTAGGTTTTTGAGAAAATAATACATTTGATTTATCAGTAAGGAACAGAAAACATAGATTTTAGGATTTACGCTCATGATATATGTTTAGCTGGACACTGAAACTCTGTGTCCCTTTCTTTCACAGAGGGCTGTGTGTTGGACGTACTGTATGCACGTACGTATACATATGTGTATGTGTATGCCATGTGAGAGCATGCGGAGGCCAGAGAAGGACAGTGGAATCTTCCTCTTGCTCACCTCATCTTGTTTTGAGGCAGGGTCATTCACTAAGCCTAAAACTCATTCTTTTAGCTAGGCTGGCTAGCCAGCAAGCTCCCAGAATCTGCCTGTTTCCACCTCCCAAGCCTGGGGTTACAGCATTCCCAACCATGCCCCCCCATTAAATGTGGGTGCTAGGGATTTGAACTCAGGGCCTCTTACTTTCACACTGACCACTCCTACACTCTAAGGTATCTCCCCAGTTTCCTTTACAGCATAGAGTTGGCACTGAAAAGTGGATGCTCAATTGGTGTCTGTATTTCTGTCCATCCACTTTCCCAGTCACCCTTTGTAGTTTGTTCTGCCTAGCCAAAGGAAGTTTTAGTATACCAGTATGAGACCCCAGGACAATCCACACACCTTTTTTTCCCCTCTGCTTTCTAAATGTCAACATTCAGAGGAGCCTTGGCAACCTAATCTTGAAAATGGCAGCACTTCCATTAGACTGAATCCCTGAATGATTGTGTAAAGTGTGCACGCCCCCACCACCATACAATTTTACCACTGCCCTAATTTGACCTACAACTGTACTAATGCTGTTATATGGGCATTAAATAGACTTCTGTTACATTAAGTCTAAAATGACTAAGGCAAAATGAGGCCTGTTTTAAAATGTTAAAACATGTATAGGTCTTATATTGAGTAGGGCGAAGGATGGTGGCCCTAAGCCCCACAGCAATGCACCACCTTAGCACCTCACACTTACAGTTTAGACCATTAAAATTCTGTTTTCAAGTTTCTGTTTTGAGTAAGGGTAACCCAAAGGGCCTGTAAGGATCATGGTGGGGTGATCCCTTTCCATCGTGACTACCTAGGAGTCTGCATCGCTGTGCTGCCTCAGGTGTCTCATCCTTTAGAGACATCCTAACTTCAGTTGTTAGGAAACTCATTATATTCTCTAAAAGTGTCAGATAAGTGAACCCTTCAAGAGATAGCTCTGTTCCTTTTGCAGCTGTCCAGACTCCTTGATCTCTGGGACTCGTGAGCAGTGCTTCAGTCGCCAGATGTTGAGTGGGCACCTGCAGTGTAGCCAAAGCCACAACCAACGAATACCACCTGTGACTGGAGGCTTGAAAGCCACACTTGGGCTCAGCCAGGAAGCTGGCTGCATTCAGCTCCACGCCTTGATGCTTACCCCCTTATGTGGCTGGGCCTCTGCGCACTTCCTGATTTCAGTGGCCTATAGTACAAATGTGTGGTCTTTTCAAATGGCGCCCAGCTCTTCAGATTGTGTGTTCTACATGTATGACCTTAAACCAGCAACATCTGATTCATCTCCTAGGACCTGTCAGAAATGTGGGTTCTCGGGCCCCATCCCCAGCTACAAAATCAGAAACTCTGGCCCAGCAACCCATGTTGTAGCAAGTTCTTCAGTGGCACTATTTCATCTGAAGTTTAAGAATCACTATTCAAAACCACCCACACTGTGGTGACTTGACTGAACCCCCCCCCCCATTTTCATATGTTTGAATCCTTGGTCACCATTTGGTGAAACTGTTTGGGAATGATGCAGGGGTGTGACCTTGTTAGAGGAGGTGTGTCATGGGGCAGACTTTGAGGCTTCAAAAGCCTACTATCATCCCCACTGCACCCTGCCCCCTGCAATAGTGGTATGAGCGTTATTGGAGTAACCGGACACTTTCTGATTGGATTTAAGTCCTGACCTACAAGATGAAGCCCATACCTGGCATCATTGTTGGACCAAGAACCTGTAACTAGATAGGTCATAAGACCTACGGGAAACTATGACTGTTATTTTGATCAATGGATATAGGCTTAAATAGACTCCTAATGATTTATCATCATACCCATAGATTAATGTATCTCTCAGTGCTCATTCTCAGAGAAGCCTCTATTTGCAGTAAACGGTGATTAGAACTGAGATCTATGACTGGCCAGAATACAGAGAACAAGAGACTGTGGAATATTAAGCCATAAATGGGACATCTATATCACATTCTCACCTCCCAAGTCTCAGGGGGCTGAAATATTGTAAAATCTAGAAGTTGTGAATGAATACAACAGAACTGTTTTCTGAACAAAACAGGGCAGCTGTCCGTGTGAGCTCACAGCAGTTGTGACAGCATGTATAAGTTAGCAGATCCTGCACGAAGAGGGGAGGGGCACGAAGTCCCAACCCTAGCCAAGGAGCTACTGGCAATTGATAGTTGCTGGGAGATGAAAAGTCAACTCTCTTTCTCTCCTTCCCTTCCTCTCTCTCTCTCTCTCTCTCTCTCTCTCTCTCTCTCTCTCTCTCTC
>NC_022019.1:18570747-18578673 GCF_000317375.1 Microtus ochrogaster | reverse complement strand
TCCCTCCCTCCCTCCCTCCCTCCCTCTCTCTCTCTCTCTCTCTCTCTCTCTCTCTGGCTTTCCAAGCAAGGCTGGCCTTGGCCTTGAACTCACAAAGATCCACCTGTCTCTGTCTCCTAAGATCTGGGATTAGAGGCATGTGCCACCACTGCCTGGCCATGTCAGTGCTTAGGAAGAGTATTGGTCATGATAAATTGCTCCCGTGGATGGCCACACATCTGAGTGTATACACAGCACAGATTGGAATGGATTTTTTTAAGAAAGGAAAGAAAAGAAAAAGAAAGAACCCGAAGTTAGGTGAGTAGAGGAGGGGACGAATCTGGGAAGAGTGGGGAGGATGAATGCCATAAAATGTGCTGTGTGGAATTCTCAAAGAACTAAGGGAAAGAAAACTCTGGATCTAGGTCCTCTTCCCTATCGCTCTCAGATCTGCTTCCCTGTAAGCTGTTCTAACAGTTTCCACAATTCCCAGAATATCAGCCAAGCATATTTTCTTCGCATTTACTAAAATAACAGCTGTGACGTCAGTCTCCCCAGCCACAAAGCAGTTGAGGGTGTGTCTGACTCCTCAAGGCCACCAGTGTGCGGAATGGTTAAGTCTGACCTCAGAGGAGTGAAAGCAGCCCTTGAGTTCAAGGCTTTTCACCCCCACCCTCCTCCTCCAGCGTCTTCCTTTTCCCCTCTTTCCCTTAGGAAATAAACACATCCTGGTGAGTAATTGTAAAGGGAAAAAATGAGGCATGCCGTCAGAAATTAGACAAAACCCAAGTGTTTTTCCTCTTTCAGTTTCTGTCTTCCTTCTCCCCAGCCTATAAACGGGCGGCTGTTACGAAGATCGACGTAGCATCTATGAAATCCAGGAGAGGAAAATATTGCATTAAAAAAAAACCATAAGCAAAGTGTTTCATAGTAAGGAACAATCAGATTGTACCTGTGTTTACTAGAAGAAAGATAAAGGATGCCTAATCCTAAAGTCACCATTGTTGCCAGCTGAAGCCTCCCTCCCTCGCAGCTGTCTTTAATTCCTCTCCTGAGAACTCCCAAGGGTTCCAGCAACACCGTTGCTGTGGCGACCACTGCAGCCACTTGCTCGTTTCAACTAAAGAACATATTCAGGTTGTCAGACCATACCACCAGCTGAGCTTGGCTCAGAACATTAAGGTCACTGACATTGTCTTCCCAAAGCCGGCTATCAATCAAACACACCACGGTAAAGTTCAGACAGTGTTGCTCTCTAGTCCACGAGCCACTCGGGGTCTTAGGGTGTGACAGAGGACTCAGTCATCTCATTTTGAACCTAAACCTCAATTTCACAGCCAGGAGGTTGGCGGAGGTTAGCCCTGGTGGTTGTCCCTAGAGACAACTGGATGCTGGAGGAATGGATTAAACTCACCAAAGAATACTACAGAACAGAATGCCGATTTATTATTTTTATTACAATGTCATCAGTAATTCTAAAATTTCCATGTGCAATGGTCAGCAAATGATTTGCATGACAGCCACAAAACAAATATGAACTGGACTGGTAGCCTCTGAAAACCGCAGTCAGGCGAGTAAATTAGACTGTTTCTATGCTATCTCACAATCCCACTTTTCGAAGCTATCTACACTTCATTTATCTGTGTAAATCATCTTTCTCAAAATAGGGCAAACAACGAGAGGGGAGAAAAAACCCACAACTCAGTTACATCTTCAGATTGTCCATGGTTTGATTAATTCCGCTTTAGGTATCCCCAGCGTTTCAGGCTCTCATTCAGAAGTCAGTCATTGTTTAGAATGTGTTCCACACAGGCATCGGATCAGCCCTTGGTAATGCTGCCTGTGCTCAGTTTTGGAGAACCCCATATCAATTACAGAAAACACTTTAATGCTTCAATTTTTAAAAGAAGAATCTAGAGAACATGAAAGAAAAGAAAGACTGATAATATGAGTTGGGTAATAGATCCCTACTGAGAGACAGAGTTTTAAATACATTGTCACAGTCTAGTAGTATGTGCTCAGAGATAAAAGACAGGTATTGTCTACAAGAAGCAGCATGGAGAAGCTGGGGCCCATGAGTCCCACCTCCTGCAGTGTAGTCCTGGCTTATCCCAGTCCCGAGTCTGGCAGGACCGTGGATGTTATGTGATACTGCTCCCGTGATTAGGTTAATTAAAAGGGAAATTATGCTACTAGGCCCACTTAAGCTGTTGAGCCCTTTGCAAGAAAGTGAAGAAGCAAGGATATGCTCCATCTGCCAAAGAGCATAGTCTATTTGGCATTAAAAAAAAATCAAGATTTTTTGGGCTGGGTTAATGGCTTAGTTAGTAAAGTGTTTGCCACGTAAGCACGAGGACCTGAGTTCAGTTCCCAGGACTCATATTAAAAACAAAACAAAACAAAAAGCCAGGTGGCATACACTGGTACTCCAAGCTCTGGCAGAGCAGAGATGGGAGGATCCCTGGGATTGTTGGCCAGCCAACCTAGTCTCATGGGAATCCCAAGATCCCACCTTGTCTCTAGAAACAAGGCGGATGGTTCCTGGGGAACAGCACCAAGATTGTACTCTGGCCTCCGTGTGCAAGTGTACACACTTAAACATGCACCCAACCCCCCTCTCCCACACAGATTCAGCCTCCATGTGCACATAGGTGTAGCTGCCATGCACACACAAGCATTAGAATTTCATATGTCACTTGAAAAGAAACACCGAATATATGTGTGCTCTGGAAATAGCTTGTATGTAATGCCCATAATATCATATTCCCTTACCAAAATGATTACATGTGGAGAAAGTTCATGCCTTAATATAGGCTTGTGTGTTTATGAATAGGCCAGCACAGAGTTCTAGATGGGATTCTGTCACCTGGTATGGTCATTCTTTATAAGTACTAAAAGCCATCCATACAAGAATGAAATAAGAAAGTTTCTGAGAATGAGGCATATTTCACTCTAAATATTTATGTGTGGATGGCTGTGGTAAAAACTCTAGGGAGGGAATTTTTCAGTCCTCTCTGCAGGGCTGAATCCTCCTCCTCTTCTGTGTTTTCTAAGACAGGCTCTTTCTACATAGTTCTGCTGTCTTGGACCTCACTCTGCAGATCAGGCTGGCCTCGAACTCACAGAGATCCTCCTACTTCTGCTTCCTGAGTGCTGGGATTAAAGGCATGCACCATCACTGCCCAAGTTTTAATCCAACTTCTGATGTCAGCAATCCTCATCTCATTTATGCCATCTTGGAATAGGAATGCCCACATCTTACTTCTAAGACAATTATCTTAACCTTGGTCTTTGCTTGAGTGGTTGTCCAAGATATCATGTTTCAGCACTGAGAACTGCTAGTTTGTGTCTTCATTTCCTATCTATTTGCTTTTTAAAGCTGGAGCCTTTGTCTTAATATAGTGAAAAAGTGAAGCAACTTCTGTCTCCTTAAGGACCCTGAAGTAGCACGGCCAGGAGGAAGAAGCTTGCCTTTCTTCTCCCTCCCCACCTCCAGAGGAAGGGTAAATATGCCTCAGTCTTTGATCCTGTGGAAGGGAAGTCTGCAGGGATGCCTTGGCAATCAGAACAGGTGAGTTCCACTAGGTGAGCCTAATCAACAAACCAGTAAGCTTTCCTCCACTTCCTCTCCCAGAGCTCTGTGAAGCCCAGAGCTGAGTTTTAGGTTACATAAGAAAAAAGCCATTTCTTCATCAAAACACAGCAAGAGAAGACAAGGCTTAGGAGCAAGAGAAGAGTTTGATATGGTCACAGAAAAGGGAAATTGTGGAGGTCTGAGCATGGGACAAGCTCCTTCAGCAGGGCTGTCTTTGCAAAGGGCTTCTGAAAGCAAGGTTAATCGGCCTGAGTTTTGAGTCGAGGGCTGTGAGCCGAGCCTTTGTCCACTCCCTCGGCTCTGTGGGTTTCTGGGCTGAAGGTGGGGAACTGGAATCTCCTCACATGGTGTGAAGCTGAGGATAGGAGACAGGTCAACGTCACAGGGGTAAAGGGAAGAGCGTTGAAGGAGTATTAGGTGGATGCACAGACTTGGACTCAAAGATGACTTGAAATGTAAACCTTTAAGGATCCAAAGACACAGTGTGAGGTGGGGCCACCTGTGTGGCTGAACTACTAACTGTGCCCTGTTAGGCCCGAGAGGGGTGAGTCATGGTACTGGAGGGACTGGTCCCTTGTGTGAAAAGTGACCCATCGAGCAGTCAGACTTAGCACTCCCTCCTAGTTCTGCCCTCTCCCCTCACCCCCAATCCTGCGCCAACACTAGCCGCAGAGCTGTACCCCTGGAAAACCTCACAGAAGAGGGGAATTGAGCCGCTTAGCTGCTTTAACTGCACTTTCCCTCTCCATTGTCCTTTCTCTATCTTTCCCTTTCTCTCCCCCTTCCTGCCTCCTTCCTGCCAGGCAAATACCATAGCAACACATGATTTTAAAGGTCAGCCATCCTTCCACCACAGCGTGAACAATATGCTTAACACATAGCGCCACAGTCACTCTCCTGATTGATACACCCATGTGTAAATTTGAACACCTTGTTACACAAAAGGCTGCGAGATATTATCTCTGCCTGAACTCTCCTGAAAGAGGCCACAGTTCTGGAGTAGAGTTGGTTCTCAAGACTTCCAAGAAGATTAGAAACTGCCTCCAAGTGACTCTGTGGAGGGAAAGATTCAGGACCAAAAAGAAATTCTTCTATTCCTCTGAGAAGAAGCTCCCCTCCCAAGAAAACCAGCAGAAATAGACAAAGGACAGCAGATAAGGGATAGAAAAATATAAACGGGAAAAATCAATAAGATGAGGTGGAATTTGCATAAATTTTCATAGAGAAGTATTCAGGAATGATTGCCAGCTGATTCCCACTTAGGCTGGGGCCACTGATTGATGCCAGAGAGGTGCTGTTCTCTTCTGGACATGGATGCTAAAATAAGGAGACTTAAGAAGCATTGGAGATACGACCAGAATCTATGTGGTCCATGAGACTGCAGCAGAAGTATAAAGTGGAAATGTAGATTCTAGGAGATTGGAGTAGAACTCCCAAGAGTGACTAGCTTGGAGAACATATGAAGGCACCGCCCTACCACCTAGGCAAGTGACAACTGCAAAACAGGAGAAGGATGCTGACCCTCCGGTAGTCACCACAGGCGAAAGTATTCCCAGGCAAGAGTTGGGATACCAGTGAAACACACAGCTAAAAACAAGTCTTTAAGAGAGCATCCACCAGCAAAGTGAACAAGAACATCAGCATGATTTCCACATCCCTTGAGCCTCACTCAGAGAATACCCCTGCTGAAAACACAATGTCCAACACAGTAGAGAAAATACAGTGATGACAGACAGGGGCCTCTGACTAGAAAACTGCAAGTAGTGGGGTCCCCTGAATCTTTTAGATGATGTGAGACGTTGATTCTTGCCCTTACCAAAAACTCAGCTGTAGTGATGAGGCGACCGAAGGAGAAGAAAAAAAAATGCTTATAATAAAAAACATAAGACATTAAAAAAATGATAGAAAACACTGTAAGATAGAAAACATACCATGCTGACAGACTGATAAGATTAATGTTCAAAAATAATTATATGACTAAGTCAATCTATAGTTTCAAGTAATCTCCATCAAAATTTCAGTGGAATTCTTTACAGAACTAAAAAAACTAACTCCAAGATTCACATGAATGTAAAAAATACCCTAAATAGCCTAGGAAATCACAAGCAGAAAGAGCAGTGACAGAGGTACTTGGTGTCAAATTATACAGAGCCATAGTACCCCCCAAAAATAGTACTGACACAAAAACAGACATGAAGACTGTGGTGGTTTAAAATGTAATTGGCTCCCTCCCATAATCTCACAGGGAGTGAAACTATTAGGAGGTGTGGCTTTGTTGGAGGAAGTATGTCACTATGGGGGCGGGTTATACCCAGTTTACTGCCTAGTGTCTCAGTTGACTTCCTGTTGCCTTCTGGCCAAGATGTAGTGAGCAACACATCTGTCTGCATGCCTCCATGCTCCCTGCCATGATGATAATGGACTAAACCTCTGAAACTGTAACCCAGCCACCACAATGAAATGTTTTCTTCATAATAGTTGGCGTGGCCATGGTGTCTCTTCACAGCAATAAAACCCTAACTAAGACATAGATAATGGACAAGAACACCGAGGAATAAACCCACACAGCTACAGTCACCTACTATTTGACAATGGTGTCAAAGCCATATAATGGAGGAAAGACAGCTTCCTTGTCCTAGTTAGACGGCTGCCAACTTGACACAGTCCAGGGTCATTTGAGGAAGTCTCAATTAGGAGATTTCTCAGATCAGATTGACCTGTGGCCATGTCTGTGGAGCACTGTCTATGATTAATGGAGCACAGCTCAGCCCACCGTGAGTGCTGCTGTCTCTGGGAAGGTGCTGGTTTGGGACTGTATAGTATGCTGGCTGAGCAGAGAACAGAAAGCAAGTCAGTAAACAGCATGTCTCCATGATTTCTGCTCCACATTCCTGTCATCAGGTTCCTGCCTTGAGTTCTGTCCAGTTCCCTCAGTGATGGACTGGGCCATGCAGGAGAAAGTCAAAGGAAACCCTTTCCTCCCCAGTCTGCTTTTGGTCCTGGTGCTTATTAAAGCAACAGAAAACAAAACAGAACACTCCTAAACCAATATCGTTGATGTCACTGGGTACCCACATGTTGAAGAATGAAAGAAACTAGATCTGTATCTCTTACTTTCCTTAAGTATTAACTTAAAGTTGCCCAAAGACCTTATTATAAAACCAGAAACATCAAAGCAACTAGACGAAAACATACACAAAAACTCTCAAGACATAGGCATAGGCAAGAACTGTCTGAAAAAGATTCCCATTATCATAGGAAATAATCCCAAGAATTGATAAGTGGGATAACAAAAAAATTACCTATAATAGAAACACTCATCAGAGTGCTGAAGCAGTCTACAAAATTGGGGGAAAAAACTCTACATATGTATTATGTATATAAATATCTATTTGATAATATAAAATATTATTAAAATATAATTTATGCTTATTATTTACATATGTGTCATTGCATATTATATAATGCATATGTGCACAATCCCATACTATTTATTACTAAAATATTATTTGCATATGTATAATTGCATATCATATAATGCATATATGAATAATTATATATTACATATAATCTGATAGAAATTATATCATAGTTATTATAATACATAATAAATATATGTCTATTTATATTATGGGGTTTATTATAGAAAATATAAAAATGCAAAGATTTACATTAAAACTTAAACTTCTAAATCTCTTAAGCAATAACAGGCTAATGAACTAAATAGGCAATTCTCAAAAGAGAAAAGTATCTAATAAATATTTGAAAAGGAGTTCAAATCCTTAGCCATTAAGGAAATGAAAATAAAGACTGCTTTGAGATTTCATTTCCCCCTAGTCAGAATGGTTTTCACAAAGAAACATACAACAGATGGTGGTGGGATGTGAGGCAGAGGAAGCTTTGTTCACTATTGGTGGAAATTTATGTCTGATTAGCCACTATGGGTAATAATATAGAGATCTCAAAGCATTTACAATATATAGAACTGCCATATACCCATCCGTACCATCCTGGGTATATACCCAAAGGACTCTAAAACCCAGTACAAAGATAATTGCTACCCTAGTCACTATAACTAGGAAATGGATCTAGTCTACATGTACATCAACAAATAAGTGGACAAAAATAAGTGTGGTACACACATACACACACACACACACACACACACACACACACACACACTAAAATCTTATTCAGCTATGAATTAAAAGCAAATGACATTTGTAAGAAAGTGAAAATCGTTGTTAAAATAAGACATAAAGCCGGGCGATGGTGGCGCACGCCTTTAATCCCAGCACTTGGGAGGCAGAGGCAGGCAGATCTCTGTGAGTTCGAGACCAACCTGGTCTACA
>NC_022019.1:18558119-18570647 GCF_000317375.1 Microtus ochrogaster | reverse complement strand
AAAAAAAAAAAAAAAAGACATAAAAACAGCACATTTTCTCTCTTATGTGAAATCTATGTGTGTGTGTGTGTGTGTGTGTGTGTGTAGTATATAATTATGTCATGTAACTGGAAAGGGGACCATGAAAGTGAAAGACGAGATTAACGGGTGGAGATTGTAGGATACCAGTGTCATGAAGGTAGAAATGGCACTATTAGATGTTGGGATGGGACAATCATGGGGAAATCAGGGCAATAGAACAGGGATGACTAAGAGGAGGAACTACCATCCAGAAACACTTTTACATTGTATACTAAATTCAAAAATTAATAAACTAATGTTAAAATAGTTTGAATGGAATGACTAATGCTGAGCGATTGAGAACTTGCGGACTGTTGACATTTGCTCTATCGGAGGGATCTACTTTGCTGGTGCTCTCTCCCATCTCCCTAACCTGAGTCCCTGTGGCTCTGTTTATACAGTGGATATGGAAGGGACATTCAAAGTTCTTCTGATGGGGGCAATGACTTGCTAAGAATCCCAGCAAAAACAAAGCTTTGCTATGAACTTGTGGATGTTCTATTCCTTACCCCCAACCCCACAAGATCAACAAGCAGCTCTTACAGTCACAGTCCAGGCAAACAACCTCCAATCGCATCAGACTGAAGCAATTTCACTGTAAGTAATGGAGAGGAGGGCCCACTAACTCTAGCTGAAAAGCTCAAGGACTCAGAAAATGTCCATCTGAGTTTGTGGTCCATGCCTGTGTGTACCTATGCTACCATTAGGTCTGGTTGGTCATGCTACAGAACAGGGCTTCTTTCCATACCCATCTCTAACAATTTCTCAAACAATACCTAACTCTTCTCTCATAGGACTCCTGGGGATAAATGCATTGTTTCATGGTTTTGTTTCGAGACCAGGACACATGTTTCTCTGACTACCCTCAAAGTCGCCATGTTGCTGAATATTTCAACTTTGAACTTCTCATCCTTCAGTCTCTGCTTCCTGAGGGCTGGAATTACAGGCACGAGGGTCCTACTTATTGAACAGTGATACTAAAGTATGCCCCTATACTTAAAGCTGCTCAGGTTTGGTTTATACATTAATGGACTCTCTCTGTGGGTAATCCAAACATACAAAACTCAGATGACGCAGTAAAAACCTTTGCGAGTATCTGGCTTGACATGTCCTCTCAGCCCGGAGCCTGGCAAAGCACAGCTCCACAATGACTCACTCTGCTTCCCCTCCTCAAATGTCAGGCTGCATTTGCACAGTGCAGTCAGCAATCTTCAGGCTCTCTGCTACCTTAAGAAGCCCAGGACAAGGCTACACAGCTGCCCTACACCGCTGAGTCATCTTCCTCTCAGGAAGCTGTTTTTGCCTTGGGTAAATAGGTAGGCAATTTTCTGTTCATTTCAGAGAGAAAGCCTACTTTTTTTTTTTTTTTTTAAAGAGTGAGTGCACAGCTCAAGGTCACATGCACACTCAGCCTGGTTAGGAATAAAACCCAGGTGGTTCCGAACAGGTCTTTCTGTGCTTCCTACTGCAAAGGAGGCTATCTTTTCATATTCACATATATTGTTCCCAGATTGCTCACTGAAAATTCTGCCCAAATATTGAAGGTGAAACAGCTTTATGTATCCAATAGAGAGAGCATGTATGTATAAAAAGAAATCTTTCCCACATGAGGAGTGAACATTTGTTCAGATGTTTCCTTATAAAATAAGAGCATACCTCCCGGCTGCCACAAAAAAAAATCCAAATGCTCCATTCTGTTACTAAACAATCTCCTTAACACCAAGCCAGAAATAAGTCACAATGTTAAATCAAACATCTTGCAAGCCAAATAAAAGGTCTGTGCCAGATGTATCAGAGTTAGAGGGGGATTTTGTCAGAACTGTCTGAGAAACTTTCTCTTAGATCACCAGTCAGTAGGGTACCAGCATCTGCCGATGCCAACTGAGAGGCATGATTCATCACAGGAGGCTTTAGAAAAGACATTTCCTCCCACGGTTAGCAAAGGCTGACTCACCAGAACCCTCCAGATACTACACTGCACGAATGACTCAAAGGCTGCCAAGGACGGAGCACAGTCCTTCTCTTGGGCCAGGATTTCTCGTGTCAGTTATCACTTACCTGTTAACTTACTTCAAAGACAAAAAAGTTCTCGGTCGATTCTCCTTCCTCACTCAAAAACTAGGTATTTGCTGAAGTGCTGCAGGAGAACGGAGAGGAAACATGGCGGTTCATGCTGGAAGTCGTCTTCGGCTGGCCCACCTTGGGAGACGAAGCTGGGTAACAGGTAACAACCACAGTTAAGTTTGATGAAGTGTTGCAAAGCTTCTTACAATCTAAGCAATACCTTACTGGGTCAGAACAATGATTTGCCCATCTAAATTCTTGGTAGCCAATGGTTGTGTCAATGATATTATGTATGTATGTATGTGTGTGTATGTATGTATGTGTGTATCTATACATACCTGCACATATATATATATATATATGCGTGTGTGTGTGTAGTTGAGATAACTGTTCTTTTCAATAGCATACAAACCTCCCAGAAAAGGAGTCCACATCTATAGGTTCGTTCTCTTCCATCTCATCCTTGGCACTCCCCTTCCATGGCAATCTTCTTGAAGGAATGTTCCAGTTATTACTATAGTGATAAACAGTACAAGTTTGGAACTAGGTCACATGACTCAAATTCTAGACTGACCAATACATTTTTACTCTTCTCGCCTCAGTTTCTCACCTGTGACATAGAGCTTGAAAGACGTATGTGTAACTTTAGACTGCGTTACAGTGACTCTGTAAGAACACGGTGCGTCCATCGTTAGGAGTACACACTCTGGAGAGAGACCCGGGATGAAATCTGTAATTTCATAGTCTGCAAAATTACAGTAGTTATCTCATTCTAATTTGGAATGTCACACACCACCTGAAACCTCTGGCTTGCAGCAGCATTAATCTGTTTTCACCTTTCACAGTCTCTACAGGTCAGAAATTGGGAAGTGACTTGAGTAGGTGGTCCTAGCACAGCAGAGTCTTCAGGGGCTGTGTGGTATACTTCCATGGTCTCTCACTCACGTTGCAAGCTGTTATAAGTTACTGGTAGGGAAACTCAGCCCCTTTCCACATGGACCACCCCATAGGCTGTTGGAGTATTCTGATGTGGTATGGGGACTGGCTTAGCCCTGAGGGAATAAGACAAGGAAGCAAGGCAGAAGACACGCGCCTTTATGATCTCGTCTTGGAAGTTATATATGGCCACTTTGACCCTATCCTATGATCAGCCTGGAGAGCCCCAGTTCAGGGTGACTCAAGGATGTTACAGGCAGTGACAATCACTGTCATTGCCTTTGAAAATCCCCACTGGGAAAGTTTAAGATGGGGTTCTGTGAGTTTGTGAGCCCTTCCGTCTTGTTATCTCTTGAACAGAGAATGACAACATACTCACAGGATTGTTATGACAATTCATGAGATATGGCCATAAAGCATTTGGCATCTAGGAAGTCTCAAAAACTGGTACATATTATTATCAATCCAGTAACAGCGAAAATATTTAAGAATTTTCTCCAAGGAAGAAGGCATTCCAGAGAATAGGCAAAAAGCTATAAATTCCATACCCCTGCTTCTGCTCCATTCTTATCTGTGTTGACTTCGTTGTTTACCACGTGTATGAGGCTTCCTCATAAAATTCGCACTCAAAGCATGTTGATCCATTGCAAGATGTGTGATCTCTGTACAGATAAAGAAGTGTGTATCTATATAGATAGCATTAGCTTCTCATGGAGATAATAGCGTTCAAGTGCATGGAAGTTCAGTTTCAAGAGAAAGCATCAAGGCCAGTGTTAAACCACTCCCTTTTCACAGCTCTCACATGGAAGGGCCAATATTTGAGGGTGTTGAGTATATGGGTATATATGGATATAATAAACTGCACCTCTCAAGTTCCATTTATTCACTATGGTACTGACTCAAGTATCTGTTTTGTTTATACACTGGTCTAAATTTCAAGTGTGTAATCATGATGAAGACAGTCCCCCCTTCCTTCAAGCTTCTAGAAAGGAGAGAGTTTCCAAGAGGGGAGTTACAATAACGAAACACTTGCAGGAGTGAAAGGGCTGTGTAACCATCGGACTGTGTAACCATCAGACGGTAACGTGGTAGTGTCAAGCGAGAAGAGACTAACTCTGGGGATCAACAGAGACCTCGATGAAAGGCTAATGCCTGAGCTCAGTTGTGCATGATAAGAGGTCATGCCTGGAACTAAGAGAGGGGGTCACAGGTAGGAACAAACATGGCAGCCTGGGAAGACCGAGACAACCGCAATCTTATTCTGATGAAAGCCTCAGAAGTTACTAGTCTTCGAAATTGGATTTGGAAGATAGTCAAAATAAGTGTGTTTTTTTGATTGCACACCTGCTTTTAAGGATATTTGGTTAAAGTTTGTGACCAAGGTCAACACTTTCAGGAGAAAAAAGAAGTGGAATTATCAGTAGATGGTGTAACAGAGACCTATGGCTCTAAATGAAAATCTAACTAAATCTAGGACACTATGAGAGTGTAATGGAAGATTTGGAAATCCGAACGGAGTCTTGAAAATAAGTCATTCTAATGTTGTGCAAAATATAGGACAGGTAACATCACTCTTGCCCACTTTCCCCTAAACTTTGGAACCCCTAGTTTCACCTGCTATATTTAGAAGACCGGAAGGAGTATAAGCGAGAAAACAAGAGATCCCAAAGCCTTAGAGACAAGAACCTACGGGGCTCTCCTTCTGAAACCTCCTGTTCCCGGAACAGCAATCATGACGACTTGCTTTGATGAATGACTTATATTCAACCAACCCCTTTCCCTTCCCCATCTTCCTATATTTCTTCCTTCTTTCTTTCCACAATAGCGTTTGTGTGTGTGTGTCCATGTATACTTATGTGTGTGTTTCTTTTCTTTTCTTTTTTTTTCCCAAATAGTACCAGTCAGCTGTCTGAGTAGCATACCCAATTTAGTATAAGAGGAAAATATGTAAGGCTTTAAAATGAACTTCATGACTGTCGCATCTGGAGGAACACTGAACATTATGGAACTGCTGGGGAGAGATGCTTCACCTGGTCTCGGGGAAGCTGGGGATGAGGGAAGGCATTCCAAGAAAAAAAACATGAAATAAAAATAGAAACAAAATAAGGCAGAACATAATAGAAAAAGAGAACCATATCTTTTCATATTTTTTTAGATTACATAATCATCGATTTAGTTATTTATCTTTGAAATTTTTATACACAGATACAACATTTCTCAAGTGGTGATGGGGCAAACCAGTGCAGAATTTCCTCCATCTTGTATTCTTTTTTCAATTAAATTTATTTTCTTAAAAAAACGGTCATTTCTCATTTTACATACCTATCCCAGTTCCCACTCCTTCACCTCCTCTTTCTCCCCTCCCCTTCCTCCCACCTCAATGCCCCATCCACTCCTTAGAGAGGGTAAAGCTTCCCATGGGAAGTCAACAAAGTCTAGCACATCACTTTGTGGCAGGAACAAGGCTCTCCACTAGGGATAAATCCTGTTCCCACTGAAAGTGGCCCCACAGCCCCACAGACTACTCAAGCCGCACAACTGTCATCATATTCAGAGGGCCAGTGTGGTCCTATGCAAGTTCCTCTGCTGTCAGTCCAGAGTCGGTGAGCTGCTTCTGTGGGTATTCCCATTATAGTCATGACCCCGCCCCTCGTATAATCCCTTCTCCCTCTCTTCTGCTGAACTCTGGAAGCTTGACCCAGTACTTAGCTGTGGATCTCTACATTTGCTTCCTTCAGTTGCTGGATGAAGGCTCTATGATGACAATTAAAAAAGCCATCAATCTGGTTACAGGAGAAGGCCAGTTCAGGCACCCTCTCTACTGCTGCTTAGGGTCTTAGCTGGGGTCAATCTTGTGGATCCCTGAGAATTTCCCTAGAGTCGGGTTTCTCCCTCACTCAAGTTATCTTTTTCCTTGCTCTCCCTTTCTGTCCTTCCCCCAGCTTAGCCATCCTGTTCCCTCATGTCCTCCTCATTCCTCCCTTTTTCCTCTCTCCCTCCCATTCTGTCCTCCTATCCCCCCTCCCAATTTTCTCAGGAGATCTTGTCTAATTTCCCTTCCCAGGGGGATTCTTGCTAAGGACATTTTAGGTTTAACTAGAATTTAATCTTCTTGACAGGAAGCCCCATGAAAATTATCAAACTCTCTTCTGGGAACCTACCATTGAGATGCTCCAACGAACTCATCTTAACTTCTGTTAAACGGCTTGCTTGTGTAAAATGTTCCCCCACAGCTGCTGAGTGAGCAGCTCGGCAAAATAAATAAATAAATAAATAAATAAATAAATAAATAAATATTTTAAAAAATCCACACTTGGTGATATTGTGCCTGAATACATTAGTGTAACCCCAGCTAGCTGAAATAAAGACTTCCAGTTGGCTGTAATGGTTACCTCTGGTAGGCTCCCTTTAGCAGGTCACATCCCCGCCCTTCAATTTCTCTGCCCCCTCCCAATACTGCTCAGTTTTGTTTTGTTTCATCTTGTTTTTTGATTGTTTGATTGCTTTAAATAATCCACTGAATTCAATTAGTGCTGTCTATCTGGGGCACAGGATAACCTACCAATGGCCACTTCCTTAAACAAACAAAACCAAAAGGACTCTCTTACCCCTGCAGCTAGGAATTGCCATTGATTTCTCAGCTGGAAGCTAGAAGTGGGTCATTGGCAGCCTCCCTCTCCTTGCTTCAGGCTAGAAGTCTGAACTGGCTTGACTTGTGCAGGTCTTGTTCAAGACCTGTATGAGTTCCTGAGCGCAACATGTCATGTCACATCCAGAGGCTGGCATAACATAGCACCCTTCCCATCTTGCACGCTTTGTACTCCCCTCGTCTACAGTGTTCCCTGAGCCTTGGAGGAAGGGTTTGATATAGATGGTCCCTGTGTAGCCAACCACTCATGCTCTTTTCCTGAGCTCTTTGAACAATTATGGGACTGAATTAACCACTACCCCGGCAATAAGAGGTTTCTCTGACCAAAGTTGAGAGTAGTGATGATGTCTTGTTTGAAACCTAGCAAACAGCACGTCGGAGGCACATTTCAAAATCAGCTGATTGGATCTGAGGTCTAATATACGTGAGCACAAGGGGCAGGTCATGGAAGGTCTAGACAGAAAGATAGCAGTGGTTTCTGCTACTGTGATAAAAAGGAGAGATGGGAGATGGCACTGATGGGACATAGCAACTAACTGAAATCAGGATAAGATGCATGGACTGAAGGTGATTTCAGGGATGCTGCCCAAATTCTGACGCATCACTGGATAAGGGCCTATTCTCTAATATAGGAATCTATGCACAGGTTCTTTTGCTGTTTGGCCTGGAGATAGAAATGAGTCTGGACTTGGAATAACTGGGTTTGAGTTGCCTCTGAAACACTTCCATAGAATGTGTCCAGGAAGCAATGGAACATAAACATAAGAAGCTGAGGAGAGAAATCTGGAAAGAAATATAGATTCATGAGTCATTGATCTATAACTAAAAATAGTTCCAATTGCTCTTGCTTTTGCATAACAAATACAAGCTACAAAAACATGAAGTTGCTTGCCCAGAGTCATCCTAGTATGCTAGTGCAGGGATTTAGACTTAGTTTTCCTGACTCCCATGGCTATGCCTTCCCCACTGACACTTACGGCAGTAGCTGTGTGCTCTGATGAAAGCATGGCTGTGGAATCATGCTCTCTTAACCTCCACTGCAGACTTCTTTTATGAGCAGAGAAACAGAATCTGTGTTAGGTGTAGGATTAGATATATTTTGCAATACAGCCTGCAAATCTTGCCCACTGACAGCAACTAGTTATCCATTCCTGCTCCTTGGCAAGAAATTTTCAGAAACATCTCCCAGACATTCCCTCTGACTTGTGTCATATTCAAACTGCCTTTCAAATATCACCTTCTTTAACAATTATCTGTGATCTGTATACTACTTACCCAAAAAGTCAAGGCTCCACTTTGTGAAGACTGGGAACCCAACAAGTCATTGGTGCAGTAACGAGGTGGATGTGGCAGCTTCTGTTGCTGAATACTTAGATAAAGTACTTTTAAAATAACTCTATCTTGAGTAACAAACAAGTGATGTGGGATTCCCCTCTGTATGCTGTGAATACCATTGGTTAATAAAGAAACTGTCTTAGGCCTGAGCAGGGCAGAACAGAGATAGGCAGGGAAAACTAAACTGAATGCTGGGAGAAAGAAGGCGGAGTGAGGGAGAAACCCTGTGGCCCCACTGGAAACAGACACAGGAACTTTACCTAGTAAACCACAGCCTTAATGTGGCAATACACAGATTAATGGAGCTGGGTTAATTTAAGATATGAGTTAGCCAGAAATACACTTATGCTATTGGCCAAACAGTATTGCAAATAATATGGTTTCTGTGTGATTATTTCAGGGCTGAGCAGCCAGGAACAAACAAGTGACTTCCTACAACAAATAAGGAGAGGAAAAGATAAAAAAAAAATGAATTCATCTTTTCAGATGCCTCATTTTATTATCTTTGGAACACAATGGGAAATGACGAGAGGTATGAAGTTAAAAATGAAAACTTGGAAACACCATCAATGATTTTTTTTTCTCATGGGATGGCTTGCTCACTGCTCAGCATTTTTAGTTCCATCAGCTACCTTCTGAATACTTAAGGCCATTTCTTGTCACCACCTTCATCCTTAACTGCTAAACCAGAAGCCATCTTCAAATGTACCCCAAGTACTACGGAACATGGCCTTTCCTTCAGCGTACAGCCAATTGTCCTTGATGACCCTTTCTCATTCTCCATTTTAAATTCACAATCTATCCCAGACATTCTATCCCTGTCATACCTCTTGGATCTCTCCATTTCCCATTATTTCTATAATAACGCTTTGACTAAATCAACATCCCATTTCCCCTGGCCAATAGTATGGCCCTGATAGCTGATCTCCTGGGCATGCTTTGGCCCCCTCACTCTGATTTGTCCTTCACATGTAGAGTATTTCCCAGAACACAGACAGTCAGGCCACCCCCGGAGGAGGATGTCTTCCCTTTGTTCCCACACTCACCAGCGTTAGCTGCTCTGAACCTGACTGCCTCTCTGGCCACCTCCTGCCTCTCTGGCCACCTCCTGCCTCTCTGGCCACCTCCTGCCTCTCTGGTTTCTTTTAGTTTCTTCCACACCTGCCCCAGTGCGAGGCCCTCACACTTTCAGATCCCCTGCCTAGTATGAGCTTCCTGTCCTAGAGCATCCCCTGGGCTCCACAACATCTCTCATTGCCCCTCCTCTGAAAGCCTCTCCCTGATGTCTTCCTCAGCTGCCAGCGATGGTTTGTGCTCAGTGATTGATCATAAGTTTCTGTAATTTGATTTATGTATTTCTCCTCCACTAGATTAAATGCTTCACGAGGGCATGGCCATATATAATTTGCTCACTCTTTTAGCTAAGCAGTTATCCCAACTTTACAGCACTGTCTAGACATACAAGAAATGCTCACAATTTCTGTTTGTTGAAAAAAGATGACCTGTTCCTTTCTATTCTTAGCTTTTCTATTTAAAAGAGATGGTCACAGGAATGTGGTAGCATACACCCAGCTACTTGGTAGGTTGAGGCAAGAGGATGCCAAATTCAAGGTCATCTGGACAGCTTAGCGAGACCCTGACATAAAACAAAACAAATTTTTTTTTAAAGGGAAGGCATGCAGCTCAGGGGTAGAGCGTTCGCCTAACATGCACACCTATTAAACCTAGCACTGGAGAGGTTGAGGCAGGAGGACCTCAAAGAAACCATATTAGAAATATATCTCCACATGATAGAACCTATGGTGGTGGTTCCTTTTGATTATCCACTGAAAGTTTTATGGGAAAATACAAGATTTCTTCTCCAAAAGGCTCAGATTGACATCAACCTTTTAAATGTCAGTTTGTCTTGGAACTAAACTGCAATGCAGGGTTCCCATTAAAGAGATGCAAGGAAGCTGCTTCGAAGCTATTTGGCCAAATTTTCAGATCATAACGCTCACATAAGCAGATTTTCAGATTTGTTATGATTTAAAACATTAGCTCCAATCCACTTTCCTGTGAAAATCTACTTAAAATTTCACTGCACACTCGGTGTTAAGCCAAAAGGAACCGTGGTAAGAAAAAGATATACGATATAAAATTTAGGGACCTAACTCGGGAGTTTGGTAATTAAAAAAAAAATTGGTATTTTAGAGGCACAGTGTAATCAGAAAGCAACTGATATAAACTTGATTAGGAAGTTAGAGGATTCAAAGATGAGTAAATTGCAAAAAGGTGTGTGTGTGTGTGTGTGTGTGTGTGTGTGTGTACTCTCATGGGGGATTTAAAGAAGATACATGTGTAACTATCAACCAACATCTTAAGTCAGGTTCCCAGAAAATCCTGAAAAGACTGTTTACAAGTTATTTATGGGTAAAGTGCTTTTTTGAGAAAAGAATGTGCACAAGGGAAACAAACAAAAGGGGCAGGAAGTAAACCAAGCCAGGGCGTTGCTCACTGCCCTAAAGAGAGGGTCCCCCTTGAAGAAGCTGGTCTACGGAGCTAGACAGTCAACCTACAATTACCTCATACGAGAGGGAGTACCTCTTTGGTGAAGCAACTTTAAGTATGCCAAGGACAAATCTTTAAGGGGATAGCTGTGACCCATTAGATGCCAGCACTTACTGCAGCTGAGACGTGATTTTAGGTAAAATAAGGTCTCTTATAATGGGGGTGGGCAGGGGCGGCAGGCAATTTAAAGTGCCAAGAAAAATAAAAGCTGTATAGAAAGCCATTTGTCCAAATATGAACATATTTAGACGTTGCAGGGCAAGTCTGAAGAATACTACTTAAGTCAGGTGTCTCATTTGATGCTGCTGCTGGAAATATTCTGTTACTAATTATGTGGATTTAATTACAGGGCTGATTTCCTCCTCCATGAGACTAATCACTAATTAGGCTAATTACTAGCTAAGGATACTACTTACAAAAGTAGAATTGTTAATATTTTGGAACTGACTATAAATAAAGCATGTAACAATTAATACTAGCTAAAACACACAAGACAAAAGTAAAAGACTACTTAACAACTTAAAGTAATGGTTGAATGGCTAAGTTAGGAATAAAATGCAATATTTGGAGGAAGAAATTCTAAGAGATAAAAATTTTAATCTTCCATGATGTAGCTAATGCATACTTTTCTAAAATTGAAATGCTGTTATTTAGTAATATAAATATATGGGAAATCTACATAATGCATATACAACCAATAAAAAGTTGCAAGAGAGCATGGTTCTATAAATAAACTAAATTTTTTTCTTTGAGAAAAGGAAATAATAGCTTCTACCTAAGGCTTGTAAATAAATAAAGAAGCACAATATTTATAAAAACAAATACTATGTGTATTAGTCAAAGCTCTCTAGAGAAACAGAATTTGTGGAATGTACACACACATATATGTGTATTTTTACATAGATATGGGATTTATTAAAAATGGCTTCTTACAGGCTGTGTCCAACAGTTCAATTAGTACAGCAATGGCTGCCTACAAATGGAAGTTCCCAGAATCCAGTAGTTGTTCCATCCATGAGGCTACACAACTCAGTTCATCTTCAACATACACCAAAATCCCAAAGAAACAGGCTCTAATACCAGTGAAGGAATGAACTTGCCAGCAAGAGCAAGCAGGCAAAGAGCAAACACATCCTTCTCCCAAGTTCTTTGTGCAAGCTGCCATGGTATGGTGTGGCCCAGATTAAGGGTGGAATTTCCCACCTCAAAAGAGCAGGTTTAAAAATGGGTCCTCCCATTTCCAATGATTTAATTAAGAAAAGAATCCCTCACAGGCGTACCCTCCATTTGGGTTTTAGTTAATTCTGGATTAGCCAGTGCCGAAGGTCCATTTGAGTCATGGCACCATAAAATCCATTTTGCTCATGCTGCCTCTCCTGGGTCAGTCCATTACAGTCATTGCTTTGTCTAGGCTGCTCCTTACAATACCTACCACCACTTTGCCCTTGGAGATTCAGTACTGACACCTGACCCCTGCTACTTCAGGGCCCAATTAAACACATTGCATTTAATTAATCCAACGGATCAGCAGCATCTCCAACCCTAAGGACTGGCACAAGGAAAAAGGCAACCACAAAGCTCTTCAAATGTGGTAGTATCTATCTTACCATTTGGTGTCTAATAAGGTTAGCGAAGGGCGTGTCCTGTGGGTCTTCCCATTGTGGGTTAGGTTTAACGCAGCATACCCATTCTAGTATTGTAATTCCCCTGAGTCTTCAAAACCCCTTCATCAACATTACACTAAGGGATAGCAAACATTTCCAACTCCTGTTTAGCAAGCCATCTCTTGACAAATGCTTCATCCCACCATTCAAACTAACCTTTGACATTTTTCAAAACCGTGTGATCTTCCATATTAGACATAAACTGATGTGGGAGTGTATATATCAATCTGTTGATTTCATTGGTTAAGTAATAAACAAACTGCTTGGGCT
>NC_022019.1:18550564-18557779 GCF_000317375.1 Microtus ochrogaster | reverse complement strand
CGCCGCTCCTATTACTACAATAAACTCTCCACCCAGGGAACCCATATCAATAAGCTCAGCCTGATCCAGTTTTATGTTCCTCGCCCCATTATCCCACCCCCTTGAATTCCATTCCCACACATATTCCACAGACTTCTGCTTGAATAAATGGGAAAACTCATTCGGCTCTTTCGTATTGCTGTGCACCGCTGATGACAGCCTGCACAAAGAATATGGAGGAAGAAAGCTTACATTCTTTGCCCGTTTACTCTCGTTGGCAGGTCCATTCTTTCTCCAAAGCACCAACACTGTAAGGAACCAAACAGCAGCAGCAATGCTGTCCTCTTTGGGCAGTGGTTCTCAACCTTCCTCATGCTGTAAGTCTTTACTACAATTCCTCATGCTGTGGTAACTTCAACCATAAAACTATTTTGGTTGCTACTTTATAACTGTAATTTTGCTACTGTTATGAATTGTAATGTAAGTATCTGTGTTTTCCAATGGTCTTAGGTGACCCCTGTGAAAGGGTCATTTGACTTCCAAGGAGACACGATGCATATGTTGAGAACCACTGTCTGCGGGTATGACCAGCAAAAATATTCCTTGTTAATATATATACCAGTGTCCTGCCATCAGATCCCACCTTCAGACCTTCCCTTAAGCAGCCTTTGCTTTAGGACTACACTGTTCTCAGTCTCCTTAATTAGCCCGTTATGACCCAGAGTCCTGTTAAAATTTTGAAATAAGATTGTTGACTCACTCCTCTGTCTCCTTTGCAGAAGAAATTTATCAAGACAAGGAACTGTTCCAGGAAGAAGGATGATACATAGTCGTGATCTGCTAAAACATCCAAGGCATAAACTAGAGAACCCTGGAAACAAGTGGGCGATGGTAGAAAACTCTCTCTTCTCAGTGGATGACACCCTTGGGAATCTCAGGCAAAGTGTCTCTGAAATTTGGCCACCAGAATACCTCTAGACATCAGAGAAGAAGCTTTGTTTTAGAGCCTTGAAGTCCTGGGGACTTTTGCTGAGAAACAGTCTTCAGGAGAGCCTAGATGCAGGTTCCAAGTGCACTCAATATTGGCAAGGACAAACCCAGAGCAAGGCCAGCATTGGCCCCTGGACCACTGAAGGACTATCTGGAGGGACCCAGGATCTATGATTTGACCTCACAGAAGACTCGGGGGTACAACTGGCTGCTAGGAGCCCAGGAATTAATTTGCATATCTCTGATGGTTAAAGACTCTAAGCAAAGTTTTTTTTTCACATATAGGTTGCCCACTTATGTGTCTTCTTTTAGGAAAAGACAATAAAGTCTTTTGCCTACTCCTTTAGGTCAGGTCTTTCTTATTATTGGATCTTTGAAGAATTTCAAAGAAATGATAAATGCTCAGGGGGAAGGAGCTATTAATCACTCTGATTTTGTTATTGTACAATGCACGTACACACCCGAACATCACGTTTTACCCTCTAAGTACGTACACTTTAATTGATTTACTCACGTCATTTCACTTTTGCTTCCTACGCAGGGACCTCTTCTGCAGCCCTGGCTAACCTGAAACCCTCAAGGCTCCTGCCTAGGTCTCCAGAGTACTGGAATTACGGTCATGTACCACCACACCTGGACCAATTTGAAAGGAAAATAAATATTTTTAAAGCCATTCTTCTTCACGTTACAGCTGTTCAGCTGCCTTTTTTTTTTTTTTGACATTAGTCTTAATGCTCCTTGGCACGTATGACATGACAGTGGGAACAGTCATATAGCGGATGAAGTCTATGCGTTTTCTGACCGAGTGGCCAAATTTTCTTTTTCCCCTCTTTTCTCTGACCACTTTCTTGAACCTAGTCTTTTTTCTTTCAAGTAAGGAAGATAGCACCAAAATGATAATGCAATAGTTTCATATTGTACTTTGATGCGGTACTCGCCTCATCTTGAGATTGCCCTTAGCAGGGGAAGAGAGAGACAGAAGACTGAGAAACTGAACCTGTAGAAACTTGGTGGTTTTGTGACTCACAAGGGCTGTGTGGCAGTGCTCTTCCCTTTGCAGGCTTAGCATGGAACACTGGCGCATACGCTATCTCTGCCTGGAAGTGCACGTGATCGTAGTCTCGAAGTTCCTGCTTGGTGGTCTGCGTTCAAACCCTGATCTTATTATATCAACTATTCTTGCTTCCCCAGAACCCCTGCTGATTAAACAACAGGAATCTTTTTATTTCTTTCTGGCCCTATAATGATTCTATAGAAAAGGGCAAAATTGATTTCTAGGCCGACTCAGGACCTGGTAGAAGATTAGCCAGGAAATGGGAGTAAGCAGCCACTGTTTTGAAGATTTCCATACCGTGTTAACAGCTAAAATACTCATGTAACCAATTATACTAATTTAAAGAAAACATCTAAATATTTGACTTTTAGAATCTTTAAAGAATTAAACAATTTGCTGTACAAATACTTGTTGTTTGGGCATCCTGTGGGGAAGAAAGCAGGTTGGTACAATTAATAGTTTTTTTTTCTTTGCAAGCCTACTGTGTGTCTGACACCACACAGGAAAATAAATAAATAAATGTGTAAGAATTGCTTTGTGTCCTCAAAGAATTTATAGCTCAGCTCAGAG
Source organism: Microtus ochrogaster (assembly GCF_000317375.1). Taxonomy (NCBI): domain Eukaryota; kingdom Metazoa; phylum Chordata; class Mammalia; order Rodentia; family Cricetidae; genus Microtus; species Microtus ochrogaster. Next base: position 18,555,186 of record NC_022019.1, on the reverse strand, counting down.
GATTAGAAATAATTTGTTTATTAAGCAAGAAGCCCCTGAGGAGTGGAGCATAGATCTCAAGAATAAGGTTAATGTGTCCTGTGGTACAAGAGAAAGCATCTTTATGGAGAAAGGCATCAAAGCCGTATCACCCAGTCACGGGAGCCTCAAGAGGAGAGGTCCTTGTGGATGCTTCTCCAGGGACGGAGGGACCTGGCTGCAGATCTTCCAGCTCCAAGCACTCCCTCTCTTCACACGTGAGGAGAGATTTACCGGACGCATTTCTGCGCAGGCTGCACAACAGGACATAGCTGAGGGGTGACATGCTGGCTCTCCTCACACACGCCACCCACGTGTGCTGCCTCAAGCTTGTCAGTGAAGAGCTTCAGAACTCACTTCTCCTCTCCGGACGTTCTTTCCAACAACATCCCTTCCAAGCCTTGTTCTGTTCAAAACCAGATTCTGGAAGTATGCCTCAGGCTTTCTCCACCCTGTGCTTTTAACATTCACAGTTCTTTCTACTTGGAAGACCCTTTGTGTCCCCATTGTGGCAATCATGCTCAGACCCAAATTCCACCTTTATTTCTCTCTCCCCCCCCCAGACTTTCCATACTCAGAGACTGAAGTACTGACTCCTGGCTGAAAGATCTCTTACCCCACCCACTATCCCATTAACACCCTCCTTTGTAACTTTTGAGAAAAGCTATTATATTTTATTTATGTGTACATATGCGTGCATTTCATGCTGCCTGTGTGGGGTCAGAGGACAATTTGAGGGGGCAAGGTCCCTCCTGGCAAGTGGGTCTTGGGGACCGAACTCAAGTGGTTAGGCTTAGAGCCTCGTCCCTTCATGCAGGCGGTCATCTCTGTCACTTTTCACTCCACACTCCATGCTGAGGTTTCTGGGAATGCCCTTTCAACATCAAATGTTATGAAGGGGAAGAAGGCAATACCGTTTAGGTATTTTCTGTTCCCCAGCTTCCTAATCTGTTTCTCCCAAGGAGTACTAAATATTTATTGCTTGGCTCTAGGTTCATAAAGAAGACCCTGGCAAGGGGAGGCACCCACAAAGAGATAATCAAGGCAACTCTGGTCTCCATTAACTATAAGGAATATGGTGCGGGAATCCCACGGGCCTGACAGTGAGAGTCAGCTCTCCTGTTTATCCATTCTTCTTTAGACCATGTTACTTCACTCCTTAGACCTCAGTTTTCTCTTCCTGAAACAGACACAGCAGAATTCCTTGAGGACTGTGGAGCCAAGTTGAAGTTTATGTGGCTATTTTGTTAATTCCTCAGCCTCATTTACCCCCATTTTCCTATTGATGCTTTTTAAACCATGTATTTTTAATTCATTTAAGTAGTACTTTGCTAAAAAACGTATACTGCGTTTCCTACTCCTGTTCACAACCATGCTTCCAAACCAATCTGTATTCATTCATCTTACCCATTTAGTCTTCCAGGCATAGATTCTTGGTGAGTTTCCAAGGTATGGCAGATATCACCACAACAACATTCCTGTGTGAATTTCTTAATAGACATCCGTGAAAATGTACCTGAGATACAGTCAGAAGCTCAGTGTGTGGGTTTTAGGTAGGGTCATTTATGTTTCAGCTTGTTCGGAATACCTGGTAATTATCAACAACACCACAGTTGATGCTAAGCTAGATGCCATTTCAGCAAAATATACTAAATGCCCAATGGATTTCTATCTTGCCCTTGAACAATAGAAGTAACTAACTTGTGTGTGTGTGTGTGTTCATATGTATGTATATGTATACACACACACACACACACACACACACACACACACACCTCTCAGTTCCACTCCAGAGATTGACTTTTTAAGATTTTTACTATGTACATGAGTGTTTTGCCTGCATATATGTCTGTGCTCCATGTATATGCAGTGTCCACAGAGGACAGAATAGGGTATCAGACTCCCTAAAGCTCTTAATGGCCAAATCATCTCTTTAATCCCAACTCCAGAGACTTCGATGCAAATGGCACCATGATTTTAAGCTCCAACGATCTTAAACACAAAAGGTTAAAAAGCTCTGCCCATGGGATGACCTTTTCCAGCCCACCCTTCCACCTGCCACATCCCTAAGCACATTCTCCCTGAAATTACCTGGTAGACACCAGATTCTACCAAACTTGACTGGCACATTCATATCAAGGCTTCTGTGACTCACTCTGATTTAAGAGGCTGCTTTTGACGGAGATATTTCACATCATCAATGCGTCCCGTATGCATTATATTGTAGCTGGGTGTAAAGCTAGGGGGCCCTGGAAATATTTTACTTTGAAACTCAACATAACATAGGCCTCCTCTTTGAACATTATCCCAGTCCACACTGTAACCTTAGCCTTACATATCTGTGCACCTTAGCCTCAAGCTACAGTGGACAGAAAGAAAGACTGGATACCTTCCAGGTCCTGTCAACTCATTGCTTAACTTAAGATATGAAGGCACGTAAAAGCTTTTCTTAAGCTATTTTGAAAGTCAGAATATAAAGAAGTAATGCATCTAAGTAATATTTGGTAAAACCATAAAACTTTAAAAAGATTTTGAAAGATCTGGGCTGCAGACGTAGCTTCAAATGGTAATTTCCACTTCTCCGGGCAGCATTCTTTCTAAAGCTACAAACTCACTTCTAAGACAGAACCCACTGAGTGAGACTTCACCTCCTTTACAGGAAACATTAGTGGGAAGCGCTGACCAAGGCCTCGCTGCCTTTCTGTGTCTTTAGAGTCAGAAGCAGTTTCTAAGACTAACTTCTCATCTTTCTGGTTCTTCCCAAGCTTTCAATATCCTAGAAAGGACTTTGTTCTACTACCCTTAGCAAGCCTGTCTGAAGTAACCTGAAACCAATGCCTTCCCTAGGGCTCTCCACATGGCCATCTCCAGACGGTTTCGTAAGAATGAAGTCCACAGCACACGTTGTCAGCTTGGGAGGACGAGGGATGATCTACAAACTGAGAATGCTGTCATGTAATGTTTGGCTACTCAGATCTTCGTGAACCTAGTACTTGATGCCTGGCTTAGTTCTCAGCTGGAGAACGCTAGACAACTGGAATGTAGGTTTGTTACAGAAGATTTGGATTCTTTAGTTGGTGGGATTTATCCTGTGTTAGATAAGAAGGGAGATGTTTTCTCACTAATAATTTTTGATGATGGCCATTTCATATTGAGAAAGCTTTTCTTTCTTTTTTTTTTTGTCCTAAGGAAAAGCCTTTGTACAGTGTCCTTTCTGGGTAAAAGGTCTTTTCCATCCTTCTCTACCTAGAAAAATCTTATTTATCTTGAAAAGCCAAGCTTAATTGTCAGGGCCATGTCTCCTGACTCTTTCTGAGAAATTTTTCTTTCTGCCTTCCATCCTCCTGGAGTGAAAGTGCCAGAATGACTAAATGTGAGCTACTGGAGAGCAGAAAGTGCATCCTGTTCAACCTTGGCAGTCCTGGATGTAGCACATCTAGCTGTTGTTTCAAACACTTATCAACAAATGTGTGTGGTTTAGAATGGTAAGGATGGAGGCGCTGTATAAATAGCAAAGGACAGTACCAGGGGAAAAAGAGAAGCATGCAAAAAATAAGCCAAGGAACCAGAAGACAGGAGAGGGCAGAGAAAGAGGATACAGGAACAATAGAGAAGATGGACTCTAGAGTGCCGAATTACCCATGGTCACTAGCTTTTCTGTGGAAGACATAAGTTTGGAAATCCGTCCTCTGAGATGCTATTAACTTGGAAAACACAGTCCATTATCTTTCAGGTTTTTTCTAACTCAAACCCCACAGCTTCATACTCATCCACCCACTGGTCTTGCTCTTCTGACTCAGAACTTCAAGGCTGTCAGGCACCTCCCTCCTCTGCTCTGACCTGGACCAGATAGTCAGTATGCAAGCAATAGTCCCCTAATTGGGAATGTGTCACACTGGTTGAGGGGGAACATGGTTTAAAGTGTCCTTGATCAGAAGAATTCATTGCAAACAACACCAGAGGAAAATAATCTCTCAGACTATTTTTGGTATTGCAAAAGTCACTTCTTTACCTGACAGAAAGGACTCCAAGGAAGAGGGCGAAGCAGCAGCAGCAGCAGCAGCAGCAGCAGCAGCAGCAGCAGCAGCAGCAGCAGTAGCAGCAGCAGCAGCAGCAAAAAGCTTCCGTCTATAAAACGATCCACAGACAGCAGTCTGCGATTCAAGGAAAGAAAATAACAAACTTGTGAACTCCCTGGTTTTAAAACTAATTTGTTCGCCATGAACCAATCTTACAATTCATTAGCTTCACCCTAGAGACGGGAGTGAATGTCAGCTCTGTTCCTGACCTATAAGTAATAGGTGCCACTAGCTCAGAAGTGAGCATAATCACAGAGCGAATCGATAGGGTTGTTACAAAGCCGCAAGATAACAGGCTACGTCCTGAAGTTTCAGAGACAGAAATTTTCCTTCCTTTCTTTATGGAAAGAATTTTTTTTTAATTGTAAGTTTATCTATTAATGGCACTAAGATTAACCAAACATATTCCAAGAGTTAAAAATAAAACAAATTATTCAATCCTTTATCAACCTGAATGAAGAGCTGAGTCCCTGGACTGTCATGTGTGGCGGGCCTGAGTCCCTGGACTGTCATGAGTGGCGGGCC
>NC_022019.1:18512892-18550441 GCF_000317375.1 Microtus ochrogaster | reverse complement strand
GGAACATGTCTCTGCGCTCTTCATTCATTCTTCACGAGGGGAACGGAAGTGAATATGGTAACTTGGAAGTTGCTTGTTCAATGTGGCAGAGCCTCAGTCAGCTTGGGACCCAGGAAGGCTGTGTGGAGAGCCAGGACGGAACTCACATCTGTCTGCTCTTGTTACACGAGTGCTAAGCCTGTCTGAGAAAGACATTTTGGAGCCTTATTGGTAAGAGTGGCCTTTTCATTTGTTCTTATGTTATACTTTTACTTCATCTTTATACAACTGAATTAAAAAAAAAACACAGGAAACAATAGTGTAAGTATAGCTAAGCAAAAAGAAACAAAACTTCAAAAGGAGAGAAAAAACGCCCTCCCACTTTGCCAGCTCACTACAAATGGGCTGGCCATGACAAGCTAGCGCTCTTGGCCATTTTGTAAGGTTGCTACTTTTCCACTTAAAAATATTATGAGAGCTATGGCGTAGTGTAGCGATAGGGTAGAATAGACTAGAAGGCACAGGGGAGCTGGGTTAAATTCCCAGAACTAAAAAAAGATCATGACCATATTTCCCTATGCCTCATTAAACACTATACAGTTTAGTATCACATCACTTTAATAACTCTGGGAAATTGCAGGTTGGTGAATGGCAATGTGTGTGTGTGTGTGTCTGTGTGTGTGTGTGTGTCTGTGTGTGTGTATCTGCTCATTAACTAACAAGGCTTGAACTTTGCCAGGTGCCAGTTCTCAGAATGCTCACATCCTGGACTACTAGCACAGGTGATTACTTGGAAAATGTAGTCATTTGCTATCATGATGGAACTTAAGCTGCCATAGCCAGGAAAACAATCAAGCAACAAAACAAAACCCCTGTTGTCAGGACATTCTCTTGTCATCAAAACACTCCCGATGTGATGGACTAGAGGAGAAGCTCCTTGAGAGCTCCGAGTCATCGCTAGGACCAAAGAACAAGGGTATTGCAGTCTAATAGGTGTGGGCCAGAGTGACAGCTCCCCTCTTTACCCAACAGGAAGAAGAGGCATGCACAGCAAGCAATTTTCTCGGTAGAAATTGCAGCATTTCCTCCTGTCCACATTCCAATGGTTTGAGCTTAATTGCCTAGCCAAACCTAGCTTCCAGGGCATCTGGGAATGCCATGCAGACAGGGTGGTCTTGTATGTACCAAAGCTCCATGGGATGGCAGAAAAGGAGCACAGAGGTCAAGGGAAAATAACACCCCTTCAGAGTTTGTTTACAACAGTGTTTGAGAGTAGAAGCCCTGCTTTGGCCACTACTACACACTACTAACACTCTGGCTGGTTACTAGCTGTCTTACACACTGACTCACCCTGACTAGTTCCTAGCTGTCTTACACACTAAGAATCTAAGCAATAATAGAGAGGGTGCCTGAACCCGCCTTCCCCTGTACTCAGATTGACGACTACCTTAATTGTCATCACAGAACCTTCATCCAGCAACTGAAGGGAGCAGATGCAGAGATCCACAGCTAAGCACTGGATCAAGCTTCCGGAGTCCAGCAGAAAAGAAGAAGAACTGATAATATGAGCAAAGGGGTCAAGATCATGATGGGGATATTCGCAGAAACAGCTGACCTGAGCTAGTGGGAACTCACTGACAGACAGCCGGGGCACCTGCAGAGGATCAAACTAGGCCCTCAGTATGAGGGTGACAGTTCTGAGGCTTGGGCAGTCTGTGGGGAACACTGGCAGTGGGGCCAGGATTTATCCTTTGTGCTTTTAGAGCCCATTGTTTTTGGAGAGATACCTTGCTCAGCCTAGATACAGGGGGAGGGCCTTGGTCTTTCCTCAGAGTGATGTGCCAAGCTTTGGTGACTCCCCATGGGAAACCTTACCCTCTCTGAAGAGTGGATGGGGGGTTGGACTGGAGAGAGCAGGAGGAGGAGGGGAGGGAGGGGAAGTGGGATAGGTATAAGATTCTTAAATAAATAAATAGAAAAAAATTGTTGATCTGTGGCCAGAAGGTAAAAGTGAACATAATACAATAAAGAATGAATCCTAAATGGCATTAAATGTAATATAGAAGCTGAAAGCCAAGCCCTGGAGTCAGGCTGACCAGGTCTGGATCCTGACTCAGCACTTACTAGCCACTTGAGCAAGTTCCATGACCTCTGTGCCTCCGTTTCCACACGTAGAGAGGAAGACTGACAATTACCTGGAGGGAGGCTTATGAGCTTCTCTGGGTTTGTGTAGAACACGTGACCTAGACTAACACAAGGCAGGTACTATATGAACTTGTCAGTTTCTACTCATCTCAAAGGTGTGCTCTCAAAGAATTTTAACCAGTACTTCCTAGAAGATTCCTATGCTGACCTAAGCTTTTGGCAGTGGACGTGTATAGGCCATCATACTAAACTTTTACCATTCCCATTGTATTTCTCAGTATCCTGCAGTTCCAAAACCAGTATGTGAATATTCTGTTTCGTAGAAGCCAGGGAATACATCCATCATCCGAATCGGGCAGGCATTGCGTCTGCCCCTGATTTTATTTCCTTTTGGAGAGCTATGTATATTTTCACGTCTTCCATGGTTTTGTAACATAGGCTTTTAAATGGGCAAAAGTCTCCTTCCAAGTAATGAATTTGCCCAGAGCTGCTTCTGAGACTTCAGGGTTAAACTATTTTCAGAATCTAGAATTGAATTAGATCATGTCTTTTTTTAAATTAGTTTTAATCCTGGCATTCTTGAATGGCAATATATGCCACAGCCCTCAGTGTATTCACTATGTTTTACCTGCAAATAAATTTATGCATTCACTGGTGACTATTTGTAGTCAGGAACAAAATCAAGATGTTAGGAACCTCCCTTAAAACCAGGTTCCATGAATTTGTTCAGTTTCTCCCACAAACGTAATTAGTTTATGGCTATTCTTACTTCAGAGGGTTGCTTTTTTTTTAAAAAAGAAATTCCCATAAAATCAAATGTATATGAGTTGAAAATTATTTTTCTATGTATTTAAAGGCATACTACAGCATTGGATTCCCATTCATCCATTCAAATTTTATTAAAATGGGACCCAATACTATATTTAGTAGATTATGAATTAATTGGGCTTAAGAAGTTATCAAAGAAAAAGACATTACATTTGGGAGGGGCATGTTATTGAGATATGACAAGATGCAGGAGGAGAACAAGGAGCAGATGTGGTCATATTTTATTACATGCACGTGTTTTGTAGACTCCCTCAGGTTAGGCCTTTTCTGATACTTTCTGAGGATTAGCTACTCTAGCCAAGAATACCATGGAAACATGGCATTTGTACATCATGCCAGGAAGTACATGATGTAACCTGTCTTATGGTAATATTTACTCTGGTCTCTTAATCAAGGGTTCCCAACTGAGTTCCTCCATTGTAAAACTACTTTGCCTTTGTAATTTTGAATTTATCGAATAAATGTGTATTTAAACTAGACAAATACTTGTTTTTCACAAGTATTTTAACATCTGATGGTGATACTTGTCTAAAACAACTCATTGTGGTAGTTCGTGTAAAAGACTGACTTTCCTTTTTCCACTCTTCACTGGTATTCTTAAAATTGATATTCTGCTGGAAGTTTGAATGGTTCCTTCCCTTCTCGAGGTTAACACAGAGACCCACAACTGGTCAAGATGCAAGAAATAAGACACTATGGAGTGCTCAGCCTTAACAAGACATCTACGCCACCCCAAGGCCCAGGGACCATTGTAGAAGAGGGGACAGAGAGACTCTAAATATCAGGGATGGTGGATGACTGCAGCGAGACAGTGTTCCCTGAATACGGCGTGGCAGATGCACATATGAACGCACACCGGCGCTGTTGCAACCTGCACAAGAGCTGTGTCAGCTCAAGCCAGACGACAATTTTATCATGGAGGAGAGAGGCAGGCAGGAAGTCCTGCCCCTAGTTAAGGAACTATGGGACATGGATAGCTTTAGGAGAGGGAGAAGGATTTTTCCTTTAAAGGTGTGACTCCAAGTAGGCTGACTGCTCCAGAGGGCTGCTGTACACCCAAGTGTGTTCGGGTAGCACAGGTTGAATTCAATGGGTTGAAAAAAAATGAACAGAAAAGCATGGGCAGTTGGGTATGCGTGGAGGTGAGAGTAGATCTGGGGGGAGGTGGGGGAGGGGTGAAAATGAGCGAAATACATTATGTGGAATTCTCAAAGATTTAACAGGAATGTTATTTTAAAAAGATAAAGTTCTCTTCTGAAACATACCTGTAATTCATTATTTTAGATCATCATATTTAGATCTGAGACTAAGTCCACTAGACATCCTTCAGGGTACCTGGACTATCCGGCTGTCTCCTAGGAAACCTCTCCAAGAGGCCTTTTGCCTTGTTTTATCCTGTCTTTGCTGCAGATGCCTATCTCCAGATGCTCTCTGAGGCTACACTCCCACATGCCTGGGCTACCACTTGCCCTCCTCCATCTACACCAGGGGGAAATGCCAAATGCTGATACATAGGAGTCTCCTTTACTTCCTACTAAGCTAATATATGGCTGAAACTAAGTAATATTAACTTTTATAATCTTACAGAATTAGCATCCCACATTGAAGTTTGTAATAATCAGACAGGAGAGTCTAATTCCAGGTAAGATGCCTTAAATAAACTCCATCTAGCTCTCCCATGGCACACAACTGTGTAACACATGGGCTGTTATTCAAGGAGTCTAAAAATCAGCTTGCAGTTTCAGTGGGTAGATTGGGGAAGAAGATATAGTCAGAGTACATCAAAGCCACAGTGACTTCCAAATTTCTCTGTTGTAAGTGTTCTCTGGCCTGGACTCAGTGTTACCTACCATCCTGCAGTGCTCAATGGTGTAGGTAGAGAAGGCTCTGAGAAGCCCTGCAAGGAGTTAGGGGGTCTCCTGACAGTGGCAATGCAGGCAATAGGGGACCATGATGGCCTGTGCATAGCTTGCAAGAGTTGACTATAATGATGGCAATGAATTGCACAGTGATGGTAATAACAGCTAGTGCGTTTATTTACTCCTCGCTATGTGCTAAGGTCTCCTACAAGCAGTCTTTCCTATAAAAAATGTTACAAGAGAGGCAAGAGGCTAGGTTGTCACAGAGTTTATAGTGTGTTGATCCCTGTGGAAGATGAGGAACCCACAGCCCAGGGGAGATGTTTGATCTTCCATTTCCAAAGGTTATATACACTGAGCTCCTTGGCTGGGCCACATCCTGCATTTTCAAAACCAGCAGCCTTCACACCTGCAGGTAGCTCTCATGCTCACGAGTTCGGGGATGAGAGCATCTGTGAAGAACTGTTTTGTGTTTGTTATAAAGATCTTCAGGGCAAAGGACAAAGGTTTTTAGCTTCTGTCCTAGGAAGCTTTCTTGGCCAATGTCTCTTCATGATTTAACCAGCATATTCATATGGCTTTGGGTTATATTCACGCAACAGGAGATAGATTCACAGGACAAATAAACAAAAAGCCTGGGATCAATAAAATATGAGAGTGGGCCTCTTTATTAATTTCTAGTGCCCTAGTTTCTTTTAACAAAATAACATTGCTAAGTATGTATAGATCCATACTAAAAACTGTAGGAAGCAAAGAGTTTTATTCAGGATTGCAGTTTGCTTTCTTGGCCCATCCTGATATTGATCCTCTATCCATAGGCTTTGAAAATAATTCAATTCCAGCATTTTTGTTGTGAGGTGAGTGTTGTGGGGTAGAGACCCAAAGACCACTCAGCATGCCCAAAGTCTGAATTGAGAGTCTGTATTAGGCCAGCCAGCAACTGCTTGGAAAGAAACGCTTCTGACAGCCTGAAGTTCAGAACCTTTTATAGGTACCCCTGAAAGGCAAAGAACACAGAAAAACCGCATCCTGGTCGGCGGTTGCAGAGGTAGGTAAAGCAAGCAAGCGAGCAGTTTAACAGAAGCCAAACACATGCAGTTAGCTTGGGCAAGTTTCTAGCACAGGGTTGGGTACATTTGAGCAGAACTTTTCATGGCAGGGGTAGAGAGGGAGGAATGAATTTCAGGCCAAACCAAAGATGGCTCCCAAGTGTTAGCTGGGGATTTTTGGGGTGCAAACTGAAATGCCCATGAAAGAATTAGGGGCCAAGGAGCAGATGGAGGCAGGAAGAACACCTGTTCTGTGAAGTGAGAGGAAGGGGAGGGCTGGGTAGGAAGAACCGCAGGCTTCCGTACTGCTTCAGGTCATCTTAGCGGGGCCAAGAGAGACTCCAAAAAGGATAACTGTTTAGGAGCAAGGCCGGGCTGTACTGTGAGCACTCACAGTGACATTTGGGCTTCTTTTCTTTAAATACTTGGGTTTTTTTTTTTCTTTTGTTTCTCATTTAATGGCTCAATCTTTACAGAACTTCTTTCTCCTTCTAGAAAAGTTGGCATTTAATTGAGCTAACTGACATTTAAAATTGTACTGTTAAATTCCGCATTCCCCAGACGTTCCCCTTCTATTTTAACTACAGAGGCCATCCTTCACAATATTTCGAATCAGAATATGTTTTGTAAGTGCTTTTGAAACGAGGCTGACCCCCTCCTGAACTGATCATCTCTGCATTTTCCTCTGTGTTGTTATGGTGATGAAGAGAGCAGGGCAGAGAGAAGGAACTAGAAGGAAACCGAGCAGGTCACGATGAACTGAGAGGGTTTTCACTGATTACAGTGCCATGTTCCTACAACGCTTTCAGCATAACACCAAGGTGTTCCACCAAAGACAGATTTTGCTTTGGACCAGATAGCTTCATTTTATCCTAGGATGTCAGAAGTATCGCTGATGAATAAAGGGTGATGCTCAGCTTATTCTAAAAGGATTAAAGACAGGGAGGTATACTCCCAATAGGAATAGCACCTATACTAAGAATGATCTGTAAATGTGGCTTCATAGACCGTCAATCTAAAACAGTGTACCGACAGAACGGTACACTGGGAAGATGGGCTGGAAGTGTACTTTTCAGGCAATTGGGAGGTGTGGCCTCTGTCCATCATCACATTGTCTAGAGGTGTGCAGCCTCCTTCTTTTCTAACCTCACTGCACTCTACAGAGTACCTGATAATGAGAGTTACCCAGCACTCTTTTGCCAGGTTACCCCATAGCCAAGCCTCCCTTTCACAGTGCCAGCCTGGAAGACTTCCCAGGCAGCAGTGGGGGAAGTGTCACTGGAACAATAATTCAGAGGACAGGCCAGGACACAGGGAAGAACCAAAGGGTGCTGCCTCCATCCTTAGTCCTCATAAGTAGAAGAAGAAAAAAATTAAAAGGGGCTGGCAAGATTGTAGGATGGGTAAAATGCTTGCTGTACAATTATGAAGACCCGAGTTTGAATCCTCAGCTCCCATGTAAATACCCGCTGTGGCCATGTTTGCCTGTAACCCAGCACTGGAGTTGCAGGAGGCAGCCGTGATTCTGAGGGCTCACTGGCCAGCCAGGTTCAATGAGGGACCCTGTCTCAAAACATTAGGAAGACACCCGAGATTGACCTCTGGCCTCCACACCTGCACACACAAGTGAAGGCATGAGCGGGCACACATACATACAACACACAACCGCAACATTAAAGCAATATAGTAGCATGACACTTAGATTCAAGGGAATTTACCGCAACAAACTGACTGACAGGAGATAAAGGATGTTAGGAATCTAACCGGGAGCAGAAAGCAATCAAATATGACAACAGCAGGAAACTGCCACTACCCCAAGGCTGGAGGGACAAAAGCAAGCTATGTTTGCAGAGCCTGAGGCCGGTAGAAACTGTGGTCATTCTAGGCTACAGATGTGGAAGACGTGGATGCAGGACAGTTGTGGTTGCTATGGAAACACTGTCAAAAGAGAAGAAGGAAGGAAGGGAGAGAGGGACGAAGGAAGGAAGGAAGGAAGGAAAGAAGATATCTGAATTATTCTTTTTCTGCCTCCTACCACTGCCCTATATTAGCAAAACCTGCTAGTAAGAAAGCCTAAGAAAGGCCCTTTGAAGATAATCTTTGGCAATGCAGAATAGAAGGACATATAAGCTTAGGATACAATTGCACTACTTGTTCTGCCTAGTCCCCAAGAGCAATCTGCCACAGTCAACCTCTGAGTCAAACTGAATCAAGTAAGAAATATCCAGTGTCTGGTATGGCATGATTTCCAGGTGTGTCTATGAAAGCATTTACAGAAGGGATTACTTAGTAAATAGTCCAAATAAGGAAGAGCCACATGCCAATGTGGGCAGGCATTAAATCCATTGAAGACCTAACCAGAAGAAAAAGAGGGACTGGGGCAAGATGAATTCTCTTTCATTAAGACATCCATCTGTTCCTGCGATCAGACACCCAGCTCTTGGTTCTCCTATCTACAGATTCCAGGATTTATTCCAGAGGCTTTCAGATCTCAGGTCCAGTAGTGAAAGGAGAGGGAGCTCAAACAGGCAGATCCTGGAGCTTCTTGGTCAGCCATTCTAGCCAAAATGGTGAGCTCCAGGTTCAGGGAGAGAACCTGTCCCAAATAGTTAAGGTGGAATGCAGTTGACTGGCCCCTATGCATAGGTGAAAGCATTCTAACACACACAGACACTCTCTGTCTCTCTGTCTCTGTCTCTCTCTGTCTCTCTGTCTCTGTCTCTCTCTCTGTCTCTGTCTCTGTCTCTCTCTCTGTCTCTCTCTCGTGCACACACACACACACACACACACACACACACACTCACTCACTCACTCACTCACACATATACCCCAAAACAACAGAAGTATGTTTATAGACATTTCAGTAGTTGGAAACTGTGTCCTGTCTTCAGGTCAAAATTCTCTCAATGAGTTTTCTCTAAAACTCAAGTCAGCAACTCAAATAGCAGTTTTTCAAGCAAACATTCAACACAATACAACCCAAAGATAAGCTAGTTTGATACTTCCGGGCTGAGGAATAACAGCAGGATGAGATTCAAGGGCTTTATTTTCTGTCATTGAACCATTACGTTTCCATAAAAGCAGTAACAACACGGCAGTTCACAGCATACAATAATAGTCTTGATTCCGAGCCCAGGTGTTTTGAGCAGCCTCGCTGGCACTGGCTGGCTTGTGTGGTGCCACGTACTCATGTTGGGTGTTCACACGAAAGTGACCCAAAAACAATACAGGCACAAGCTCCCAGAGACATCCAGGACTCCTGACGTTTAATTTTACATTAATTTTTGTCCCTTGCACCTTCAGAAAAGTGCTGCTTGTTTATCTCAGCCTCCCACAATCAGTTCCATGACTTCACTGCGGTCATGGCCCGTGGCTTAAGGAGCTGGATTTACAAACCGTTGTTGACTCTTATATGCACTTTTAAGAAGAATGACAGGTGAAAGACTGAATGGAGTGAGGAAAGAATTGAAAAACAGAAATGGGGATGGGGAGAAGGTACAACTGTGCTGCTTAAAATTCTACCGAGGAGCACATGGGAGTGGGGAGGGGTGTTGAAGTTCCAGGAGCATTGCTCCTCACGGCCAGCTCCTGAGTTCTTGACTATGTAACCGTTAGCTCACGTCTGCGTTGTGAAAATGACACGGGGACAGGAGTAAATCCACGATAACAAAGAAAAAACAGGTTGGTGGCAGTGTCTCTGTTGAGGATTAGGAGGTAGGATGTGTGTGATGGAAATTGTTTGGCCTTAAATGGGTGATGGAAATCGTTTGCTCTTAAATGGCAGCTCTGTCGAGGCTCCATCTCCTCATTCTCAGAATAGACAAAAATCTCATGTTAAAACCCATTTTCCCATGGATGTTTTACATTTTTACCAAAACATTAAACGAAAAGTACCTTCTTGCTGTTTAATATGCACTTTGTGATGACTAATAAGATTGAGCCCTTCGTTGTATATTTGCCAGAGATTTGCCTATCTATTTTATTAGTATCCTTTATTTGCCTTTAACTTTCCTTACACATTAAAGAGCAAATACTACTTAATGATTTTGCCTTCTCTTGGTTTAACATCTGTCAGGTGAACTATCCAAGTGCCCTGAGTTCAACAGAAATTCTTTTATTTGCACATAAAGTCAAACCTATCAGCCCTTTGCCTCATGGTTAGATATTTTTAAATTAAAAGTTGGAATCTCTTATATATTCTTTTATTAAAAATTATCTACCTTTTACATTTTTTAATTTGACTGGAGCCTGCTTATGTCTATTGAATAAACAAGGAGATAACAGAACTTGAAAAATATTTACACACGGACATTTTCTAGCTTTTCAAATTGCTTCCATACATATGCCATTGAAAATAACTGTCATCCTAAAGTTCCATATCCACCAAAATTACCTATCAAGAATGAGGCTAAAATAAAGGCAATTTTATATAAACAAAATCTGATAATTTGTTACCAGAGTCCTCATTAAAGGAAATTCTCAGAGAGGTAATTCGTGCCAGAGAGAAGTTCTGCAGATGAGAGGAATGAGCACCAATGAGAACGTAAATGCATGAGTGGACATGAATGTATCACAGAAACTATAGAAATCATCATGCAATGGCTTGATCAAAACAAGAGATCAGTCACATACGGACCAGAGTCAATGAAAACAGTTTGGGTATTCAGTCTTTGTGGTGTTTAGAAAGAAAGCAAAGGCATTAACTTCATATTGTTACAATTGCACAACTTCTGAAGCAAAAAACATTGAGAGAACAGAAATGACAGTTAGTTCACATCCAAAGAAAAGGAAACGCCAAGACGGGATTAAAAACAGAGAAGTGTTGGGGGAAGATGTCAATGAAGAATAAAGAGGAAGAGAGTCAGAGCCAATCAGAACCTTCAGACTGTGAAGTAGTCTGACATCTGTAAAGGAAAGAGAGAGAAAGAATGGGTTAGGTAGGAACCAAGCTGTTGTTTGGAGAGAATGTTCCAGTAAAGGGAGGAACAAGCACAAAGCCAAAACGGAGACAGAGCTCATGAAACCTCCCGTGATCTGCCAAGGGCTTAGTAAAACTAGAGTACCAGATGGGGATCTCCAGGCAGGAAGAGATCCAGCCAGTCGATAAGGAAATAGTCACAAAAGGTCCTACAGGTCATCCAGGAAGGAAGTTAGATAGCAGCTTAAAAGCAACAGGAATCTAACAAGTAGTTTTTCCTAAGAAATGAGACTTTATTCAATATGAGGTATTCATATTTATTCATATGACCACAGCGATTATGGATCTAGAAAAAAACATATTGAGTGAGGTAACCCAGACCCAGAAAGACAAATAGAACATGTATTCACTCTTAAGTAGCTTTTAGAAATAAAGCAAAGAGAAACCAGCCTTCAATCCACAATCTCAGAGAAACTAGACAACAAAGAGAACCCTAAGAGAGACATACATGGATGTACATAGGAAGGTGAAAATGACAAGATCTCAGGAGTAAATGGAAGCTCGGGGATCAAGGGAGAGGGTAGAAGGGGAGAGGGGAGGAAGATAGGGAAGTGGAGAAAATGTATAGCTCAATAGAAACAATAAAAAAAAAAGATTTACGTTTCCACCTTCCTGTTTCAATCAGTATTAGCAAGGAGGAGACATGGGCTCTAGGTAGGGTCAGTTGGTAGATACAACGTGGAGGGCCAGAGTTATAAAGAGAAGCAATAGAAGCAAATAAGGACTAAGACTCAACTAAGATTGGACAAGCAATCTTAATTGATGAAGTCCTCACTCTTGGATTCATCCAAGCAGAGGACCGATACCTGAGGGTGGAAATGCAGTTATGTCTCTTAAGAAATAGCTTTACTCACGTCAAATCCACCTGCCTCCTGAGTTATCTTCTGTAAGTTTGAATTTGAATTTTTGTATTATCACAGGCAGGTATAAAACCATACAATTTGCACTAGTACTAATAGAAATTCCATACTTGTTACCATAGCAATAATTCCCTTTTCGCACACCCTCAAATTCTTGTACATCCGCAAATCTCCACCCTTTACCAGTATGCATGCCTGTATATTTTATATAAATGGATTGAAATGACACATAAAGTTTTTTTTTCACGTAGAATAATGTTTTACGTTTTATCCCCATTGCATCTTACATCAGTACTTCATTCTTTGTCATTGCTGAATAATATTCCAAAGCTATACCTGCTTTTTATCTAGTCTTCAGTTAACTAACATTTGGGTGTTTTTACTGTTTAGTTGTTACTTTTAATGTCTCTATAAACACATCTGTCAAAGTTCTAATGGGGTTGTTTTTTTTTTAGTTCTTTTAAGTATTAATCTAAGAGTAGAATCCTGGGCCATACAACCACATCATGTTTAAATACTGGAGGGATCGTAGCTGCTTTCCCAGTGCAACCTTTGGGCACCAACAGAGCATGAGAATTCCAGTTTCCATTATTACCACTGCTTGCTACCTTTATTCTTTTTCATTCTGGCCAGTGTCCTTGGTGCAAAGCATCACATAAAGCTTTGGTGAGTGTTTCCATAGTTACTAATGATCTGAAACCCTGGCATTCTTACCACCTCCACTATTGCCTTGGAAGCTAAAATGGGGGAAGGAGCAGGAGACGAAAGTGTCTCCTTACTGATAACATAGGTGACCGAGCATGCAGAGTTCTGCAATGTAGGTGATTGATTTTGCAGAGTCCAGCGATATAGGTGACCGAGTTGCAGAGTCCTGCACTGTAGGTGCCTGAGCTTGCAGAGTTCTGCATGCAAGGGATGCCCACACCTTTCTCAGAGAAGTTCAAAACTGATATCTTTAGTGAGTATTGAACCAGGCTCTGGCTTATATGAAAACCATACTGTAATTTCGTTTGCTATTTTGGTTGCTATCTCTGTGTGGTATTTATGATATCTTGACTTTAAAAAAAAACAAAAACAAAAACAAAAAAAAAAAGCCTTGGAAATGATGCCCTTTTAGCCCCTTGCCAGGGACTGTCTTGATTATGTAAAAGAGGTGGGAAGGCTCACCAATCATGGGTAGCATCGTTTCCCTGAATGTTAAAAATGGAGATGGGGAACTGGACAGCAAGCTTGCACTCACCTTTCTCTGTTCTCTAACTATGGGTTCCACGTGACCAGCAGCTTCCAGCTCCTGCTGTCTTGATTCCCCATCATGAGGAACGTTCATTGAACTGGAAGCTGGAACAAATCCATTCTTCCCAAGTTACTTCTGTCATGGCAACATACAAAGAAACAGAGACACCCTTCACTAGAATAATTCAACTATCATTTGCTTGCATGCTGTCCCTCCTCAGATAAAGGAGAATAAACTTGGGCTTTTTAAAACAAAATTTTCTGGATTGAGTTAAGATGTCAGATATGCTCCATGCAGATAAAAACATTTTCCAGATTATTAGGCTAGTAGAGTTAATTGCTCACATGTGATTTATTTGGGGTGTAAAATAAATTAAATAACCTGTTTGTGTCAGTCAATGCAAAATAAAGTCATCTATCAAATAGCTATATTTGATAATCTGTGGTCCTGGACTGAAATTCAACCACCATCTGTGTTATGAATTATGACAATGATAAAAAAGAGGCTGTTAGAGTGTTTTTGAAATACTGAACACATGAAAAGCTAAATGCGACATTTGGTGCATTTGATTATTTAAATGTATTTTGAGTGTATTGGCTCCTGAAATGCAGTGCAATTTCAGGAAAAAAGATTTTTCTTAAATGTGGTGTGTGACTTTCTTAAATGTGATCCGTTGAATAAGGATGGTCATGAGAAAGTCAGACATCCATTCATTAAAACTTAAACCAACATTAAGAACAATTTAAATAAAGAGAATCTTTGCAACTAGACCCTGCAGTAAACTTATCAAAAACTAAACTGTTCTGTATTTTGTTCCTTACTTTTAGGGTGAATTTACCAGCCATGGATTTATTATGGTGATACAAGGATATGATAAGTTAAAAAAAAGAAATGTGTTTAAAATACAGTGCATACAGCATTGTTTATCATAGCCAGAACCTGGAAACAACCTAATGTCTCTCGACCGAAGAATGGATAAGGAAAATGTGGTACATTTACACAATGGAGTACTACACAGCAGAAAAAAATGACATCTTAAATTTCGCAGGCAAATGGATGGAGCTAGAAAACACCACTTTGAGTGAGGTAACCCAGACCCAGAAAGACAATTATCACATGTACTCACTCATAACTGGTTTTTAAACATAAAGCAAAGAAAAGCAGCCCATAAATCACAATCCCAAAGAAACTAGACAACAATGAGGACCCTAAGAGAGACATACATAGATCTAATCTCCATGGGTAGTAGAAAAAGACAAGATCTCCTGAGTAAATTGGGAGCATGGGGACCTTGGAAGAGGGTTTAAGGGGAGGGGAGATGCAGGGAAGGGAGCAGAGAAAAATGTAGAGTTCAATAAAAATCGATTTAAAAAATAGAAAGTCTCAGAGAATTGATAAAATATTTGTAAAATAAAAAGAAAACTCATAACTAATGAAATTATCCATTGAATTTCAGTTTGCCTTCCAAAAGATTTTTTTACAGTAGTGTCAAGTTTTTATATAGAATCAGTAGGTCAAGTGTCCACAGATAAAAATAAATTTTACATGTCATCTAGAGTCCAAGTTGCATTTCTCCTACTCTGTTCTCTGCTAATTAAATCATTCAGTACCACCTACTCCCAGACTTCAAGATTCCCATCATTAGACTACAAATTCTAAGTTTTAAAAGTACTTAACCCAAATCTTCAAAGATTTGGGTTTTTGTTTAGTGTTGTGTTTCTGAGAGACTAGCTGCTTTTATCAAGGCATTCTCATTTCTTTTCATTAATTTTTTTTATTTAACACAGAGACAATGGGTTCCACTGTAATAGCTTCATTCACATGTGTTCACTTGTGTTATTACACTTTGCTCTGAGTTGTCTCCTTCCCTCATGCTCAGCTGACTGACTGATTCTTCTCCTCTACCCAAGTAGTCCCTAGTTCAGGTCACAATTTATTCTATCCTTCTCCCTTCTACCTCTCTCTCTCTCTCTCTCTCTCTCTCTCTCTCTCACACACACACACACACACACACACACGCACACGCACACACACACATCATGTGTGCAATTTTTAACTACAGGTTCCATTCATGCAGCTCTTGTCTAAGGCTAAGGCTTGTTTTGCATAACACGTTGTTTTCTGGTTCCATCTATTTTCCTCCTAATAAGATTTTTTTTCTTTATGGCTGAATAAAATTCCATTGTGTGCATGTGCCCCATTTTCATTACCCATTTATCTGTTGATGGACTAAAATAGCCCAGTCCCTTTCCACCATTGTCAGTGGCAAAGCAACAAACACAGGTGTGCAAGAATCTCTGTTACTTGTAAACATAAGAGTTCTTTGGCTATGCACCTAAGAATACTTTCTTAGTTAGGGTTTCTATTCCTGTGAAGAGACACCATGACCACAGCAACTCTGACAAAGGAAAACATTTAATGAGTGGCTTACTGTTTCAGAGGTTTAGTCCATTATGATAATGGTGAGACATGGTGACATCCAGGCAGACATGGTACAGAAATTAAAGGGTGCTGCTGAAAAGCAGGGAGACGATTACTCATTGTGGCTACATTAGGAAGTAGAACCAAGTGACCCCAATTCCATCTTCAGTGTACTGATACAATCTTTAAGTTGGAGGAAGAACTGGGGCAGAGGGCAATCATAAGCAAGCTCCAGCCGTCAAAACCAAAGTGTGGTCTCCGATCAGTGACTCAGTTCTCATCTTGCAAGGAGGTCTGAAGAAGTCCTTTCTGCTCAAGGGACAATGCGGTTAGAAGGCAAGGAGTGGTCCTGATGCAGGATGACACCTCGCCCTTGGTCATGCAAGCTTTAGCTCTTCTCAGAATCTCTTGGGTGATTTTAGCTTTAGGACAATGACTTCTCTCTGCACCTTCAGCTTTAACGTGAAATAAGATGAGTGAGACCGACAACCCGTGAGCAAATTATACACTGGATTTGAGGGCCAAAATGGGAAATCGAGACATTTTAGGAAAAGCTTCTAAATACCAATTTCAAAACTAGTAAACTTCCTCCCTTAGCATCCTCAGTGCAGGGTTATAAATGTGTTGCCTCCACATCCAGGAAACTGATAGCAAAAACAAAAAAGAAAAGAAAAAAGAATGAGTGATGGTCCTAGTGACCAAACCCAATGTTCTTGCGTTCTAGACAAGTGCTACATCCCTGACCCTGGTAAAATTCTTAACTAATTACCCGAGGGATGGAACAAGGCTTTGCTTCCCTGGATAGTTAATGAAGTGAGTTGCCCTCAGGACCTTGGCCCTGAAAGGAAACTTCTGGGTGTCCAGGGGTATTTGAAAAGGAAAAACCACAAATTTAGGTCTTATTTTTAGTTTAAGTAAGATTACTGTAGAACAGTTAAAGCTTAAAAGCTTAAAATAATTGGTTACTTTCTTATAGTCATAGCATCAATATTGTTGAAAACTACACCCAAAATATAGCTATACTGATCGCATAAATACAGTACGCATGGGACTGTAGATTTTAGTCTTTATTTATTTATTTGTAAACAGTGCATTGGTAGGGGAAGAGAGAACTTAAAACAGAATGGAAGCATCTGCTAGAATTCAGGAGACATAGAGAATCTGAAATCCTGCCCCTGCCCATAACCCCAAGATTCTCTTGGCAGAATTGGAAACTGTTCTTGTGTATCTCAAAGAATATTTTCCTTGGTTAATTGATTCACTTAAAATACCTTCATCTGAAATGGTTACCCTTAGATGTTGGCACTCTGTCTCTTCAAAGCTTAACCTGAGCATTCCTTGTTGCCACCAGATTCAGAGTGAAGATTAGAACTCATGATGTTCAAAGGGGAAGTACTCTGTCTGACTTCAGAAAACGAACTGTAAAAGAAACTAAGTTTAAGGTTTTCTAATTATATTAACAGAGACCTGAGGACATCATGTTCAGATACAAATCAGAAGGGAGGACAAAAGCCCCCTTCACCTCATTACCATCTCAGGAACCAATAACCTAGAACTAGAAATACCTCTTCCAAAAAGAAAATTAAATTGTTGCCTTTTTGTTCCACCTACCACTGAAAGATTACCATAACACATGATGGGTCTATGTTTGGGTTTTTGGAACAGCTTGTATCGTTTTCAGGCTCTACATATACCAAATATATGTGAAAGTATTGGTCTTGAGTAGAAACCAGAGTAAGAAGCTCTACAGCAAATCCTGACTGACTGTTAATTGATATAGAAGACCCTAGCCACTGTCAGCAGTACCATCCCTAGGCAGGTGGATCTGGGCTGTTTAAGGCCACAACAAACAACACTATAGAACAAATTCCTTGATAATCATACATGGAAAATTGCTCAACAAAATGGAGTTCAAGAACATGTTAAAAAGAAACCCTAACACAGTCAAGTTGATTTCATCCAAGGATGCAAGTTTGACCCAATATATAGGCAATCAATGTAATTCATCATAGAAATGGACAAAGACAAAAGTCACATGATTACTCTGATAGATGTAGAGAAAGAATTTGACTAAGTTCAGCTTGTCTTCTTGCTAAATGTCAGGAATAAAGTAAGCATAGAGTGAACATATCTCAAGATAATAAAGCTTATATATTATAAACCTATTGCCACCATTTACTAAATGGGGAAAAAACTAAGAACATTTCCTCTAAAATCTGTAATGTCCACTCTTTCTACTTTTTCAATACAGAGTTTGAAATCTTAGCTGAAGCAAAAAAGACAAGATAGAGGCGCACAAAAAATTGAAAAGACACATTATCACTCATTGTAGGTGATATGCTCCTGTATTTAACAAACCCTAAAGACTCTACCAGGAAGATTTGAAATCTGATAAATACTTTCAGCAAAAATAGCATAACACAAAACCAATACAAAAATAGTTTTCTGATATACCAACACTGAACTTAAGAAAAATTTAAAAAGTGTTTTTATTTATAATAGATTTAAAAAAAAGCAAACACTTAGGGATAAACCTAACCCAGAAAGGCTGGTGAGATGCTCAGTGGTTAAGAGTATACATTGCTCTTGCAAAGGCCCAAGTTCTGTTCTCGGTACTTAAATAAAACAGCTCACAGCTGCCTGTAACTCCAGCTCTAGGGGATCTGATGCTCTCTACCAGATAATGTCAGGATTCTCTGAGGTGACTTACTAGTTTCTTGGAAGCATGAGAGAATTTTTCAGTCTTCTATTTCTGTGACACCTCAGAAGTGTTTGACTCATGTTCAACAAATCTTTTCAAATACCTATCATCTTCCACATAAAAAAAATGATTTGATATGGACTAGAAGGAGATGGGAATATTTTTTCTAATAGAGACAAAACTTCCATAGGGAGAAAAAAATTCCCATAACCCAAATCCCAAGAGTAATCTAAATTGATTCTATGGGAAGCAATAATACAAATGTCTTTGTTAGTCAATGTTCTGTGACTGTGAAGAGACACCATGACCGTGGCAACTGTTATATAGGAAAACATTTAACTGGGACTAGCTACAGTTTCAGAGGTTTAGTTCATTATCAGTATGGGGGAAAAGCATGACTGTACATAAGCAGATGTGGTACCGGAGTAGCTGAGAGTTCTACATCAGGATCCACATGCAACAGGAAGGAGAGAGACAATGTGCTTAACTTGAACATTTGAAACCCCAAAGCCCACCCACCCCGAGTGACACACTTCCTCAAACAAGGCCACACCTACTTCAACAAGGCCATACCTCCTAATCCCTGTCAAGCATCACTACTCCCTTATGACCAAATATTTAATACATGAGCCTAAGAGGCCATTTTTATCCAAACCCCCAGTTTGATAGAAGGAAATGTCATGTGTTTTCTTTGCATTTGGGACATGAACGGGAGACATTTAACAGTAGAGGTGTAGTGAGCTCAGTGTGGATGCCCTGATAGGTAAAGGGAGCTTTCCACCAAGCTTGACACGGTGGACATTTGAATCCACACGGAGGAAGGAGGAAATGACTTCTACAGATTGTACTCTGACTTCACACGCACCCATCCACCCACAAATACATATTTACATACATAAATGTAAAAAATATTTTTGAAAAAAGAAGACTTGAATAACAAGATTATCGATTTTGAGCATTAGCTACACATAGGTAGTAACTGAAGTGACATGAAGGATGCCCTGCCAATGAAAGGATCAGTGCAGCAGAGATGAGCAACCAGACTGGGCCTTACTTTGAGAGTGGAGAACGAAGTCTGTGAAAACTTGAGGATGAATGGCCACGGAAATGAAAAAAAAAATTGTGTGCAAGAAAGCCTGGGAAGAGAAAGGTCTTCAGATGCAGATTTCACTCGTCAAATAAAATAGGTTAGCACAAAGCATACATGAGTAAAAGCACAAGTTTTGTTTAAAGGAAATTGTTTGGATAACTTCGCTGTTGTGCATGTTCACAGCTGTTAAGTGATGTTTCTTCAACTTTCATAAAAATATAAGTTCATCTTTGAAATACAACATTCCATGAAAGTATGTATATGTATAGTAAATTTGCAATATATAAATATATATTTTAAAATGGAATGCAATTACTTCCCTAATTTTGACATTTATTGTCATTAGTGGCTTAGAAAAATAGCTGAAATGGGAAATAGAATTTGACCATCTCAGAATTTTTTTATTTTGTGTCTTCAAAAATGCATTATCTCTGGCACATGATTATTTGATTCCATTGCATATATAAAAGGAAACGGTCTAGTTTTTTAAGTCCTACAAAGAGAAGGAAGCAGCCTCAGCAGCATAAGTTTAAAGTGTATTTTGTGGGGTTGGAGAGATGGCTGGGTAGTGAAGAACATTGGTTGCTCTTCTAGAGGACCTGGATTTGATTCTCAGCATCCACATGGAAGCTCACAGTAACCTTTACTCCAGTTCCAAGGGGTTCCAATGCTCTTTCCTAGTCTCCTCAGAAGCTGAATACACATGATTCAGAGACTTATACACAAACAAAACACCAACACATATGAAATAAAAACAAGGAAATTTCACAAATAATTTAATTCGATATATCCAATGGGTTTGGTTTCCTCCCTTCTTTGTCTTCACCATGGAAGATTGTGAGGCTCTGTTTAACTTGGAGAGACATAACAAAACTCAGATAAAAGTCTTTTCAGTGCTGACTAGCACTGATTAGTTCTCCTTCAGCCCGGGAAGTATGTATACTGTGTTCTTGTCACAGAGGAAGAACCTCCAGAGCCATACACTCCAGAATCCATGCAGTTTTTCCAAACAAATATTTTGGAGGCTACTTGTCTATATGATGTGTTGCCTTTTTTCCCCCCCCGCCTCCCTGTTTTAAACATAAAATGAAATCCCAGATTAATAAAACAAACAACAGTGACGGGTACTGTCAACGTAATAATAGCCTTGTAAAGTCCAGTATCATGACCCAGCCCAGAGGAACATGACCCATGATCCTCTCCATACTTTAATAACAGTTGCTAACATTTGCTGTACTCTTGTTGTGTGTTCGGTTTCATGTTCTGCAGTTTCTATGTATTATCTCGTTGGATCCTCACATAACTCTGAGTGTTATTCTCTTCATTTTATAAGGGCAGACACTGACGCAGAGAAGAGTAAGTTCATCAAAATCATACCACTAATCTATGAGCTTCTTAGGGCTTTTCTGACAAACAACCGCAAATGTTGGAAATTGTTCTTTTCTAGTCCCGGATGCAGGTGATTTAAATATCAAGTTGCAGACAGATTTGCCTCCATACAGTTCTCATGGCTCCTACAGCTGCCGAGACCCTTAGCTTTCCTTCGAGTCATGTGGCTGTGTAACTATAATCTTTGCCTCTATTTCCAGTTGGCCTCTTTCCTTTTCAATGTCTTATTCTTTTTGTGTCTCATTGGGACATTTATCATTCAATTTAAAACCTGACCTAATTCAGGATGATTCTACCTCCGAGTCTTATGCCACAATATCTAGAAAGATTTATTCTAAATAAGGTTAAGCTTTGAGGTTTGAATGCACATATCTTGGGAGCCATTATTCAACTAACTTTAGCTAATGAGTGAGTTAATGTCAGAACCAAGATTCAAACAACCATTTGATCTTTATCTGTTACTCAATGTTTCTCTTTTTATCCAATGCATAGCACATACAGTATATCTGTATATAATATATATATACTTATGGTAGATATAAACAAATTATATACAATACAGTGGGCACGCAATAAAAGATAAACAGCTGGATGAGTATTAAACAGTAAATATGATGTCTGGACAGTCTCTTGAAGCATGCTGTGACAGAATTTATTGTATAGGACCTCTCAGCAGGCTACTTCTAAGCAATCACACTGCGCAGCTGCAGTTCCTCTTACAGAGACGTCAGTCACTTGCCACTTACCCCTTGTCATTATCCTCTTTGAACTCTCACAATCTGCTGTTTTAATACAGAAACCAACGGAAAATTAGAAATCGACTCAGGAAAGAATTAAAGAGAGAGGCGTGGCCAAGACCCCCACTAATGATAGGAAATAAGTGTGTACCAAGTTCACTCGTCTTGATCAAAAGGCAAAACTGGTAGTTACAAGCCTCTCTCCATGTCTCTGCTCTTCAATCTTGAGTGAAGTTTAGATGCGATGCTAATCTGTGTCCCTTGCTTTCCCAGAGCTCCCAGCAGATTTCTGAGAACAAGAAGGTGTCTGGCTCATAGAGTTTTCTTTTTCATTAAATAATTTTGATCCCTAGGATATTTGTGAGGGGGGTTAACGTTGTGTCTCAGAAAAATGAGGCCACGAGGGTAAGAGGAAAGAGAGGAAGAAACAAGGCTTCCATCCCAGAGAGTTTGAATTTTGAGTAGTGCTAACATGAATGGTGAAAAAGTATAAAGTATTTCTAGTGAATGTTCTTTTCCTTTAAAAACAATTTCTACAGATAAGGATGTAGTTCAGTGGTAGAAACACTTGCCCTGTTTGAGCAATGCCCTGGGTTTGATTCTCCATACCACCAAAATTGAGTATACAGTATTATAAACTGCCTGGCCCAAAGTACCAAATACAACTACCTTCTGAAATGAAGACTATGGAGAGAGAAGTTAAATTCTAAAATTGTCTGATTTCCCTGCTTGTTCCCACAAAAATAGGACTGGGGAGGAAATGAGGGGCTGGAGTCAGGGTTGGTTGCTGATTGGTTGGGTTGGTTACATGATATCCAACTTTCTGGAAACTTCTTATCTCCAGTTTCCTCTCTGAAAAGTAGGGAGGGAGGCATCAGCTACTAAGAAGGCACATTTTCATAAAATTTTATTGAAATAGCCACAATTATTTATTTAAATATTCTCTATAAATTTTTGTGGCACATCAGAAAAGCTACCTAGTTACATCATGTGAACTGCAAAGCCTAAATCATTTACTGATATATATATGGATTGGGTTTTGGTTCAAACTATCATTTTATGTTGACCATCCCAATTTCAATTAACTGTACCTAGCTCAGTGGGAAACTGGGCAAAGTCAAACATTGGTTTAAGGACTCCTGGTCAAGAGCAGGTGATCGGATCAGTCCATGACCTAAAAAACAAGGATGAATCTGGGCAACCAATGCTTGTAAAAGGAAGACACTTGAAATACATGGGAAGTTTTCTTTTGACTCTGAGTGGTAATTGTTTATACTAATAAATAATATATAGGTAGGAGAACAATACAACAGGAAGCAAAGGTGACTTTGGGGTCTTCCCATTACAGCTCCCATGGGACAGCCAATTAATGAGAGGAAAAGAGAAAGTTTTATAAGGTAGAGAGAGAGAGAGAGAGAGAGAGAGAGAGAGAGAGAGAGAGAGAGAGAGGTGGCTGAGAATGCACATTTGGGAGCTCTCGTTGTTTATGTAAGAGCCGAGTCTTGAACTGGGCATGGGATCACTTAGCAGTGTGTTTGAGTGAGGTAACCCAGGCCCAGAAAGACAATTATCACATGTACTCACTCATAAGTGATTTTTAAACATAAAGCAAAGTAAACCAGCCCACAAATCACAATTCCAGAGAATTTAGACAACAATGAGGACCCTAAGAGAGACGTACATAGATCTAATCTACATGGGTAGTAGAAAAAGACAAGATCTCCTGAGTAAATTGGAAGCATGGCGATGTTGGGGGAGGGTTAAAGGGGAGGGGAGAGGCAGGGAGGGGGACAGAGAAAAATGTAGAGCTTAATAAAAATCAACCAAAAAACTTAAAAAATGTTTAGCAAAAGAAGTCTATCATAAAAACCCACAGGCTATGTGATTCTATTTGTATGAAATGTCCAGAATAAAAAAAAAATGTTTAGACCCAGAAAATAAACCATTAATTACTGTGGTGGTTGGGCTAAAAATGGCTACTCTAGGTTCATATATTTGAACACGTAGGGAGTGAGTGGCATCACTTGAAAGAATAGAAGTTTGTGGCGCTTCTGAAGAAAGTATGTCACTGGGGGTGGGCTTTGAGGTTTCAAAAACCATGCCAGACCCAGACACTCTCTCTTCCTGCTGCCTGAAGCTCAGGATGCAGAACTGCCAGCTACTCGTTCAGCACCGTGTCTGCCTGCATGCCAACATACTCTCTGCCATGAGAATGAGGGACTAAACCTCTGAAACTGTAAGCCAGTCCCAATTAAATGTGTTCCTTTATAAGAGTTGCCATGGTCATGGTGTCTCTTCACAGCAACAGAATACTGAATACGACACCAAGAACCAGAGGAAGGGCAGAACAGAGATGAATTGCTACTAGGTACACTGAGTTTCTTTTAGGGAGATGGAAGTAGTTTAAAGTCAGAAACTGGTGATCGTGGAGAGACCAATTAGACTTAGAACCACTGCAACGTGCGTGCAATTGTAGAGGGTAAATTCTGTGAGATGTGAAGTACATCTCAATAAAGAAATGGTCTTTTGGTGTTTTTCAAATTTATTCATTTTTATCTTATGAGTGCTTACCTACATGAAGGTGTGTGTACCATGTCTGTGCCTACTACACAAAAAGTCTAGAAGAGGGCATTGGATCACCTGGAACTGGAGCTATGGGTGGTTGTGAGTCCCACGTGGGTGCTGGGAACTTAACTCCTGTTCTCTGCAAGAGCAGTCAGTGCTCTTAGCCACAGAGCATCTTTCTGGCCCTGGGCTCTTTCTTTATTTGTTTTTTGTTTGTTTGTTTATTGTTTAAAGAATGTGGTACTGTACTTGGCATGGTTGTCATTTGGATAGCTAAAAAGCTTCATCAATGTACAAATGTTATTGTATCTTCAAGTTTTAAAAAACTCTTACGTAAGTCTCATGTTTAACACACTGAAGAGGAAGAAACAGGCAGACAAGCAGATCTCTTGTGAGTTCCAGGTCAACATCATCTATATAGTGAGTTCCAGGTCAGCCAGGGCTATATAGTGAAACCAGATCTCAAAATAAATAACATACCACACGAACATGGCAATTCTGATGGCTATTATGAAGAGGGCACCCACTATATTCCAAGCAATACTGTGTGACATTGTTTATATGTGAATATTGTTGAGACAGAAATGATAGTTTCATATAACTCAGTTTAGCTCAAGGGTAATCTTTTCAATATGCTCTGTAGAAGCCCCAGAAATACAGCATCAGCTAGGACATAGACACAGGTTGAATTGAGTAATTTAACACCATATATGAATTCAAATCTACGGCTGTCTACTGCAGACTCTAAGTTCATTCTACTGGTCGACTAAGGCTCTATTGTAAATGGCTCCAGTTATTATTTTCATTAATAGTAGCCATATACATAAACCCTTGTCTTCCAAATGGGAGAACTGGACCACATATTCCCAGTTTGGGGTGGCCTCTCAATGGGGCTAACCTCAGAGCTTTGTGTCTCTGGTCAGACTTTTCTATTCATTATGTGTCCATTTCTCCCATTGCAGGCATTCTTGCTGTCTCGGAGTGAGCAGGACTTTGCCTGTTTTCTTAGAGCATGAACGAGGAGCCTTGTGGAGGTTCTCACACTTTACTGTGTGGTTCCTCCACCTGTCAGACGTTGCAAAAAGCTCCTGATGAGCCATCTTACAGGTCTCTCTAAACTCTTTGCATCTTGATTTGTTTATAGTTTTATCTCGGAGTTTTTCACATAATCCGAATGTGCCCCAAATTCTCAAAGTCTGACCTTTTAATGATGAGAATTTGTTTCCTCTTTCCCCGCTCAAAAGTTTTCCCTCTTACTCAGTACTTTCTCACATTTTCTGGTACTAGTTTCCTCTATTTCTCTCCATTTATGAACCATCACAGGCTTCTGGTGAGTGTGATTCATGTGAAGTGACAGGAATGCTATGGGGGAGGGGGAGTCCACTTCTAGATAGCCAGATGTACTTAGAGGTTTTCTTTATCGATTTGTTCTAGTCTTTTTTTTGCAATTACCTATTTGTTTGTTTTTAACTATTGTTCTATTTATTTATTTGACATTTTTCCCAAGGGAAAAAAAGATACATTTTCTTAAAGAATAAGACTGTGTGCATAGCAAGAAGAAAGCACTACTTCTCCCATCCAACCCTACATGCCCCTAATTGAATCTATCTTCTTATTCCTTCTTGTAATCTAACATTGTCTTAATCTTAAAATTTCATTTTTTTTTATTTATTTTTCCCCACACTCAAACAAAGAGCCATGTGGATAGTGTTTGTTCTCTGGAATATCCCCCACAGTAGAAACAGAGCCTGGTCACAAGAAGCTTTTCATAAATGTTTAGTGAGATAGATAAAGGAAGTTAATACAAAGGAAACCATCATGTTAAGGTAGGTGGCAGGCCTCTCCCCATCCACAAAGTTTTCTTTATGGTTATTATGATCCTGTACCAAGTATGAAATAAAAACCAAAGGGGGGCGGGTATCCCTTTGATTCCTGCCCGAAAATGCTAAATTCTGAGATTGGCAACCTCGAAGAACAGCTGGTGGTTAGGAAACCTGAGCGGTGGGTCGAGATTAGACAGTTCTGAGAACAGAAGAAGCAAGAGTGGGCGCCCTAGGCAGACTTGGAGAGAAGAAAGGGATGAGGCTCCTTACATCACAGGAGATCATAACTTTCTTCCTTCCCCCTCCGTCTCTCCCTCCCTCCCTTCCTCCCTCCCTCCCTTCCTTCCCCCTCCCTCTATTCCTCCCCTCCTTCCTTTCCTCTTTCCCTCCCTCCCTTTCTCCCCCCTCCTCTCTATCAATCTCTCTCTTTCTTCTTCCTTCTCTTTCTTTGAAATAAAGCAGTTGATTTCTTGGTCATCAGATTCATTGTGGTAGTTAGAAAGGACATTAATTAAGGTCAGATGGGCTAAATCACAACCTCCACAAAGATGCTGGTGGCTTTCAAGTGGGGAAAGAAGCCAATAAAACAGGCTGAGGAAGTCAGGCTATGTGTTTAGAGCCAACTGTATTCACGGAATGTCCAAAGATGAACACCTTGTAGTTAAATAATCAGAATTATTTTCACTAAACAACCTCACTTCTACTTATAGACAAATTCCTTACCACTATAAGAATATTTTTAGTAACCTATCATTCACCAAAATGACACCTTTAAAAGTTAATTCCTAGAATCATCGTGGCTATCACTCACTCTCATCAATCTTTCCAAATCCCTTTATAGCCGGTTTGAGAGCCCAGCCTCACACATTTGAGGTTATAAGTCAGCTACACCTGTTACCTATAAAATGTGGTTTATTATATAAAATGCAATTGTAAACCTAGATATCCCAATGCTGGTTTCATGGTTAAAGCCATGCAGCTCTTGGCTCTCCTATCTGATCTCCTACGGTTGTCTTGAACAAAGCAGAAACTCACGTAGTGGCTACTCTTAATTCTGGTGAATTATACGTCGTGTTCTCATGAATCATTTTCCTAAGATAAACTGTATTAGCCACGGATGATTAAAAAGTAAACAGCGCTATGACGATGCCATCTCTGAAAAGCTGAGCATTTTCCTTTGGCAGGAATGCAGTTTCTTTCTCTGACATAGGTTTCCTGTCTGTATTACAAATCTTCCAATTATATCTTAACTCCATAAACCTTCCCCCTCTCATTTTCCATGAATGAATTATCCTCATCTTAAATGCTATGGAAATTGGCTCGGCACAGTTAAATTGCTGCCATCCTTCTCCAAAAATAGTAAGAATGATTGTGTTTGTACGCCCTGCCACAATTTGCAGATTCCATACGCATAAAATATTTTTACCTATGAGTGAGGTGCTCTTAGCTGCAGTGCTACAGATAGAAAAGATGAGGCTGAGGGGAGAGTTTGTTAATTAAAAAAACAAAACATACACACGCCCACCAAAAACAAAAATCCCTCACTCAGTGCTGGACCTGAGGCCTGAGGAAGTAGACCTGTGATCCCTGTTGTTCCAGAGCCAGAGGAAGAAGGATCATGAGCTCAAGGCCTGCTTCCCTGGCTTACAGGATGATCAAGGCCAAACAGATCAAAATAAGAGGTAAACAGAGGAGTGAGGACCTGGCTCAGTGGTAGAGCGCTTGCCTAGCAAGAGTGAAGGATGGAGTCCACTTCCTAGAACAACAACAACAACAAAATCCATCAGTGACCATTCTGGGACCCACTCAGCCTCAGTTTTGACTACCTCATATCAGGGTGGTCTCCTGTGGACTTCTGAATGAGAGGGCGGTGTTAGGAACCTGAGGCACTAGCATTTAGGGCTTTGGAGCTGGTCTTGCTGCACCCCAAGGTCAGATATAAATCAGATCTATATCTATATCTAATCTGATTTCCCTGGATCTGCTCCCTCTCCCTAACCTCTGCCTGAGCCCCAAACCAATTACTGGTTTGTGACCTGTTTTCCATTGGTAGTGAAACTAAAATGTGAGCCCAACCCTGCTTTCCTCTTGTGACCTGTCAACCCACTTCGGCTCCCCCAGCTTTGTATCTTCAGGAAGTAGAACCAGTTTCTAGTCAGGTGGAAACATATTCCTAGACCACAAAAGTCTCTTGCAGTTATTACTTGAAGAAACTGACACCCACCTACACAGAACGCGAGGCGTTCTACAGAAAATTCCCAGGTTAAAACCTCTCTCTGTCTCTGTCTCTGTTTCTGTCTCCCTGTCTCTCTCTGTCTCTCTCTCTGTCTCTGTCTCTGTCTCTCTCTCTCTCTCTCAGTTCAGATGAAGCCTGTGGCAAGGAGCCAACCACATAAGCAGTGCCCAGACAGCTAGCTTCTACTCTACTGTACAAAACACATTTGTTTTCATTAAGAGTTGATTATCACAATCAAAACTTTCAGACATTTCTTTAGCCAAGGAGGAGGAAGGAAAATCAAAACATCAAGTTCTAGGGATATAGCTACTTCTAATTGAGATCTTTCAGACATACCCAAATGGAAGAGGATTTGTCTCAGTTAGGTACACTGATAATTGTACGTAGCATTGTACAACTCAAATTAATACTAGCCAAAATATAAATGGTTTTGTGTTAAAAATAAAATTCTCCAGTTGGTAGTATAGAACCAGGGAGAAATTCCTAAAACTTTCCTAAGGAATTTACATTTCTTCCTGTTTTCCGCCCCCCTACTTGTGATGGATGGCCCTCATCCATCTGAATCAAGATGGTTGCTTTTGTTCCAGACATGTCCATCCTCCATGGAATGGCAAGATGGGACAAATCAGGAAGAGTGCACCTCACCGCTTTAGCGACTTTTCCAATCCACATGTGACAGTTTCCATATTTCCTAGTGGCTAAAAATTGGTTACACAGCTACAATTAGCCTCAAGTGAGGTCAGAATAGTCTTTGTGTTTATGCTTGGTTACTATTTACTTCACTGAAATTGAGGTTCTATTACCAAGTAATAAAGTAATAAAAAAATGAATAATAGGATGCAACTGGGGGATTGCCATCTGTGCCTTCTCAGGCAGCTGTCAGAATGCATCTCCAGTAGGGGGTCCTTTCGCCCACCTTTCACCCAGGCTCAGGACTTGCCCTAGTGTCTCTCTCTCCCCAAATCATGAGACTGGTAGCCAAGCAGAGTTCACAGATGAAATTTGGTGCCTAGCTGGCAAAACAAAACAAAACAAAACAAAAAAACCAACAACAACAACAACAAAAACCACCAACCTTTTCCAGGGAAGCTTATTTAAATTCCTGGACTTCCTGCTCTTGAGTTTCTGATTCAGCAAATCAGAGAATGGTCCCTGAAAACTAAACTCTAAAAGCAAATGCAAACAGAAGCATCCCTCTGAAATGGTGCGGGTTAATGAGTATGCTAATTTGTGAACATTCACCAGGCTCATCAGATTTAGAATGCTTGGAAGGCATTGTTTTCTTTGTGTGTGTGCTGGGCTTCCATAAAAGGTACTTTTTTTTTTCAGGTCAGAAAAATGTTTCCAGGTGATTCTGTTGCACACCAAGTTAGATTGCAGAGGATGACTGGACCAGAGCTTGATTCCACCCAGACCTCAAACCTTTGCATGCGCTATCTCCCCTCTTTGGACTGCCGTCCCTTTTTTACACACATGCACAAAAACGAGCACTGGATAATTGACCTATCACTAAATATGGCTTGAGACTGAATGAGAGGATGATAGGCATCACAATATTGTCGCGTGTTGTGTTTTCTAATAAATCTTAACTCCTCTCACTACTCAGCATCTCAAAAGTCATTCAAGGCGTATTTGTTTCTGCTTTCGCTTTGGTTTCCAGTCAATGTCTCCCTTCTCTAGGGTCGCCTCCCCTCTGTCTCTCAGGGCCCACTGTGACCGGGAAGGAAACTCACAGCTTTTATATAAGACGTGGGACGAATAAATGAGCCATCCGAATGGTAGGAAAACGAGAGTTATGGGAAAAGAGAAGATTCACCTAGGCCAGGCCCCAGTTGCCAAATTAAAACGACATGAAAATCTGCTGGGCAGGGCATTACCACAGGAATTCCGGGCTCTGGTCCCACTTGAAGTAAGAAGGAAGGCACTCAGGGCAAATTCAATGCAACATAAGTCTGTCTTGGAGAGAGAATATTCTAACATCTTCTTATAATAGCAAGGATGCAGAACATAAAACAGAAATCCCACATTCCACTAAAGCTTGCTCTCCCCATTAAAAATTATGGGTGGAGATGTTTTGACATACTCGCCTGTCTTATCAACCCCAAATAAAACATTCATGGCAGTTTTAACATTTTTTTTTTTTTTTTTTACCTCAGATCTATTTTGGAATGTTTGCTGCTGATGGTGCAAGTGTTCCCCTGTGGAAATGCGCTCGCTCTTCAAACAATGCCAAATGGAGCCACTTTCTGGGCATGCAGAACATTTTATTTTGAAAATCCTTGCTGATGTATGCAGGGCCTGTGCAGTGTCGAGACACATATTAATCACGCAGCCCCGGGAGACCAGCTTTGGCACCATTAGCCTCGTCATACAGATAAGAATGCTGAAATCGAAATAGGTTGACTACAGGTTGCCGAGTGCTTCGTAACAGCAGAGTACTCTAAAGACTTTGTGTTTCATAAAAAGGTGAGCTCAGGAAGGAAAAAGACCAGTGAAAACCGCCTAGAGGCAAGGAAGACTCTGCATTTCTGTTGTGAGAGCTTTCACAGTCGGTGTCAAAGAGCGCATTGTTCTCTTGAGCAATGTATTCTTTCTCTCACTCAAGATTTTGGGAAATTAGAGAACTTCTTCTGCAGAATCCAGGCAAATTAGAGGTCTATCTGTGGTTTTCTTCTATGGAGTTCAACATACTAAGAACGCTCTGGTTAAGTCATTGCTCTCAGCCTTGTGCATAATCAGTGTGTGGCTGTTGGTACCATATCCTATGTAAACCTAATAAACAATCAGTAGGATAATGTCAACTCTGTCTTTTCGTCAAGCACCTATTGTAGGGTGACTGAGTCAGTCAGTGAGCTGAGCCTGGAGACTCAGTGGTAAATAGGATATCCCCCACCTTTTAGTGGCTTTCGGTGTAGGTGAGAAAAGCAAAATATAACTCCAAACAGTTAAAAAGATAGTATATTAGTGAGGCCGGAGAGATGGCTATGTGTATATTTTCTACAACTAAAACATGTTTAAATTGAGACCCTAAAAAACACATCTTGGAAATAAGTGATTCTGGTGTCACTGTCTGAATACAGACCACGGGAGGGAAATGTTTCAGAGGAGTTAATGGTGAGGTTTTACAATGTGTTTAGTTTTCTTTCTCAATAAAAAGGGGGCAGGGAAATAATTGATCTTTTATTGTCAGACTTTTAGTACCTTAAAATCTTCAGGTTGAAATGAAGAATTGTTGTTCGAAGAATTGTGCTAGGGATTTGTAAGTTTATGAGTTTGGCAATAACATGTCTGAGGCTTTGTTTTGCCTCTCTTATGGTCCAGTTTTCCCTTAAACCCAGCTATCAGCCTGGCAGACGAGTCTGTTCTTTTTATAAACTCAGTTGGGAAGCGAGGCTAGCAAATTGATACATAGAGGGGGTTGAAGGAGAGCACTGAAGTCATGCTTTTCAATTAAAATCAGCACAGCAAGGAAATTAGCTCCATGCTCATAGTTCAGCACTATTCAGAGCAGCCAAGGTATGAAATCAACCTATCAGCAGAGACATAAAGAAACGTCAAACGTATAGGTGTATTTGAATGTTAGTCAGCCACAGAAGGGAATGAAATCTTGTCATCTTCTGAAGACGGTTACAACTGAAGGGCATTATGTAAACTGAAATAAACCAAGCACAGAAAGAAAAATACTAGACAATCATTTTCATTCGTAGCAGGTTGTTTATTTGTTTCATGTTTTGAAGACACTCAAATGCAGTGGTTCTCAACCTTCCTAATGCTGTGACTCTTTAATACAGTTCTTCATGTTGTGGTGAGCCTCAACCATTAAATTATTTCATTGCCACTTCATAAATGTAACTTAACTATTGTTATGGATCATAATGTAAATATCTGATATGAAGGATATCTTCTGTGTAACCCCTGTGGGGGTTAAATGCCTTATCCTTCTGCATCCACTTCCAGCATATTGGGATTATAGATAGATGAGTGTCACTATGCCTGTGTTATGATGTGCTGGGCTTCCAACCCAGGGCTTCTTAGGTGCTAGCCAAGCACTCTACCAACTACATCCCAGTCCCAGATTTTTGTTTTTGGTTTTTAAACTCTACTTGAATACAGAACAGTGAAGACTCAAGTCTGGAAATATATGGTAATGATAAAAACAGGCTAGATTTGATTAGTGTGCACTATGTGTGCGCAAATGTACACTGATTTATATGTATAATTACATATAATAAAAATATACATATAATATACATATAATAAAAACATTTAAGGAAAAATAAATAGGTCAAGATTATTATTTTAATATACTGCTTTATTAATTCTTTGAGCATTTCTTACAGTGTATTTTGATTCACCTTCATTCCTCCTTCCAGATCTACCTCCAACCTTTCTATCCCTCCAAACTTGATGTCTTCTATTTGGTTTTGTTTTCTTTTTTAGTAACTCACTGAGTTAAATTTGTGTGGTCCAGATACTCCATGAGTGTGGAGACAACCACTGGAGTATGGTCAATTTAGCAGTAGTCACTCTTCTACAGAGCAATGATTGTCCTTCCCTGTAGCAGAAGGTGGTGGCGGGTTGCATTCCCGGAGCCCAGCCACCTAGCTAGTTTACACCTGAATAATAATTACACGGAAACTGTATTCATTTAAACACTGCCTAGCCCATTAGCTCTAGCCTCTTACTGGCTAACTCTCACATCTTAATTAACCCATTTTATTAATGTGTATTGCCACTTGACTGTGGCTTACCGGCATGAGTCTAACTAAAGGCCAAGGCAGTCTCTTTATTTGACCAATGAAAGTAACACATAGACAGAAGACCCACTTACATCACTTCCCTGCCAAATGACACTGTCAATAACTCCTCAGCCAGGGGTGGGGCCTCATGAAACCCTCTCTCTGCCATGCTAGAGTGTTGACTGGCTTGATCTTGTGCAAGTCTCATGTAGGCAACCACAGATGTAGTGATTCATGCCATATCACAAGGAGATCTGGTCCTCCCTGATCTCTGGCTCTTATAGACTTTCTGCCTCCCCTTCCATGATGGTTCCTTAGCCTAGGGTGGAGGGCATGATATAGACATCTCTTTGTGGCTAAGCACTGGCATTTATTCTGTATACTTAGACCAGTTGTGACATCTTCATTAACCACAGGTCATAGAACAAAGAAACTTTTCTGATAAGGTCTGAGAACTGTACCAATCTATAGGCTGAGAGATACAAGTTTAGAGGGAAGTTTGGCATCATGCAATACTTAGCAGAATAGATTATCAACTTTCCTAACAGGTATGCCTCTTCACCTTTGGAAATTACTCTATCCATTCCCACAATGCCTCACATCACAGCAGCTGGCCATCACACAAAATCCAGCACAGAAAAATGTAGAGTCACACAGAACATCAAAATATTCTGTGGGAGTAACTAGCAAGTAAGTGAAGGCATTTTTTGTAGATTATAATGAAGGACTTATTGACTTATTAAAGTAGCATACTTTCAGCAATCACATATGCAACAATTGAGACACTTTGGCAATTGAAGAGCTCAGTTCTAGGATAGAGCCATCTAATTGCTCGTTTGCTTTAAAAATTAAAGTTAAGTGATGTGCATGCTAAAGACTCCAGTCACACAGAGCCATTCAAAGCGGTGCTAATTAGTGCACCGCACCCCTTCCTTTCCTCTCTACCACCATCACTGCCACAGTCTAGCCTTATAGATAAGGGCACAGACGTGGTCATTCCAGTCATCACAGGGGAGTTCCCTATTCCCACAGAAGCTCAAATATATCAATTATTTGAATGCATGGCTTCTACTCTCTATCTCCATATAGTAATAAAAGATAAGCTTCCACTGATAAATATGCTATTCCATTTTTATTGTACTTGTTTAATTTTACTTCAATATTCCTAGTACCTAATGATCTTCAGTGGGCAAAATGGCTTCATTAGAGGAGTGTGTGTGTGTGTGTGTGTGTGTGTGTGTGTGTGTGTGTTTACTTTATCCACTTATATATTTTTGACCATTGCACACAGGTACTTAGTAACCTGTTTTACGCTCCCCCATATCTTATTACCACTGCTGTCTGCCATCCTGAGTACCCACAAATTTCTTTCCTGTGTTCATGCCTATTCCTCTTGTTTTGCAATTCACTGGAATGAATCAGGGGCATCTGTGTGACCTTCAGTTTGAAATTATCCATTGGAGCGCATCAGTGGACACACAGCTGAAGACAGGATGGCAGTTCTCCCTTTAAAACATGTCCTCTAGAAGATAAGTGGCTCAGACTTCCTAAGTCAATAAATCGACTTGAACTATATTGTCAGTTCATTAGAAAGATGTTTTGTTTAAAATATATATTGCATGGGAGGATTATTGAGGTTTTATTTGACCAGAATCATCTCAAACATGCTGAGTGAGGAAGAATTTTAGGCTTAAATAATATATTTGTTTATGGAACAAAAGGATATATTCTTCTCATATGGAAACCTCTTTTTCTGGAAATTGCTTTTAGTAGTGAGTCACTATCATGTCCAATTTTTGTGGGCCTTACTTATTTTTCCTAACCACCTATGGCTTCAAATGCACTTCAGGATAACTAATGCTTCACAGTAATTAAACACCTATTTTTATAAATAGTTTATAGATTTTCAGCTTAGAATCCATTTATTGAATGGGACTTTAAATGTGCCTGTTTAAAAATAGCTTGTCCTAATTCAAATGAATAATGTCACCGCAGACCACCTTAAGGGTTCTCGTGAAACCAAAGCTGGGAGAGAGCTACAAACATGCATGCTTTAACCTTTAGAAAGGGGTCATTATTTGGTTCAATATTACACCCACTTACATCCACATCTATTTTAAGCAATCATGCGCTAGGAGATTAAGCCCGTGGATTTTACATTATGGCTACATGTAGAATGATTCTAATACTTTTGTACTTTTTTTATTTGGAGGAACAAGTGACTGTGAAATGTTCTTTAATAAGCATCAATAAAAGATGAAAGTGCTTTTCCTGGAAAGGGAGAAAATGGTTAAAGGAAATGTTTATTATCTGCATTTCAAACTGTTCCTAGAAATGTTTTACCTGGGTATTTTGGCTAGTGGGATTAAGGGGAAGAAAGGAATGTACTAAGACTTTTGTACAAGAGAAATTGGAGCCTGCTATTTCGTCTGACAATGGAATCATTTTGCAGCCATTTAGGCCCCAGACACAGGAGTCATCTGGAGTCTACTGCTTTGTTCTCCAGGACAAGGCAGAACCTGTGTTCAACAGGAGGCAGGGGCCTTCTGCGACAACTCTGCGAACAAAAAGAAGCCTTGATGGCTCAGTGTTGGCACACTCATATAACTTCTAGGTAGGTCTCTTTGCTCTTAGTAGGCTGTGACTTGGACTCTTAATTACACAGAGTCAAGGAGATGCCACATCTTACAGCAAGAGGCTTAGGTCATTAACAAGTTGAGATTATAAATGCCATCCTGGAAAGATCATTTGGATTTAGTCAACCTGAAGATATAGCTACCCTTTTCTTCCTGTAAAACAATGTTATATTCCATGTTTTAAATGTTCTGGAGGCTGTGGATGTAGGGCCTTTAGCCTACCAATGTTGTTTTTCTTCTTTAACTCGGTGTTCTCTTCATCTTATGTTTGCCTAGTCATCCACCCACTCCTTTTCCATTCATTCTTTCTAATTCTATAAGACATTTAAAAGAAGAAGGGGAAAAGATACTCCTTTATTAAATATTTAAATAGCACAAGATGATATGATAAAATTAAAGTTAGCTCCAATATGAATGAGAAAAGAACTTTAGGGAAATTATCTATGTGGGAGGTAATTGTCCAGGGAAGCGTCATTTAAAGTCATCGACATTAAGTAAAAATGTCGAGTAGCTCCAGCCTAAAGACTCCATTTCACCAGCTCTGGTTCCAGGTTCCCATTGTCTCATGGAACCTCCACTATGTATTCCTCTAAGTCACATATGGTCCTTCCCACCCCTTGCTATTCCTGTAGCTCATTCAAATTTATGGACTACCAACTCTTGTGTCTTGTTTCCTACTGAGAAACTCACATACTAATTGCAGGTATAAACTTTTCTACTCTTAAACATTACTCTAAATGAACCCAGAGTAATGGTTTGATCATAATCATACTGAACATCAGCTTGAGTAAAATGGTGA
Source organism: Microtus ochrogaster (assembly GCF_000317375.1). Classification (NCBI taxonomy): domain Eukaryota; kingdom Metazoa; phylum Chordata; class Mammalia; order Rodentia; family Cricetidae; genus Microtus; species Microtus ochrogaster. Next base: position 18,514,373 of record NC_022019.1, on the reverse strand, counting down.
TAGTGACATCTTTGACCAGAAACTAAGCAATAAAACAATGTTCTCCCAATGCCCTAGGCAGACCTTTCTTAGACTGGAATCCTTGATGGCAGGGTAACTCAGGTCTTGTTGCAATAGATAAGGCAGTAACTTCAGAGTCACAAGGAAAGAGTTCCTAAGAACCAGTCATATCTTCGAAAGCAGTGTGGTCAACAGCACTGAAGAGCAGGGGAGCTGCAACTCAATGTTGCCTCACATTGAAGAAAGGGTCAAGCCTTCTATCCCATTTTTATCAGTCATTGGCCCTGAGGTGTTTCTTAGTAAGGATGGTTCTTTGGTTAAGGTTCTAATCTGTGGCAGAGGACAAGTCCCACTCCAAAACAGTGTAAGAAGACAGCAGGCATTGTGGCCAGTAGCTGGGGGGTGGAGGTGTTATTCCGGATGAGAAATTTCTGGAGGAAGCCAGCGTCTGAGGGCAAAATGAGGGTGCATCTATTTGTGTTGCGTTGTCCTAGCTCCTGAGTTAAAGACTAGTTAGTCTTTCCCCATCACCACAGAGGCTGTTAGTATTGTTCCCTTCGACATAGCCTAGATTTCCAGTGTGTTATCAATAAGCTAAGTCTGATGACTCAAGATGGTTGTTCTAATCATCGTAATAAGGCACTCAGGTGACAGTAACATAATGTCACAGTCTCCCTAGATGGCCCAAATGATCTCATCAAGTTATGAATCATCCTTCCTGGGGGGACAACGAGAACACTTAATTTGAGGCTCCTGTTAGAACTGTGGAAGACTGGCCTAAAAAGAGTACCAGGTTTTAGCTTAAATTCATACAATTTTATCCCATGAATTGAGAAAGTAATGCATTTTGAATTGTAACTCTTTACTTGTAATGAAGCAAGAAGTTTAATGTTTATAAAAAAAATCAACACATTTATGTACATAGAGCCAAAAATAGCACTCTGAGTGACCATGGGTTTACAAACCTTTGATTCTTTAATTAATTAAAGATGAAACTTTATACTTTCAATTTACTACAGTGTAACTTTTAGCTTATTGTATCATACTCCTAATAATAGGTAATGTCACAAAGAGAATGAGGTCCCTCATTTAGAATGAGTAACAGCACAGAGCCATTTCATCTGAAATATTCATACTTTACCTTCTACTATAAATAACTGGTGTTGAATTCAAAACACATTCTGCTGGGCCAAAAATCATATCCTCTAATTATCCAGTCTAAATTGATGATGATCTAAGGAGAGTCTCTAATCTGTTTAGACACATATTCTTTTTTCAATCATCATGAGATATATTCAAAGTTGTTATTTGCAATTTCTTAAAATCATTTGGAAATTCAATTTGTACCCCTCAATCTGCCAATTATATCAAATCATGAGCTCTTTGGCCAACTTCAGGCTGGATGACATTGGAATTCTAACTAAGGAAATTGAAAAGCAATGTGAGCTGGCAGAGTCCCAATAAATACCAAGTCATAAAAA
>NC_022019.1:18502900-18511878 GCF_000317375.1 Microtus ochrogaster | reverse complement strand
ACGGAAATCTTTAATAAATAAATAACTTAAAAAAATTGACTTCACTCAAAGGGTCTGATAATTCTATTCATTTAACTCGTGACTGTATTAAGACTGCTGCTAATTCTCCATAAAGGGGCAAAGAAGTTCCCAATAACCAATCTCTACCATTATTTGATGACCCTCCCAGTTAATGGAGTGGGCACAAGGTTTCATAGCTCTCAAACTAAAAAGCAACAGGCCTTTATGAGTACCACCCACTCATTTCAGGGGGCAGGTAGAACTGCTTATGCGGATAATTTAAGACTTCTTTGCAAAGGCAAACTAATTTGTGCACACACAAATGTAAGCTTGCTGGCTAGTTTTCCATCTGCTTGACCCAAGCTAGAGTCAGTTGAGGAAATTCCCCATCAGAGTGGCCTGTGGTACAATTGCCTGATTGGTGATTAATATGGGAGGGCACAGCTCAATGTGGGCGGCTCCACCCCTGGGTTGGTGGTCCTGGGTTCTATAAGGAAGCAGGTTGAGCAAGCAAAGATAAGAAACCCAGTAAGCAGCACCTCTCCATGGCCTCTGCAACAGTTCCTGCCTTGTTTGCGTTCCTGCCCTGACTTCTCTCAGTGATCAACTACAAACTGTAAGATGATATAAATCCTTTCTTCCCCAAGTTCTTTGGGCTATGGCGTTTTGCCATAGGAATAAAAACCCTAACTAACACGAGGAAAGCCTGATGTTAAGACATCAATTCTAACTAACAGAAAAATAAGAGGTTGTATTCATCCATCTTTTCTTAGCATATATTTGACCAAAGCCATATCTACGAATGAAGGATATGGGATAGATAGGCCATAAAGAAACGTTGCTTGCTGGCTTGTTTTCATAATGGACAGTAAATTATAGGATGAAATAAACCTTTTCCTCCCCAATTTGCTCTTGGTCATGGTGATTGCCATAGCAATAGGATGCAAACTAGCACAGACAGTTTGAAAATAATTCATCCTTCACAGTCTCCTTTGAAATACCAATAAAGACAAATTCTTTGTCTTTCCCTTTGAGCTTCTAAAAGGCAGGAGGTTCACAACAATGCTTAATACTTAAATAATACCTTTATTCTTCACAGAGTTTTAAATACTGATTTACGTATCTGTGCCTACCTGGGCAGTAGAGTCCCTTATCTCAACTCCAGCTAAGCTCCTAAACATCTAGTGTTAAAGCATGGTGACAGTTAAATGGGGTGGGGGGGGAATAATTGGTCCAAAGTTGTCCTGAACCACATACAATATCTGGTAAAATTTCCAGGTCCTTTTATTTCCTTTAAGATCAACTATATTTTTCAATATTTTGTATTGTTTCCCCCTTACTTAAAAGGAGTATACGTTCATTGTTCTCTTTAATAGACTTAATAAATATAGGTAAGAAAATTAGTGAATTATTAATGAGTTTCATAGGTTACAATGGTGACCTCATCACCCTTATCCTGTCTTTGTTGGTAAGGAATGTAGTGAGGCCAGAGAAGATGCTGGAGTTTTTGATTGGAGCTGTTCAGGCACAACAAGAGAAGCACGGGGAGTCTAGGAAGTAGCAAGATGTGTTTACATCCTGCAATTCCATTTAAAAACCATTAAAGACATCCTTTATTTTGTTTTGCTTTGTTGATGCCAAATCTTGCTGTGCAGCCCTGGATGGGCAGAAACTTGAGATGGGTGCCAGCGTATTTTGTGACCTTTCTGCCTTTGCCTCCTGAGTGCTGGGATTACAGGTGCTTGCCACTGTGCCTGGCTTAAACACATCTATCTATTCTGAAGCAAGATGTTTTGGTCTTAATTTTAGTAGCACGAATTTTCACTAAGAAGTGTTAACCGTATTTTGGCTACCTTTTTTTCCCCTTCAGATTCATTATAAATGTAACATTTCACAACAGGTTCCAGATCAAATTAATTTGTGCATTTATTTTTCATACTTCTTGAATTTTTGCACTCTTCTGAGGAGTTAATTGCCTCACATAAAAAACTTCATATAAATTTTGCTGCAAAGAGAAACAAGATACAGTGGGGTAGGGAAAATGTTGTAAAGTGTATAATTGGTAAAGCAGTGGTAATGAATGCCATCGAAGCAGAGAAACCATTTTCCCTGTTGGACCAAAGGAACATTACCCTCACCAGGAACTTTCTAGGTGACTCATGCCAACTTACAGTATCTCCCTCCCATCTTCCAATTCTCGGATACATTCACTCTCTGTGTGTACTGTACCTAATGTGCCTATAAGACAGAAGAAGTCTGGTTGGTTATCCTGCTGTCTGAATAGGCTTGTTCTCCTGAGATAGATTATCAGTGCTTCCAGGGAAAGTTTTCTCTTTTATATTTCATTAAATTTTCCCTAAATGTCTCCCAAGCTCTTGTTATGCCACTTCAGGGAGTTACCATAATTCTCTCCCTGACAAAAGCTGTAACTTAGTATCCTTCCAAGCTATAATAATGCAGCCCTGTTTCATCTCCCAATATGAGTTGTGTTCTGATAGCAAGGAAGAGAAAAGGCCAAAAAAAATGACCTTTAACCCACCTAAATCTGCACTTCTTGGAAAAAGGATTTTCTTGGAAATCCTATCCAGTAATATCTGTTTCATAGTTCAGAATGGACTAACATCATTGCCTTTATCCTTAAGAAAGACTTGGGAATACAGGTTTCTGTTTCAGATGTTTTATTTGTTTCTGTTTTTTACTTGTATGTAGGATGGGGATAATGAACATTCGTTAGATAACTATCTTGGCCCCAGTCATTAACATGAAGTATCTATAGACGTAGATGCATACATTTCTATATACTCCAAAGAGAGAATGAGCTCAAAGTGAGGAAAAGGTGTCTTCGTCAGTGTTCTATTGCTATGAAGAGGCACCATGACCACAGCAACTCTTACAAAGGGAAACATTTCATTGGTTCAGAGGTTTAGTTGTCATCATGGCAGGAAGCATGGTGGCACTCAGGCAGGCATGGTGCTAAAGACATGGCTGAGAGTTCTTTATCTGGATCAGCAGGCAGCAGGAAGAGAGAGTGACACCAGTCCTAGCTTGAGCTTCCAAAACCTCAAATTCCAGCCCCAGTGACACACTTTCTCTAATAAAGCCACAGCTACTCCAACAAGGCCACACCTCTAACAATGTCAGACTCCCTATGAATCAACTGGCACCATTTTCATTCAAACCACCAAAAATTGTAAAACTTGTTTACTTAGATAAGTCTAAGCCTATTAGAATATTTTAAGAAAAAAATAAATCTATGATAATTCCCAATAATAAGACAAATATATAAGATGTGATAAAGGTAAAAAAAATCATGATGACTAAAATTAGCTCTTACCCTCATGGATCTCAGTCTAGTTACACAGATGTTTAAACAAATAATTTAAATACGCTACCAAGAATCCCTACTGAAGTGCAAAATCTATCAAGGACTATTGGAAGAAGTATTAATAAGAAGAAATAAATATAAAGGATCCTCACATAGCCATAGCCTAAATGCTAATCCAAGGTGCACCAAGAAGATGAAATGACTGGACTTTTCAGATGAAGAGCAGTAAAATACACAGTATTCTTTTTTGACTGTCTTGCTTCAATGTAACTAGACTTCTACATAAAGATAACCAAACTATATTTCTTACTTATGAAGATATACGACTCTTTGGGGGACTCTCTCTTTAGGCACTCCTTCACTGAGGTCTTTAGTCATTCCCAGAAGTCATTTTTTATCTTGAGGATAAACATGGACAGATAAATGTGGGCAGAACAGTGTAAGTATCCTGAAGCCATAGGGATGAAAGTTTGTATTGTTTGAGGCTTCTTTGGAATTATAATAAAACCTATTTACCCAATTCCAACAATAATTGTCCAAATTCATAAAGTAAAATATAAAGGTGTGCAGCACTTGTATTAAAATGCAGCTAATAGAGATACTGAGATTGGATGGAAGAAAGTCAAGATTAAAAAGCCACCAATAGAAAAACGAAAGAGCTACAGAAAACAGACAAGATTTTCTCTGTAAAGAAGCTAGCCAGCTCTTCCACCCACACTAAGGAACTCATGGAGCTGGGACCCACCAGGCGAGTGTGCTCTGAGAGTGGGGAGAGAGACAGTTCTATCTCTACAAAGTCCGATCTAAGTCTGTATTCAGCCGACTCAAAGAGGGAGGGAGGACACAGAGCGCTGCAGGCAACAGGGCCAGACAAGGGATGTGAGAGCCTGATGTTGGAGGATTTGCCACATCTACCCTTCCCACACAACACCATTTCCCAGAGGAACAAAGAGTCCTGAACATGGGGACTGAACTCAGAAAAAAAGAACAAGGGATCAAATGAGTGAAAAGAACAAAAAGCACAGAGGAACCTGGAACATGGGACCATAGTCACTCCAAGCAGCATGGGCTGTAGACAATGTAGCCAACTGTGTCTTAATAGAGTCTAAAGCCAAGGGACCCTCAATCCTCCCATGACCCACCCTCTGATCCTCCACTGCCTCTACCCCAGTAATAGCAGCGAGGAGCTATGTGGATGGATTACAGGAAGTTTGTGGTGTAGCTTGCTGCACTTCAGGACAGACTGATAAAAGGTAAGCACAGGTTGGCTGACCCTCCATGTTCCTTGGAGCCCCAGACCCAGAAATATTTGTCATATCTGTCTGAAAGGCATGAGCGAGAGTTGTAGTTTGTAACCTGGGGATATCAGACAGGTGAAGAGGGGCAGAAAGTGATCTTTGACTAAGAAACACCTCTCCCTGAAAGGACACATTTACTTGTTCAGAGTACTGAGACTAGTAACCCTCCTCGCTACTTATGTTATACAGCTTTAATAATAGTAGTAATAATAATTAATATTAAAGACAATACAAGGAGCAGCAGGAGAAACCATACCCCCCCAACCAAGAAAAATCAGAATCCGACTAAAATTTTCATTTCTTTTATTTCATTGTATTGCCTATTTTTATTTTTATTATGTTAATCTTTAATTTTCATATTTATTATTTAGATATTAGTATTTATTCTTTCATTATTCATTTGTTGTGTTGTAACTCACTACTAATTGAAAGGCTTTTATATCAGTCACCCCTTTCTCCGAACCTCAGATACAGTACTTTCCCATCACTCTGGAGATCTCAACAGGTATGCTTTCTTATTCCTCTCCCCCCCCTTCCTCTTTTCCTATTCCCTCCTTACTTCACTACCTAAATATTGGTACTCATGCCCTAAAACAACAAAAACAAAAGCATATAAACTCTATTTTCCTAAACCAACATCCCAGTGCCATTCTCTCGGAGCCTCGTGGGGGACAGAGATGAGTTTGCAGGCGCCTTCATCTCCACTTACCGCAGGGACTCCTGTCACACAGCTAGACCTGTTACTGCAGTCGACTTTCCCCTGAGCATAAGTCCTAGTGATGAGAACTCATCAGAAGAATTCTCATGAAGCAAAACAACCACAAACAGTGGAGGGGAAGGGGAAGAACTATAAATCAGAGGGCATGCATCCCAACAGACACAAAGAAACACGCATATCATTAGACAGGGTTTCATTAGGACACTCCTACAAGCTGGAGGGTTTTTTTTTTTTTTTTTTTTTTTTTTTTTTGTTATGTATTCTCCGTCATGGTGACCTCTGTAGACCAGGCTGGTCTCGAACTCACAGAGATCCGCCTGCCTCTGCCTCCCGAGTGCTGGGATTAAAGGCGTGCGCCACCATCGCCCCGCTGGAGGTTTCTTGATACTGGGAAAGAAAGATAAGTAGATTTGAAATGCCAGGAGAAGATTGGAGGGTCCTACTTTAAAACAAAATTTGATAGCCATATGTAGGGTTAAATTAAGCAGATGAAGGAAGTAAGAAAATCAATTTCGGGATCTACATTAGAAAATTATCAAGGCAGATGAAACAGTAATATGGAAGAAAAAATTAAAAAAAATATGGAAGAGGGGCTGACAGATTAGCTCGGTGGATAAAACACTTGCCATCAAACCTGATTACATGAGTTGGATCTGTGGAAGCCACAGGGAAGGAGAGAACCAGCTCTTAACAGTTGTCCTTTGATCTCCACATACTCCACGTATATGTACATGCAAAAAGAAAAATTCTAAATGGAGGCTAAAAAGGGAAATTATAATGCCCAGAATGGGCCAAACAGAGATTCTGGAAATGAAAGACACAACAAATCAAACGAAAAACACAACAGAAATCACCATCAAGACACAAGACCAAGCAGAAGAACAAAGGCCAAGGCCAAGAAATAATATATACAGACACATTCAAAGAAAAGTATTAATGAATATGAACAAAAAAATTCTCGAAACTCTAGGATATGTTCAAGAGATCAAACTTAGGCACTCACTGGACTGAAGGTGCTAAGAACCAGCCTTAAAGCTTACTAAATTTCTTTGATGAAATTATAGCTGGGAAACTCCAAACTCAAATCCAGACACATGAGGCATTTAGAGCCTCAGAAAAGCACGATGAGGACTCTGCATTACGTCAGAGTCAAGATGTCAAAAAAAGAAGGACCAGTAAGATGGTTCAGCATTGCCCTGAATCCTGATAACCTGAATTCAATCTGCAAGACCTACATGGTAGGAGAGAACTGACTCCTGCATATATTGTCTTCTGACCCTCAAACGTGCCCCATAGCAAGTTCATGCCTACACACAGCCATACATATGCGGGAAATAAACAAGGGAATGTGCTAATTTTTTAAAATGCAAAGCAATGAATACTGAAAGTTGTAAGGGAAAAAAATATCAACTCCAATACAAAAGCAGAAACATCAGAATAATGTCACACTCTTTGTGAGCAGTTCCCAAATCCAGGAAATCATGAGATGTATTTCAAGGATATATGAAAGTGAATAACTGCAAACCAAGATGCTATACCCAGAGAAGCTGTCTCTTAAAATTGATGTAGAAAAAAAAACCCGAATTATTTCAACACAAACACTACTTAAGGCTACTACCGGTAATGCAAGCCAGCACTTCAGAAAATACTCTGACAGAGGATGAAGAAAGCATTTCACCTAGGAGGAACACAGGAATGAACACATTTCATGAGAGGAACAAAGTAGCACAGGAGGGCTAGTAAGGAATCAATCATATCCAACAGGGAAATTCAGCTAAGTACTCATACTAACATTGAAGGAAGAAGAGAACTAGTGATAACCCAAGCAACTACACCAACAGCAAAATCAGTCAATAGTAAATCCCTCTCAATAATATCTTAATTGCAAATGTATTTAACTCACCAATTAAAAGGCACACACTAACTGACTGGATTAAAAAAAATCCAGGCCAGGGGTGCTGGTGCACACTATTAATCCCAGCACTTAGAATTCAGATACAGGTGGGTCCCTAAGAGTTCAAGGCTATCCTGGTATATATAGTGCTTCTAGACCTTCATTTTAAGACCTGTCCTATAAAAACTCCAAGAATGTTCTGTCTTTAAGATATTCACATAACTAACAAAAACACCAATGCCTAAACACCAAGACTGGAAATCTGCTGGGAGCCGATTTGAATAGCTGCCATTACAAGATGGCATTTGGCCCCAGCCTCGCTTGATAAACTCCATATTAGGGTTGCAGTTCTTCCACCGGAAAACAGGGTGAGTTGTTGTGATCTAGCTGCCCACACTTCCCCTGACCGGCAGGGAAACATCCTGGTCTGTAACTGACAAGGATGTTTCCCTGCTTTCTTTCCTGCCGGTGGGTCTCCAGAAAGGCAGTGAAAGTATCAAAGTATCAAAAGTTGCTAGGCAGACTCCCTATATAAGCAGCTATAGTTCAGGGCTCTGGGCCCCTTGCTTTCTGCTCTCCCTACAACGAAGAGGCTCCAATAAAGCGTGATCTGGTGGCTGTTCTTTCCTGCTGGTCAGAAAGTTCGCCGCAGAAATCAACCTACCAACTAATGGATGCTGTAACCAGCTAGGAGAGTAATTCTCACATCTGATAAAGTAAACTTCAAAACAAAACTGATTAGGAAAGAAAAGGAGGGACGCTTCATATTGATAAAGGAAACCATTCACCAAGAAGATATAAGAGTTGTTAATATTTATGCGCCAAATATTTGAGCCCCCAATATCATAAAACAAACACTAAAACATCACAGATGTCCCGATACAACACTGAAAGACTTCAGTACCTCACCCACACATTTCCCAAACTGAAAGACATCAAAGAAACCTAAGGGCTAAATTATACCACGGATCAATTGATTTTAACAGATGTCTATAGAGTAGTCCATTCAACAGGTAGGGAATACGTGCAAAGAAAGAAAGGAAGGGAGAACCCCTTTGAACATCAGACCACAGTGAAATAAAATTAAAAATCAATAGCAAGGGAGCCCTCACAAGCTACACAAGTACTTGGACACTGACAACTCCATTGTTGCATGAACAGTGGTCTTTGAAGAAATCGGTTAGAAAAAGGTAAAATTCCTAGAGTCAAATTAAAAGTCTAGAACAGCCTATTAGAACCACTGGGATACTGCCAAGACAGCTATAAGAAGAAACTTTATAGGTATTTGATTTTTAAAGTTAGAGAGTACAGAAACAATGTGATGATGCTTCTAAAGATCTGGGAGTGGAGCCATGAACCCCAATGCTGTAGACAGCAAGAAACGATGCGGGGAGAAATAAGTGAAACAGAGAAAAGACCAACAAGACACAGTCATCGTAAAACTCTGTTCTTTTTGAAAAACTGAACAAGACTGACAGACCCTTACATAATCTACACACACGTGGGTGGGGGGAGCAAATCAACAAAATTACATAGAGAACAACAATCCTCAATAAAACCCCAAAGGGTCATTAGGGAATCCTTTGAGAGTCTATATTTCAAAAACCCGGAAAACCTAGAAAAAAAAAAGATAAGTCTCTAATGAGCCCAAATTACACCCAGAAGGTATAAACAAATAAAATAACCCCACAGCAGGCACGAGACTGAGAAGAAATCTGCCCCCCAAAGGGCCTAGGACTGTAG
>NC_022019.1:18501272-18502728 GCF_000317375.1 Microtus ochrogaster | reverse complement strand
AAAGGTACAAAACAAACAAGACTACAGACCAAAGTCCCTTCTCGACAAAAGAAAATCTTGGAAACTGAATTCTAAAAATCCACATTAAGAAAATCATAAATTAAGACCAAATTAGTTTTATCTCAGGGATGCAGATTTGATTTAAGCCTCCCCCACACACAACTGGGAAAAAATAACAATAGCAAAACTAAGAGGCCAAGAGAATTTTAGTCCACAAAGAGACACACTGTATAATATTAAGTAGTGACCACCAGAAAATATGATTGTCAACATGTATTTAAAAATATAGTCGCAACCTGTAATTAAATTGCTAGGAAGACAAGCTGATAATCTTAGTGGGAATCTTTTTTTAAAAGTCAGAATACAAAGTAGTTAATAAAAAATGAAGTTAAACAACAACATCAACAAAGTCAATAGATGCGAAGAGTTTTGCAGGAACAGGGAAAGCATAATTCCTTCGGGTATATATTTTTAGTTGATCACATATTGTTATAACAGAGAGTTTAGCAACATCAAAACCAGCTGTTATATAAAACATGGTCTTGGCCCAGAAGTTTTGAAAAGTTAGAACTCAAGGGGAGAAAAAGTGAAACTTTCAAACTTAATGGAGAGTTTCAGAGCACAGACTGTGATGATGCCTCGCAGCTGCACACCTCTCTTCAAGTTTTCCACATTGCACACACAAGATTTGTTCAACTTTGTATATGAGAAGCATTCACAATAAAGTGTTTTTTAAAACCTTACAAGCAAAATGGAAACAACTCATGTACCCTTCTCTACACGTTCTTCCACTGAAAAGGAATAAAACACATTTTAAGAAGTTTGAAAAGAGCTGGGCGGTGGCGGCGCAAGCCTTTAATCCCTGCACTTGGGAGGCAGAGGCAAGCAGATCTCTCTGAGTTCAAGGCCAGCCTGATCCACGTAGAAAGTTCCTGGACAGGCTCCAAAAGTTAGAAAAGAAAAAAGAAACTTCCAAATAACCTTAAGAGGTGAAAAGAAAAAAATATTGAAATTAAAACTCTATTGGAATTAATGGGCATACCTCGCCTTGAGGAAGTTCTTTTGAATGAGGACTGGGTCATCCATGGGTCTTGAATCCTAGTCAGATACCTTTACCATCAAGAGGAATGCCACAGTGGGGTATCTGAAAGACATGGTATAAAAATAAAGGACCAGCTAGACTCTAAATAAATGTAACACTTCCAAAATGTCAAACACAGGATACTAAGCAAATGTTTTTAGGATTTTGAACTTTTTAGAATATATGCATGATATCATTTTTGTCACCTAGATGACAAATGGACCAGAAATAAATTTGGTTCATAAAATAAGCAAAAACAAAACAAAACAAAGACTACCAGGGTAAAACAACACATGAGCCTTCATTTAGAGTACCATTGTCCTGCTAATGGAAATCCAGAAGTTTGTTGATATAAATCATATCTTTATCTTTTTT
>NC_022019.1:18496096-18499792 GCF_000317375.1 Microtus ochrogaster | reverse complement strand
TGATGAATATCTTGCATATCACCATAGAACCTTCATCTGGTGATGGATGGAGATAGAGACAGAGACCCACACTGGAGCACTGGACTGAGCTCCCAAGGTCTCATATCTTTATCTTATGAGCTATGAATTTTATGAGCACGATTAACATATTTAGAGAATATGGAATGGAAGAAGGAGATATTTCCTAATACTTTGTATCCATTACAATGGCTCTATTGTTTAAGTGGAAAAAGTAATTACTTGAAAGAGTAAAATGACCTAGAAATCCAATCACGTGTTCCATAGCCTTTTCCTGATCAATAAGACCATTTCACCCCCTGGAAAAGAGACCAGGTTTCTTCACACAAGTTGTCAGTTGTCAGTCTGAGCCAGCAACATTTTATGTACTAGAAAGATACTACAACAGTCTTTATAGTTCTAATCTAGGGATAAAAAAACCCCTACAATTTCTAAGTGTTACTATGGAAGAAGAATATTAGACATGCATTTCAAGGATAATCAACTCAATTCTTGTCGTTTCCTTACTTTTGCATTGTGGAGATAAAAAAAACTAATCCATGTGTCTTAAAGCTTATACCTAGAATATTTGTGCTCTTATCATCAGGTCCTTGATGGAAGAAAAAAATCACTGGATTTGCTTCTTGTTCATATCAAAGGAGTTGTTTCTTTGTTCTAAAATGAGGTATTGGGTTGGAAAGAAACATACTCATTTGAACTCTTCCGGGATGCAGTGATGCGAAAGCCCTGGTTATAACAGATGATCTACATCCGAGGTATAGGCAGTCCCCGAGTTGCAAATGGGTTCTAGTCCAAAAGTTGATTCAAATGTCTGCTGTTTAGAAGTCTCAAAAGCATTTTGCCATGGAAACAAGGTTATAAGAGACAGTTGGATTTCTAAGCTAGCTCACAAAAGCTGATCTCAGCCCTAACATGTCTGAAGTTAATTGCTTCAAGTGAAGGTTTGTAGTATAACATAACAGTCCATAGGCGGGCTGATTGGGTGACCCACTTGACCAGAATCTCTCATTTTAGTGTTTGCCTCATCAGAGAAATGCTATTTTCCACTATATTTCTTATAGACATATTAGGGGTTTTCCCCCCTTTTTGCTCATTTTGATTTCAAATTTTTCTGTAGCTTAATTTTTTTTTATCACTTGGCTGCTGATTATCCTTTTTTTCTTTTTTAAATCAGTTTGACACAAATAGGACCATCAAGGACAGTGATTTTCAACCTGTGGATTGTGATTCCTTCAGGGTCACATACCAGACATCCTGTGTGTATATTTTTTATATTAAGATTCATAACAGTAGCAAAATGACAGTAGCAATGAAAGAATATTATGATTGGGGTCACCACAGCATGAGGAACTGTAATAAAGGATCACAGTATTAAGAAGACTGAGAACCACTGTTCTACGAAGAGGAAAACTTAATGGAGAAAATGCCTTCACCAAACTGGCTTGTGGGCAAGACTGTGATGATGTGGGAGTGTCATATATCAATCTGTTGATTTCATTGGTTAAGTAATAAAGAAACTGCTTGACCTCATAGCTTAGAACATAGGTGGGTGGAGTAAACAGAACAGAATACTGGGAGGAAGAGGAAGTGAGCTCAGACTCGACAGCTCTGCTCTCTGGAGCAGAGACGCAATGTTCCCCTCTCCCGGACACGCGATGAGGCTCCGACCCAGGATGGACATAGGCTAGAATCTCCCTGGTAAGCCACCTCGTGGGCTACAGCAGATTATTAGAAATGGGCTAGTCCAGGTGCGAGAGTTAGCCTAGAAGAGGCTAGATAGAAATGGGCCAAGCAGTGTTTAAAAGAATACAGTGTCTGTGTAATTATTTCGGGGCATAAGCTATCAGGCGGCCAGGGTGCTGGGGACGCAGCCCCACCGCTCATATTACTACACTGTGGGGCACTTTCTTGACTAACGATTGGTTGGAAGGCCTCGGCCACTGTAGGTGGTGCCATCCTTGGACAGCTGGACATGGGCTAGATAAGAAAGGAGGCTGAACAAGCCATAGTGAACAAGATGTAAATAGTGTCCCTCCCTCCATGGTCTCTACTTCAAATTTTGCCTCCAGGTTCTTGTCCTGCCTTGGCTTCTCCGGTGATGGACTGTGATCAGTAGGCAGAAGCCAATAAACCTCCCCTCCCCCAAGCTGCTTTTGGTTAACATTTTATCACAGCATTCAGAAAAACAACTAGAACATTTGATGTAATGTAAGTAATCCATAATGTTTTTCTTATGTTTTATTTTAATGTGTTAATCATTAAAATTTTGACAACTACTTGACAAATATCAATGGGGGCCATTAATCTATGTCACCAGGCAGCTTTTTCACTTTTGCTCATTCACTTTCTTGACCCTTCATAAAATTAAATTGTTTAAAACTTCCCTGAGCACCATTAAAATCATTCTGAATGTGGCCTCCCACACTTCTGCATCCCCACACGCCCCATCACAGGTTTTTGTCCTGGCTTCTTACACCTAGGCATACCTGATATTTTTCACTTGACTGCCTTTGTAACTACCAGAACATTCTACAAGCATCATTCCATCTGAAGCCTGCTCTTCAGGATCCCTTAAATTTCACACTTTCTGAAGATGAACTAAAGGATTGAGGGTGCTGGGGTCTACAGATGGTTGAATCCCACCCAGTCCTGCCGCTGTCTTAGCCGTGTGTCTGCGTGACTAAGTTCAACTTCTCACAGCCACCTTTCTCATGTATGGAGGGAAATTTATAGAACTTTGATCACAGTGTTGTTTTGAAGATCAAATTTTAAAAAGTTAAATTTTCAAAGTATGATGCTTGTCTTTGAGCATCGCATAGCAACCAGTTATATTGTTCTTTTGAACTCTATAGCAACTTTCAACTCGGCTATCCATTTGGCTATATAGCTGACTATTTTTTGCATGAGTACATTTTGAGTTCCCAAATATTTTGAATCAATCTGGTAAAAAAAAAAAATCTATCAGTCAAAGTCCAAAGGAAGGCTTCAGAAATCAGAACCTATGATAAGTATTTGAGACAGATTCATATCTTAGGAATTAGTCATATGGATATTAAAAACAAAAGAAAGCAAAAAAACAGAAAGAGCAAGTGGAGATAGGTAGAGGAAGTGGTGAGCATCTGTAGGTCTGCAGGTCCACCTAAGTCAAGGGGCTAAACAGAATCATAGCTGCCATCTTTTGAAGAAACTACACTGCTAGTCATCACAACAGGAAGTAAGACCTGTCTTTTGTCCATCCTTCCAAATGCTCTTTAGTTACTAGAGCTTCCCATTGGCACAGGCATTCCAAAGGAGAGCGTAAAATGGTGGGTGGGTTGTGGGACTGGGTAATGGCCAAGTGAGTAAAGTGCTTGCTTTGTGTTGTGAGGGTGCCTTGCTATGTCAGAAACAGACACATATGTGCGTGTCCTTCCACAATGTCAGAATATATTGAATACATTTATGCTGATTTATTGAATAAATGTATTTGATAAATTCAAAGGGTGCAGGAGTTTCAGCAGCAGCACTGTGCCAGATAGTGCCCACCTCCTTGGATCTGGTGGAGAGAGATTCAGGTCTTTTATTCAATCTTAATTACTAGTATTAACTCTTATATCACACATCACACAGTAAATATACCTACCTGTCATCTATCTATCTATCTATCTATCTATCTATCTATCTATCTATCTATCTATC
>NC_022019.1:18463751-18495703 GCF_000317375.1 Microtus ochrogaster | reverse complement strand
AGTCCAGTAGGTAAGGTCAATAGCGGGTTTGCAAGCTGAGGTTAAGCCCCAGAGACTTGGAGAATTTCCTGTCTCTTGGTCCTTAAGGCACATAACGATGATCATATGACAGGTCAGGATGAGGCTGCTACACCACAGTGCTAAGTCCGGCACCTTAGAGGTCCAGCTCAAGGAGTTACACCTTTCCTCAGTCTGGCACATCTGATAAGTTCCTGGGCGTGGTTTTTCTTGACATGATTTTCTACGCCCATGTGCCTCTAGGCCTCAATTCATCCCAATAAATGAAGGGCCATATCATTTTTATGCTCAGGAATAAGTCATTCATCAGTCAATGCGACCTGGGTGGTACTGGCCAGATAGTGTTGTTGACTGGTCCACCCTAGAGCACAGTCATCCTCCACCCTCACAACTGAATCAAAAGCTGCTTGCAAAACAGGCTCTCAAGGCAAAGCACATTCTGGAAAAAGAAAAAAAAAACAACACTCTTTTACATAACAATGAATAATGTAAAGTGGGGACATTTCTTGATCTCAACACTGCACAGATATGAGGACCTTTTCAGATAGGTAGGTATGCCTGTAACTCCAGAGCTAGAGAGGAGAGCCAGGTAGACAGAGCTCACTGGCCAGCTAGGCTAACCAAAGCAGTAAGTTCCAGGTTCAGTGAGATGACCTGTCTCAAAAAAGGAAAAAAAAGAGGTGGAGAAATGATTACGACATGACAGCTCACACATGCTCATATACATATACGCATATAAAGCATATGATAAAAACGATGGGTTTGGAGGTAAGAGCAAGTTGTAAACAAATGCTCAGGATGAAAAGAAGATATGTCAAGGTCAGAACCTTTATCTTTGTACAGAATCTTTATCATAAAAATTCTATAAATATTTCTTGATTGTTGAATGATTCTTTCCTTTGCAACAGACCGCTTCTGAAGCAAACTTAGACTGTCAATTTAAATGGGCCTCTTGCTAGAGGGGAGTTTGCTTGAGCAACTAGTCTCATATCTGTGTTCAATAGATACTGTTATTATGAAAATTAATATAACAAGTCTTTTCACTATGGCCATGTCTCTCACCTGAAGTCCTTAGTTGTTTTTCTAGCTAGAGTTACAACTTAACTTTAGACATGTTAGCCTTAGGACTTAAGCATGTTTGAGCATGTCAGCAGAGATAATAGAGTAGTATTTATTTACCTTAAGAGAGATATGAAAAGTTTGCTTTGAGGTTGTTTGCCTCCCAGTAGTGGTAAAGGCTTAATGGGTAATGTTGTCTATCTTGTGAGATTACTCCTGAGACCTACAGCTTCAATCAAATCATCATATTGCATTAGTCTGTCTTCTGTTACTAACAGTACAATAGCAAGACAGAGTCAGTTCTATAGGAAAAAGGCTGTCTTTGGTCCATTGTTCTGGAGAGGCAAAGTGAAAGGCTGCATCTAGCAACAGCCTTCTCACAGACCCCTGGGGGGTACAGGGCAAAGAGATGGGTGTGTGCACGAACATGTGTCGCTTTGGAGCTCATAAAGCCACAGGAATTCATTCACTGGGGATCCATCCTGCTGAGCTCACCTCAGCCTAATCCTTTCTCAATGCCTCATCTCCAAATACACGGGCAGATTAAGTTTCCAAATTTTAATTCCCATGGTGGGAATTCACCTCCAGCATAAGTTTTGAGAAGGCAAACCAAATTCATACCACTACTATGTAATCAAATGCTTTGTCACTACTTGAGTCAGGTGTGGTGGCACACACTTTAAATCCTAGCACTCAGGCCTCAGAGGCCAGAGGAACTATGACTTCCAGGCTAACCAGGTCTACGTGGCAAAACCTTGTCTCAAAAAAAAAAAAGAAAAAAAAAACCTTAAATAAATCAATACTTTCCTAGTTTTTCTATATTCTATACCAGTTTACCTAAATTTAAGAGATTACAGTGTAGTTTAAAATATTATAATAAAGACAAATGATTGTGTAAAGATATGCCTGCTACCATGAAGAGTTGATTTATCTGGTTGTTTTAAAATGCAATTTTGTTTAAATATTTAGGTCAAAAGGTTGAGAAGAAATTTCTTAAGTTTGGCAAATTCCAAGTGAATATAGAATATATGGATTTTTGTTTCTAAATCCATGTACATTTTCCTTTTTTTTGGATGAAAATTTCATTGTTATCTTGGGAAAGAAACATTGCTCTGGTTTGAGGTTTGCTTTTCCCTCCCCTTTTGGGGGGGGTGAGGTGGGGATTGTGAAGCCAAGTCATTTGAAGATAGTTTTGAAACTCTCAAGTCGTCTTCTGTCTCATTTTCCTCACAGATGACTATCTTCCTCTTCTGTGTCTAAAATGGATTCATATGTCATCTGGCTGGGCTGGATAATGACAATTGTGTGCTCAAACCCAGGACAGATACCAGACTCTCCTGAATCTGTAGACAGCATCAAAGAGCTGTTGACAGACCCAAGAACAGATATAGAAACTATTTTTTCAGCCAAGAGAATAAATCCTTATTGTCTGTCCTATAATTGTATAGCCCTTTCATATGGGAAAACTCACTTGGTAAGGTAAATGTGTAATCCTTTTCTCTTGTGGGAAGTGAGATCTGTTCCCTGTAGGGTGCTTTGAAACATACCATCTACACCGACAAGTTTGGGCTATTAGGGTGATCATTTATGATTTTAAAATCTGTTAGTCCTTCTTAGCATGTCTCTAAAGAAGAAATCATATAAAATTTTGAACCATTCATAAAAGCAATATTTTTTTCGAACCAGGGTTTCTCTGTGTAACAATCCTAGAACTAACTCATAAGAGCAATTTTTAAACCATTTTATTAATTTAAGTTAATAATATGTCACAAAGGGAGAAAAGCTACCTGTTGTTTATTTTCCTCTAAGATTCTGAAAGTATGGTCTGTGGATTACCCTAATCTAAACCCATTGGTGTGCCTATAAAATAAAGAATCATAGGGAGGGGAGAACAGAATGGAAATGCTGTAACATATATGTACATATCATATATAAAGATTTACTTTAATTATTGTGGTGTGTGTGTGTGTGTGTGTGTGTGTGTGTGTGTGTGTGCATCTGAGGCCAGAGACCTCAGATCTCCCTGGAGCTGGAGATACAGGCAGTTGTGAGTAGCCTGATGTGGGTGCTGGGAATTCAACTCGGGTACTCAAGATGAGTGAGCATAACCATTGTGCCATTGCAACAGCCCAAATTACTAGATCTTAAATATGCATCCCAGAGGATTTTTATTGTTGGCAACATTTAAGAACGACCTCTCTAGGACAGCTACTATTCAGTTTAGGATTGCGCATGTGCGTGAGTGTATGTGTGTGTTCTATTTTTGTTTTTCTTATTGTGAAAACCAAACCCAGCACCTCTCACATGCTAGGCTCTATCCCTGAGGTTCCTTTTCAGCCTTAGGAAACGCTTTAGTAGACTCTCTTGTTTTGAAACAAAGCTAAGGTTTCCAAGGTTATTTTGGAGAAAACAGTGACAGAAAACAAAATGGCTTTGAGAAGCAGTAATGAGGATTTAGGGATTTCTCCGCATTCTGACCAGACTATTACATTTAGCATCCAGAGGCACGTCTGTATTAAAACCCTTTGCTGGAAGGTTTTACACTCCTCTTCATAACAGAAAGTAAAATAACCTGTTATGCAACTAGTCACAAACACAGTCCTGAGGTGTTTTGCCCACACACAGGACTATTGTCTCAAACATGTCTTTTTTGTGGCGGCTGGGCCCTGTCACCACTGTGTTTGTCTGAGCTCACAAATCTGTTGCAACCTGTAGCTTTCCTGTCACTTCTCTGGCTGTCCCCTCCTGCTAATCTTTGTTTCCTGGCAGTAACTAGAACCTCTTGCCAGTGCCATACCCATGGCTGCTGCTGGAACTACCAAAGCCACCTTGCTCTTGCCGTTCCGTAGAGCATTAGTCTCCACCACCATGAAGGCCGGAGTTTCTGCCTCCAAAGTGTCCTCCCTTCATTGGTCCCAAGATTGAAGACATTGATTGTTGTAGCTGCCAAAGTCACCGTAGCTTCCACCACCTCCAATATTACTTCTGTCATTATGACATTCATTATGTCTACTGCTGCCCTATTCGCCACCATCCTGGCTGCCACCAAAGCCGCCATAAAGTTTCCTCCAAAACCAAAATTGTCATTGCCACTGAAACCACCTCCACAACCTTCACCAATGTTTCTGGAACTACTTGGACCTCTTTGACTGGGTGAAGCACCAACAACCATCACTTGCTTCCACAGGGCTCTTCTTACTTCACGCTTGTGGCAATTCACAGAATAGGATCTCTGAATGACAACCTTACCTGTGGAGTTGTGGTCATCAAAGGCAATGTCTTAGTTAGGGTTACTATTGCTGTGATGAACCACCATACCAACAACTGGAGAAGAATGGGTTTATTTCCATGTCATTTCTTATCACTGAAGGAAGTCAGGACAAGAACTCAAACAGGGCAGGAGCCTGGAGGTAGGAGCTACTATAGAGGCCTTAGAAGACAGCTGCTCCCTGGCCTAATCACCGTTGTTTGCTCAGTCTGCTTCTTATAGAACCCAGGACCACCAGCAGTTAAGGGGTGCCCCCCCACAATGGGCTCGGCCATACCATATTAATAGCTAATTAACAAAATGCCCTACAGCCGGGTCTTATGGAGACCTTTTCTCAGTTGAGGTCCCCTCCTTTCAGATAACTCTAGCTTGTGCCAAGCTGACATAAGACGGCTAGAGAAGCCCCATTTTTTCACTTCCTATGTCGATCAGGATTTCAATAATTTCAAGTTTCCCATACTGTTCAAAATAATCTCATTTGTGGTAGTCTTCACTGTCTTCTTTAATGCCACTAACGATGATTGTCTGAGATCTGCTGACAGCTCTCTTGACTCCATAGGTTTTCCATCTACCTTGCATTCATAGCTGCATCGACTTTCTCCACTGTGGTGAACCTGACAAAGTCAAAGCCCTTGCCTGGAGCACTTGGTGCTTGGATGTCTCATAACCACACAGTCGGTGAGTGTTCTCCATTGCTCAAAATGACTCTTCAGACTCTCACGGGTTGTTTCTAAGTCTGGTTCTCCCACAAAGAGCTTCCTCAGCTTCCCAAATGCTTAGCAGACTTTGTCTCGGACCTGGGTGCAGGGAAATGAGAGCCTGTCCTGGTGTTTCCTTAGTGGCCCCAACATGCAGAAAACCCCGAGGCAAAACAGTGGCAGAGGGATGTGTGAAAATGGTCAGTGAAAACATCCCCATGGAGCAAATACCAGTTATCAGGGAAAGACACTCTGTGTGTGTGTGTGTGTGTGTGTGTGTGTGTGTGTGTACATGTGTGCGTGTGTGTGCTCTGAGCATATGTGCATGAGTACCCTTGGAGCCAGAAGAGGGCGTCGGAGCAGCTGGAGGTGAAGAATTCATATGTGGTTGTGGGCCATCCAATGTGGGCATTGGGAACTGAATTTGTGTCCCCTGCAAGAGCAGTATTTGCCCTTAAACGCTGAGCCCACACATGCAGAATAGGCAGGGAGAAAGATGGGAAGATGAAAAGGGACTGGAGACACTGTGCCCAGAAAAACAGGATGAAAATGAAGAAAATGGGTGCCAAATACAGAAGAAAAGTTCAAGGAAGAGTGGTGTTCAAAGTCCTGACTCTTGCCTGGGGCTCAAGAAGCATGAGGGTTGAAAATGGTATTTATTTTCCTGATAAGGAAAATAAAGGCCTGTTCAAAGCCAGCGTAGTTTCTTGGGCCTCTCTGGCTAGGGTGATTTATGTATATGTTTCTTTCTCGCCACGGGAGATAAATCCCCCACTTTCTACCATCTCACAGCATCGTGTATCATAGCTAAGGGTCTAGTTCTACATCAATGCCGTCTTGGATTACATGGCCTGATCTCCTTCAATGGAGCTATTATTTCTTGCTCTGCCTATGGCATATAGATGGGCTTTAAACATACTTTAAAAAAATGCAGGTTTATTTTAAAATCTATTTCTTTGTCTACCCCCGAAATCAAGGAGCCAGAATCTTGAGGGGGCAGATTGTAGGATTCTGCATTTTAACGGAGTTCTCAAGTACAAAGCTTTGGAAAATACTAGCTTAGAGTTAAATTTGGAGACCACTAGTTTAGCCTCAAACCGAGCACCAGTTGGGCAGCAGGATGGAGGAGCCACACAACTCCTCCACATTCTGATACAAACTCTCATGTTGTCAAACACTGAGCAGTTAGACTTCTGTTATTCCAAGATCAGCTTTCCAGCAATTTTGTCTGGAAGAGGGCCAAAGCTGGAAGTTAAGAAAATGAGACATTTCTCTCAGGGAAAGGACTTTTGTTCCTTTACTGAAGAGTAAAAAATAATAATAAAAAAAATCTCATCTCATGATTCCGTTTGATAAAGTCACCAGCTGGCTGCGGATATAAACATCGGATCAATTATTGCCTGCAGCCATGGTGAGTAGTAGGAGAAAAAGAAGAAAAGGAACTTAAAAGACACCACCACCACCACCACCACCACAGAAAAAAGAAAAGTATTAAAAAAAAGATACGAAAGGAAATGAACCCATGCCTAGTGAGGGGTCTTCAACAAAAGTAAGGAGAACACTGCATAAAACAGCAGCAAAAGCGGGGACTCTATACACTCTGCAATCCCTTGAGACGTTGGTGCACGGTCTGAGTATTGCATCTGACAGTCAGTGATCCACTAAGAATTTCGTTTTCCATTGTTTTCTTTAAGAACGTAAGAAATACGTACATCTTCAAGAGATTTCTGTCAAATGGTTAAAAAACAAAAAGATTGCCTTCTTAAAACGCAGCACGATTAAGAAACCGAAATACAAGTCAGACGTGGAGCCTGGTTTCATCAGTCACCAGTTTTGGAAGGACTGGGAGGACTCAGGTTCCCAAAGACGACCCTCTCCCCAAGGCTTCCGGTGAAATTGCAAAAGTAAGCAGTCGGGCCAGCCCTCAGGCACTTCAGGCATTACTGCAGCGTCCACTCCACCCCCCCCCCCTCATTGCTTGAGGCTTAAAGAAATTGCTGCTGCCTTCGCTTCGGTCTTCGGTCTCCGCTGTGGTAGACACATCAAGGTAACGGGTTTCCACTAGATTTGGCTGGTCCGAGACCAAGAAATTAACCACTGCGTTTCGGAACGAAGTAAATCTCTTTTGTGGGTGCTATAAAATGAATGCCGGGGCTCTAAATGTTTATGAGTAGAGACGTCTGAACCTATAGCACCTGCCAGCATTCTAAGTTCTGGGGTTTTCGGCGAGGGGCTGACACGGTTCATCTTCGGGGGGTGGAGGGTGGGGGCGCTTTCTAAAATGCTTTTGGAATACTGCGTGTGGCCTCAGATACGTCAATCATCGGCACAGTTCCCGGGGCGCTCCCCGGCTTAGGGAGCGCGGCAGCGCCGCACTAGCGGCCGCCCGCGAAGCCTGGACGCGGGGCGACGGGCACGCGCGGGGGCTCCGGGTCCCGGCGGCCGGGGGCGCCGTCGGCGGGGCTCGCGCAGCCGCACTGGGCGCGCCGACTCCGGGCTCCTCCTCCCGACTCCGTAGTAATCATGGCGGCGGCGGGGTTCGCGGTCCCTCGGGTGAAACAGAAAGCGGGAGCTACGCGGAGAGGGAGCGAAGAGCGGGGCTGAGGCGGCGCCCGTCACTGCCGGGGAAAACAACCCCTCACCGTGAGCGCAGCGGCGGCCCCCGGGAGCTGGGCCCACCATCAAGGTAGTGAGAGGACGATCCGGAGCCCCGCAGCAGACACGCCAGGGGATCCGCCTTCCTCAGCCTCGGAGCGGCGGGACTCGGAGGTGAGAGCCGGCGGGGGACACGGGAGCCCGCGTCGGGGAAACCGTTAGGCTGGGGCTGCGGGGCCGCGGCGTCCGAGGGTCGAGCCCGTCGAGGGGCGGGCGGCGCTTCCCCCCCCTTCCACCCCGCCCCTCGTGGGGGGAGCGCTGTCGGGGAGGCGGCGGGGTCCGGGACGCCGCGGCGACGTGCGCGGCACCTGCCGCCGGGGACTCTACGACCGCGGAGCTCAGCCCGCTCACCTGGGGGTTAAATCCTCGAAAACACGCCCTTCGGGTTTGTGCCCCGGCGGCTGCTGGCGGCGCCTGGCGGCTCCGGTGCCCAGGTAAGTTAACCACCTGTTCGCTCGGGAGGAGGACGGGAGGCTTCAGTCCTTCCCCGCGCTCCAGCCTGCGTGGGTGAACTTTTGACACGACTCTGCCGGGGGCGTCGTGCGCTCGGTGCAGGAAAACCGAGCAGATCATTTCGAGCTCGGGTCGCGAGCGCTGCTGTTTTAAGAGTGTGATAGGTAATCGTAATTTTTTTATTAAACTACCGCCTTGTAGGAAAAAAAAAACTTGAGATACTTGGTGTGTGTGTGTGTGTGAGTGTGTGAATTGCTGGGGGTAGTAGGGATGGTGCGATTTTTTTTTCCTCATTTCCTTCCTGTGAGACTGTAAGTTACCTTACACCTCCTTGTCTGTCCATCTATTCCTGAGAATAGCAGGCTGACAGGATTTTCCTCTTTTTATAGTTTAATCTTTATGTGTTCACGGTAGCCTTAAAAAAAAAAAAAGAAAAGAAACAAAACTGAGGCACATATTGATTTTTGCTGCTTCGTAATGTGGTCTGTTTTAGTTCTTGAAACCCAAGTTTGTGCGTGTTTTTCTGTGTCATAAGAATCAAACCGCATTGCTTCTCTGCCTTTTGGCTAAGATCAGTTGTAAGAATAAAATGACACTTGAAGCTTTTCTCTAATATTTTAATCGCTATGCTTTTCCCGGCATTGGTGCTAAACATATGCCACTCAAGACTGAGCCATATGTCAGACAGAAACAAATTGAGATTCCTGGCTCAGATCCCGTGTTTAGATAAATATTTAGTTTTTTTTTGTGTATTTGAGAAATATGTAATTCTTGCCATCTTGTACATTTTGCTTTAGTCACCTAAAGATGTTCCAGAAGGATGAGTCCCCTACTGTCTTAGCCTTTTCTTATTGGAATTGATTTTCTCAACTAATAAGATAAATTACCCGTGGAGACGGGTGGTGGTGGGCCTAATATAAAGCGATGATAAGGATTTTTAAAAAACATGGTTTTTCTAAACTACAAATATGAGAGTTTGTTTTCAGCCTTTCAGCCCACTCGTAATTCTTGCTACCACTAATAACACCCTGTAGAGGGAAGGAAGATGATGGGGTGATGGGGAGAAAATCTTACTTAGAGTCAAACATTTTAGCATTCTCACCTTTCTCTGTATTTTCTTCCTTGTCCTCATACATCATCTCCCTGTTTTCTCTGTAGGTTAAGTGGAAAATTTTTATCTCACGCTGTTTATCTTTAGCCACCTGTATGCGTCTGCCTTAACTCCTTCCTTTCCCCGGTTGTCTGAATCCCCTCAACACTGAGCGATCCGGGAAAAATAAACTCTTGCTTAACATTGACCCCAGGGTTAGGTAATGATTGTGAGGGGGATTTTCTTCTCCCAAATTAATGCTGTGCACTCAAGAAACCAGATTTTTTGGTGTCACGTGTCATTACTTCCTCTCTCTAAGTAATTGAGAGCTGATTCATTTCACCGTACATTTCATGATGCCTTTTGCATACTCTGTTTCTATAAACTTCAGCCTAATTTATTATAGGTTAAAAACTGTCTGCCTTCCATGTCTAATGAGATGAAGGCTGAGAAGTTCTATAAAACACAGGAGATAAAAAATATGAATATTGCCTTAAGCCTGTCTTATGTAAAAGGTATTTATGATTTGTTCATCTTTAGTTTAGACTCCTGGGTAATATTTCTACTTGTCTTGAAAATATTTGTGCCTTTGGTGTTTATATATTTAAGACTTGTTAATCTTGCATTTTGCCTGTAGGGTTAATGTAAACAAAATAGTTTTTGTTTTAAGCAAAACATTCTTGGTGCATTTTTTTCATGAAAACGAATTTGATTATGTCTTGGAGCATGATATAAGGGTGTGCATATGATTTCTGCTTTCTTAGCCTGGTGCTGATAAGTGATTGGTTTTTTTTTAATTAAATGTAATCTCTAAAACAAGAATTACTACTTCAAATAAGTTCTGATTTTTTTTAAGTCAGATTTAGAATTTAATCAGATTAGACTGTACATGTGTAGTCCATTGAGTCCTGTCGTAGTTTAGTTGATCACTTTGGTGCGACAAATATGTATCAATGCCAAGAGCTCATTATCACAAAGAAATTGATGACCAATAGTGTCAGGGGCACACTTTGTTTTTTACATGTGTTATGAATGCTTATCCTTTTTAATACTTTACTTTTTAAATGAGTATTATTCAGTGAATTCTTTTTATGTCATGGTCCTTAAGCTTTTCCCCTACTGGTTGGATTTTATTTGTCTTTAATATATACAAAGTTTGCTGTGCAGCCTCTGGGCTTCCATTAAGTTCTCTGTGGGTTTCCTTTCTGATGTTTCCAATCTTCTGTCACCCATTTCCAGGCCTTAGGCTATTTTTCTGCACCAGCTAGCTACTACCAGATAGTGTCTATGGAGGATGATGAACTATTATCAAAGTAAGGGGTGCAAAAGCAGTGGAATCTGTTCCTTCAAGTCATTTACAAGTTATGGAGAATTGCACACTAACAAAAGAGACCACTAGCAAAAACTATAGCACAATATTGTTAACGTGTGTGGTGCCCACTGTGACAGGAAGCTCTGTGAGGGAGGGCTAGAACGGTCTTGGCAGTTGGGGGAAGTCCAACATGAAATTTAGGAAGGGTTTAAGTATCAAAGACAGACTCCAAGAGAGAGTGACAGAGTTGGAGCTAGCTGGAGGGATCCTTTGGGATCATCCAAGGACAAGCATTAGGGAAAATAGAATCAGGTAAAGACTGGAGCAAGGCCCCACCAGGTATGAAGAGTAGTGCAGGAAGCCCTGGAGAAGAAAGTCCTGCTCATCAGTAGGAACCCGTCTCTGAAACTAATAACAGAATAATTTTGTTTTTATTGTTTTTGGTTAGCATACAAAATAATGGATTTCAATAAGACATTCCCATCCTTATGTATCATTGTACTGGGCTTAGTTTCTTCCCTACTAGCGTCTTTGGACCCTCTTTCTTGCTCATGTGGGTGTCCCTTCTGCTGTCATTGTGTGTGTGTGTATCTAGATATGAGAGAAAATGTGTCTTCCCATTACCCTGTTTGTTTCCACCTCCTTCTCCCTTAATTTCCTCCCTAGTTGCACTTCCTTTTTTATGCCATACACACAAACAGACAAAAATATATAAAAATTCTGTATATGAGAGAAGATGGTATTTGTCTTTCTTACTCTATTTTGTTTCGCTTAGCAGTTTGGTCTCTAGCTTCAGATGTTTTAATAGGCAGGTTTTTATGTTTATATAACTTAGATAAGGGTAGACAGGTATTTTTATAGTGCTTGATAATATTGTCTTGCAAGCTATTTATAGTGTCTGTTGAATATTATTGTTCATTTGCTTCTTTAAAAGAATTGTTTTAAAATGTAAAACCATGTCTGCAGGCTCGAGTTAGCCATCTGGCTTAGTTCACTGAGTCCTGGCTAGTTAACTGTCCATATAGCTCTTACTGTGAAGTATTTTTCTAATGGTTGTTTGCAGAGGTGTACATACCTTTTGTGTGGTATATGAAGAAATGCTAAGAGAACCACTACTGTAAACATTACTTTGTGCCTGAAGTTCCAGCAAGAGCTCAGTGTAGGTCTCAGAACTAGGAAGTGAAAGGTCTCCGAGCTGGGTCTTATGGCAGACAGTGAAGCACAGTGACTGGGTTTAGCATTTGTAAGGTCAAGCACATTGACTCTGTGCTGGGTTTACCTTTAAAAACTTCAGCTAGTATGTAGAAATCTTGGGTAGGGTGCTGGTGGTCTGCAAGTGATGGCTGGGGAGCAAGAACCTGTTTTTTAAAGGTGGCCCAAGGTGAATTCTAAACGTTTAGAAATCCTGCAGTAACTCCAAGAAGAGTCACTATTGTGGAATAATTGGTAATTAGATGGATAAGATAGATTCCTCTGGAAAATGTCACACCATGTAGATTAAAGGAGGGAAGAAAGACCCAGAAATCTCTTAAAAATATTTTTATTAAAATAATTTTAAAACCAAGTATGGTAGTGCATACCTTTAATCCCAGCACTCAGGAGGCAGAGGCAGGTGGATCTCTGTAAGTTCGAGGCCAGCTTGGTCTACAGAGAGAGTTCCAGGACAGCCAAGGCTACACAGAGAAACCCTGTCTCAAAAAATGTAGATGGAGACTGCTCGTTCGTTTCCCTACTGCCCTGACCCAAATAATCACACAGAAACTATATTAATTACATTACCTCTTGGCCTATTAGCTCAGGCTTCTTATTAACTAACTCTTACATCTTAAATTAACCCATTTCTATTATTCTGTGTTTCACCACGAGGCTGTGACTTACCTGGCAAGTTTCTGGGGTCTATCTCCTTCAACAGCTACATGGCGTCTCTCTGACTCTACTCTCTATATCTCTGTTCAGATTTCCCACCTGGCTTTATTCTGCCCTGCCATAGGCCAAATAGCTTCTTTATTAATGAATGGTAACAAAACAGATTCTCAGCATACAGAATCCCACATCACACACAAAAAAAATTAAGGTGATTATGGTCATTTCAAAGGATAAATACAGGTTGTTTTGAAACTTTATTTATATTAAACATCTCTCTGAAATTTCTAAATACATAACATATATGTCTAAGACAACAGTATTTTCTTTTTCCATTGTGTTTCTTGAATTGTTACCAGGTGGCCCATGGTGCCTGAGGTTATGGCTTTATGGATCAATTGATGAGGGCTACTGCATAACTACATAGTTTGTGATATCAAGAGATTGAACTATAGTATAAAAACATTGTTTTTTACTCTGCAGGCATTATAAATAGGGTTTGTATGTGGTCAGTATTAGGTGTTGGAAATCGATGGGACACTGGACAGAATCAGCACTGTTTCTCCACCTTATTTTACTGTTTAGAATATTAAAACCAAACCAAAAATTAATCTTTTATGCTTTTGTGACTATAACTTTGTCTTCCTTTGTAAATGTTTTTACTGTCTTAAATTTAAAGGCAGCATAAGCCTCTTGAAGTAGGTTTTGGCCTTTCTGAATTACTACCTTGGACAGTTTTGACAATATTTTGCTTTAAGAAGAAACTAATAGCTAGGCTTGGTTGCACATGCCTTTGATCTTAGCATCCAGAGGCAGAGGCAGGAGGGTCTGCATTGTGAGTTCCAAGGCAGGCCAGTGAGGGCTTCACAACTGAGACTCTGTCTCGAAAAGGAAGTGGGTAGGGAGTGGTTAATAATTGATCACTGCTTTACCGTCCCCTCCCCACCGGCCTCCTCACCTAAGGAGGAGATCAAGGGCCTTGGTGGTGCAGTTGGTGCAGGCCTCTATTCCATGCTCGCTACTCACTAGTGATAGTGATTTCACGACTTTCTTCTCCAGTCTTGGTTTTCTTATCCTTAGAATTGAGAATATGCGCCATGTTCTCATCACAGTCTTGTAAGGACTCAACGGGATAGGTGGAACCTGAAAATGTTAAGGTGCCGCCACATACGCGCTTGCGTCAGCCCTTGGGTCAGTGCTCCTGCGCACTGGAAGCCGCTGCACAACTTGTCTTTTCTAAATGACCAGAACTTTTGAGTTCCAGTGTTAGTCTGCAGATTTCTAAAAACAGCATTTACAGGAAGCATTCGGTATACTAGAAAGTCATAACTGTTTTCTTTGCAAATAAAATACATATAAAAATTTTTCCACTCATTAATCTTTCAGGTCAGTCCCTGCTCCTCTCTGCCCTATCCCTCTTTGCAAGGAAATGCTGACCTTCTGTTCCTAGGACCTCAGCTATTCTCTCCATAGTGGGATGGAATGTAGAAAATGTGTGAACTAGTTCCTTTTTAAGTGGAAGACAACTTCTTTACTGAGAAATACCTGGTGAAGTCTCATTGGATTGTAGGTGCTGTGCTCGGTTATTTTTAAAATCCTGTATAAATCACCAGATATACAAGTGAAATTCTACTTGGGAATGACTCTTTTCTTTCTTCCTCACTTCTTGA
This sequence comes from Microtus ochrogaster, assembly GCF_000317375.1. NCBI lineage: Eukaryota > Metazoa > Chordata > Mammalia > Rodentia > Cricetidae > Microtus > Microtus ochrogaster. Next base: position 18,481,617 of record NC_022019.1, on the reverse strand, counting down.
GATGGCCTAGGAGCTAGTTGGTAGAAATCCACAGTAGAGTGTATCTTTTGTCATTAGCCTAGATAAGAAAGTTATGTGCATTTGACAGATTATTGTATAAATCAGACTATAGCAATATTGACAAGTATTGTTTTTTTTTTCTGCCTTCCTTCCTCAGAACCCACATCTTAATATATACTTGTGCATAAAAATATATTTTATTTATTTGTTTGTTTTTGTTTTTTTGAGACGGGTTTCTCTGTGTAATAGCTCTGGCCCTTCTGGAACTTGATTTGTAGACCAGGCTGGCCTCAAACTCACAGAGATCCGCCTGCCTCTGCTTCCCAAGTGCTGGGATTAGAGGCGTGCACCACCACTGCCCAGCAAAGATTTATATTTTTAAAGCAGCTTTCTCCTTTCCCAGTAAAAGATTTGTTTAATTGATTTATGTATGTGTAGTTGTCTTCAGTAAACCTGTGGACATGTAATGGGAGGGGAAGGAATTTTCTTACTTGGCTGCAGATTCTAAGCAGTTGTTTCTTAAGCATACTTTGCAAGACTTTGCGAGTTTCTTAAAGTGTAATTAGAAATTGAGCACCCCAACCCCCGAATTCAAGATGCTCCAAAATGTGAAACTCTTGATTGCCATACTGATGCCACAAATGCCAAGTCTTCGCCTCACCTGGAGTGATGGGTTGCAGTTAAGATGTAGGTAAACTAAACACTGTGTGTAGTAACCTCAGGCCAGATTTTACACACACACACACACACACACACACACACACACACACACACACATCACAAGTGAATTTTGTGTTTAAATTGGATTTAAACTAAATTTCCATTCCCAAACTATTTCATGGTGTGTGTCTGAACTAGAAACACTCATGCTTCTAAGCATTTTGATAAAGGGACATTTAGCGAAGTAGTTAATGCACATACCAACTGCTATGGTGTAGTTAATTTCATGTACTTCAGAAATCAGCCTGTCTTAATATTTGCTTAAATAAAAAATTCATGATGTCATTTTGTTTAAATTTTCTGGATTTGTTTTGGTTTTCTTAATATAGTCATTTTCAATTATTTTTGGTCTTAAGACTTAACTTTTTTCCCTATGTAGTATTTTTATATGTATTATGTATCTATTGTTCATATTTTAGCATGATAATTTATTAAGTACCTTTCTGTTTCTTTGTATATTGTTATGACCAAGCACATCTACTACTTCAGAGCAGTATTTTTTTAAAATATTTTTAGAATATTTAAAATCGGAAAAATATCATAATATGGGAATTCTTCATTTCTGCATTTAGTACTTGGACCTTATGAAGACTGGTTTGCATGGTTGAGTAGCCCTAGAATAAAGTGGAGGAGCTTCTGTGTCCGTCTTAACCTGTGTTATTGGTCATATCTAGACTAATATTTCAAGATGATGAATTTATTGAAATCACCACCCAATTTAATGCTATACCAAACTTTCTCGTTCATAACTATAATATCTTTTTTCTGCAATCCATTCTCTGTTGACACCCTGTGATTACCTCACTGTGTCTCATCACTTTCCAGCTTTGTACTGTGATTAAGGGCATGTTTTCTGAGGGCAGGGCCTGTCTGTTGGTTGGCTTAAATGACTATATTGAATCAAACATGCACTTTACCCCAGTAATCCCCAATTCCTCCATTTACACTGGAAGAATAATAAACTTAGACACCTAGTCTCTTAGACTAAGAGTTAAAAAGATTAAAAGGTAGAACTGATTGTATGTGGTTATACCATAGTATGTTTGTATCTACAACGTCAATAGATGTGTCTAGTTATGCTACATAGGTTTCCTATTATTTTCATTATTTACTTATCTATCATATGTCTCAGATGCCTGCAATATAAATGTCATAAGGCGAATGTCATACTTTCTTCTTTCCGGTTCACAGACTAAGATGAAAGATAAAATCATGTAAATAAATAATATCTTAAAATAATTAAATAAAATGCACTTTCTTCTGTCTCCATTTACCTGTATGATTCTTTTCTGGTTTTGGTCCCAAATAGGCCTATTTCCTGCAGAATGTTGTGACTGTGTACATCACACACATGCACATATGCTCACACACACACACACACACACGTGCACACACACACCATCTTTCTATATATTAGGTTGTCTATATATATAGGTTGTGTATATATATATATATATATTAGGTAGTTCAACTGGACTGTGAACAGCACAGATGCTGCTAACAGTTTGGAAGCAAAGGAGCAGAGAAGCAGTAGTGCAGACATTGTACCTTTGGAAGCTGAGTTACCGTGGGAGCGGAAACCAGCCAGATACAATATAAAACATGAGTGTGGATCTTTCAAATTCGATTTCATTTACGAAAAGAGGCAGCAGGCTAGGTTGGACCCACAGGTTTAGTTTTCTGATGTAGAGTCCTGCAGACTGCTCTGTTCTTGGTTAGTCAAGATTTCCAGTAATAATAAGCGCCTTTTGTGTGCTGGGTGCTCGTCCAGACTTCACACATAGCGGCTCATTTAGTTCTCAAGCCAACTGAAGTAGATCTCGCTGCCACCATTGTCAAAACGAGGGAACTAAACACGGTAGTAACTAATACGCCCAAAGCCATAGAGATATTTGGTGAAAGTAGGGGCTTTGAACCCAGGTGATTACAGAATCTGGGCTCTTTGTTAATACCAGTCCTAATGTATTGAGTTTCAGGAATGTAATGTTTCAATCTTAGGAAACATATTAATATACCTTACTATAGTCATAGACTTAAGGAACAAATATAAGTATCTCTTTGTTACTAAAAATATTACTGTGTTGAATCCCAGGTGTATAATGATTCACTATTAGGAAATATTAATCTAATTTACCATATTTATGGATTTTAGGGGCAACTACAATTATCTCTGTGGGGCTAAAATTTGTTTTTTTTTTAATTCATTCACCAGTCCTGATAACTCACAGTCAACAAAAAATAAACTTACAAAAATATTCTAGCAGGAACTTATATTGAATGTCATAGAAAATATTAGAAACACTTCCACTAAAAGATAAGAACATTAACATTGCTTCAGAACTCATAGCTGATACATTAAGAAACAAGAAAAATAACCTGTAAGTAACAGGAGAATAACATTATTATTATTTACAACTGGTATGTGTGCATACTTAGAAAATGCAAGACAGGGCAGGGGTGTGACTCAGCTTTAGAATGCTTGCCTATATAGCTGATGTCGTTGGTTCTATTCCCAGTAGCCTCATCACTATCACCGCCACCTTGACCACAATAACAGCAAAGCAGAATTAGAGAAGAAATGATGAGATTAGACTTCCTTGTCTTAAATTTAGTGAGAAAGTATCTAGTTTCTTCATCAATGGAAACACACATACTCTCTTATTATAATAAGAACTAGCATGGCTAGAGATATTTATTGCTCAGCCTTTAGAAGCTAAGACTCATAAGCAAATATCAAAGGAAATAATTCCAATACAATGGCATGTCTGAAAGTGTGATAAAATGCACTTAAAGAAGTAAGAATTAACTTTTATAAATTAACTAATATCCAAGACAATATTATTATTTTATTTGCATGTGTGTGGTACATGCTTGTTTGTACATGCCAGTACATGTGTAGAGGCCAGCGGAGGATTCTGGGTGTTTTCCTCTGTCATTTTCACCTTATTCCTTTGAGACACAATCGCTCATTGGATCTGGGGCTGGACTGGATAGCCAGAGGCCAGGTGACTGGCCAGCAAGTCCTACAGCCCTCCTGTCTTTGTCCCTGGCAGTGCTGGAATTGCCTGGGTGACAGCCCTGGCAAACTTTTTGCATAGGTGCTGGGGATCTGGGCCTCATGCCTGTGCAACAAGTACTTTCTCTCCCTACCCATTTACCCTTTTAGTTAATTGTGGCATTGTGGCTGTAGCTTGTGTTGGCGTGACTGTGGCCACTGGGAAGCCCTAGACCACACACAGACTGTAAGTGCCAGTGTTTTCCATCTTTCACACACCCTCATCGTCCCTGTGGGTCCGCCTCCCTTTAGCCTTCAGAGCTCCTTCCTCCTCTCTCTCTTGGAGCTGAGGATCAGGTCAGGGGACTCAGGAAAGACAAGTGCTGCACCCCTGAGCCAACCCCAGAGCTCTAGACAACTGATGTTAGAACTCGGAAGAGAAATCACTGGGTCACACATAAAGCAAGACTTCTCAGTAATCAGGATGGAGAGGAATGGCGTGTTTAGAGAAAGCAGCGCTTAGCCCAGGCATAGTTAGAGGTCTATTACAGAATTTGGTTCTTTTAGAAAGCACTGCATTGTTAACTGTGTTCTACCAAGGAAGGCTCTGGCTCATAGAACATCAGAACAAGATTTTCTTGTGATAAAATGGCTCTTTGCAAACAATTTGTCATGTTAACCATGTTAAGTATGCTAAGCTACCCCAGCACCACAGCTTTCATGGAGAAGTCAAGCAGTCGTGTTGTCAACTGATCTGCTAGGGAGTCAGTGTAGCCAGAGAGGAGTCGGGCAAGGCTACTCTAGTGCAAGTCCAAATTCACTCAGATAAGACATGGTTGGCAGCTTGAAATTCTACAAGAAAGTGAATGCTCTGTAGCATAAGGGTCTGTCCATGAGAGCAGAGTGCCTTTCGATTCTAAAGGTGCCTCAGATATCCCTCCACCCCACACTCACACCAGACACTTACGGCAATAACGGCAATACTATAAAACTAGTGTCTGTCCTCAGTCCTTTAATGGGTTGGATTTGCTCGCATCTCCATAGCTTGTTTCTCATTCCCCATAGTTTATTTTGCTTGCTTTTATTTTGATGTGTGTGTTTGTGTGTGTGTGTGTGTGACAGGGTTTTGCTCTGTAGACCAAGCTAGCTAGGGATTTGCTATGTAGCTTAGGAAGGCCTCCATCTTACAGCAATCTTACTGCCTTTGTCTCCTGAGCGCTGGGATTACAGTGTGTGCAACTGTGACCAGTTTACGCAGGCGGAAAGTGTTTCTGTAATGTCGTTTTCATTGAACCTTCTTTGTGAATTAACTTCAGTCAGAACCCAGATTTCTAGTCCTTAAGTGTGGTTTTGCTGTGGGTGACTGGATACTGACTGTATTTCCTGAATGTATAATTAGATTCTGTTTAGTGAGTCTGACTAAGGAAAGTAGTAATAGTGGCTTTCAACACCACCCCCAAACTTCTGTCCCTTTGGGGATAAAGCCCACCCATCCTACTTTCTGTACCCCATTTTTCCTTTCCAGTAGACAAAGAAGTGAGATGAATGTGGTAAATAAGTTCTATGAATCGTGCTGCAGTCAGGTAGATTCTTACTTCCCTGAAGACTATGAATATATGCTTTATTACGTAATTGATATTTGACAGTTTTTATTTTACTTTAAATGGCACTATCTTAAGGTTTAACCTACTAAACCATAGTTTTAATTACCACCCTACACATGAAAATGCTATCTCACCATGAAAATAGTTGTTAGTTATTGGTGTAGCATAAATTCCTAGCATATAGCTCATAGAATGTCACCATGCAAACCAAATTTGTCTGTTTATGAGCACAGATACTTTACTGAGGGTGCAATCAGTGAACGAGACTGGTTGTCCTGGCACACACCTGTAATCCCAGCACTTGGGAGGCTGAACCAGAAGGAACATGAACTTGATACTGAGATGGACCTGCAGTGTGACCCTGTCTCAGATAAGAGCAACAACAATAATAGGAAGCCAGGAATATTGTTGCTGCATATGTACTTCCTTATACAGTCTACAATTGATTGAACAACTGTCTCCTGAAAGTAGCGTATGAGTATAATAAAACTAAATGATAGTAATTTATAATTTAAAAATATACAGTAATTTAAAATAAAGTCTTTTAAACTTGAAAACCTTGACTGATTAAAGATACCTCAAAATCCAAGTCCAATTAAAGAGAGCACTAACGATAGCTCCACAGGTGGCCAAGTTTTCTTCCCTACAGCTTGTACTTACCTGCCTGTTGAACACCACCAGGTGTCTTAGAATTCTGAATTAGAGACCCCAGGTAACCCCAGAATTGTATTAACTCTGGCTTAAGGATGACACATTCTGGCAGAACTCATTCTGGAGGTTGTTAACAAACCTAAGTCTTACACTGAAATTGTGTCATTTACTCAAAGTAAGTAAATAAATAGCTTCAGTTTGTCTTTTAGGTAAGGGCATATCAAGAGCATACTGGCTTCCAACTAGTGATAGCTGAAGCATACTATTAAAAAAAAGGTCATACTTTAAAGTAATAGTATGTCCTAGTAAATCTGTTTCTACTGGCTATTGGGCACACTAAAGAGTCACAAATGTAGGCCCCTTTTCATGATAAAGTAAAAAGGATTGGATTTGCCTTTTTTTCTTGAAACAATTAAAAACTAGATAAAATGCCTGTAACAGCAGAGCTTGAAAAATTAGACTTCAGACAAAAGAGGAAAAACAAAATCAGCCTATGATCGGTTGAGCTTCCTGGAGGAGATTATCACACAGGCAATACAGGCAGGGGAACCAAGTCTTTGTGGTAGACTGATTTGAGACTAAGCTGGCAGTCTAGGAATCCAACGAAGATTATAATGTCCTGGTCAGAGACCTCAGATGGAAGAACTGCATAGAAAACAAACTGCAGAAATCTTGAAATGGTTACCGTTGAGTAGTTAGCAAGAGTAGTGATAAATGAGCACATTTGCATTTGTCTAGAATAGAGACACCTAGAATGGTCTTATCTAATAGTCTCTAAGATGGGCAGAAACAGCAAGTGCCCAGAGAAGAGAGCTTCATCATTCAGAAGGCAGTAGGCTGCTGGGGGTTTGTTGGGACTTGCCTCAGAGGTCAGAGAAGTTAACTCCAGACTGAAAGAGATGTGGACCTATATAAGCAAGATCCCAAAAGGTCAAATTATTGCTTAGTTATTTAGCTACATTTCAGAACAGAGCTTAATAATTGTGAAACCATATACTGTCCAGCAGCTGTCAAGGTGAGCTTTGCAAAACTGACCGTTGTATAGCAGTGTCCTCCAAATTAAAACTTAACATCCTAGAGAGGCTCACTAAGACGTAGGAAGCAAACAAAACTTAGAAGGCTCAGACCTTGAAGAGCTCCTAAGTCTCAGGAGGCTCCTGAAACAGACGTGGATCACAGGTCATCTAAGCAGTGACAGTTACTGGGGACAGGAGACTCTGAGTAGAGGAGCAGAGCTGCCTGCGAGTGGTGTGGGGCCAGCAAGCTGCATGGGAGCAGCAGCTGTGAATCACCTGTGCTGGCTTACACTGTGCTGATGCAGCTGCCTTGGAGTCATCCATGCTCCTAACCTAACTCCCCACTCTCCCTCACTACTGTAAACAACCCAAATAAACTCACTAATCCACTAGGCTAGATTTGTGTGGTTGTGGTAGCATTTTCCTACCTGACATGGGTGTCAGGAATAAATAGACAACTGTTCACATTTCCCCAGGAAAAATAAAATCGACCAATACTGTTAATCAAAATTACTAAGACTGTAAAGAAGCAGAAAATTCCCAATCACACTTAGAAGAAGAATCAGTTTCTTGACAGTGACCAGAGATAACACAGGTGATGAATTAATAGTCACTGAAACGCTTACGGCTCTTATAATAAGAATGAACATGTTCAGTTGAATAATCTTCTGGGTTAAAATTAACAGTGTTATTGGGGCCGGACAGATGGGTCATGGGTAAGAACACTTGCTGTTTTCCCAGAGGATCTCATAGGAGTTGTTGTCTGGCCACCACATTTATGTCTTAGCATGTGGGTATGCACTGTAAATGAATAAATAAACATAACAAAATACATCCCTGACTTTCCTTAGTGTTAAAAACAGGGTATGTTTTATATATTTTCTAAGATTTAGTCTCCAGATTATACTGGGGGATGTGGTCATCATCATAATATGGTTTGGGAGTTTTTCGACTCCCGGACTGTTTGAAATCGTGTCTGTTGCGGAACCTCCTAGACAGTGGTATTTTGCAATAGTAGCCACAGAGTAAGACAGTAATTGGTACAAAGAAAGGGGTATTGCTATAGCAATAACCTAAAAATGGGGAAGTGACTCTCGCATGGTACAGAGTAGGGCTTGAAAAGTTGACATGCTGCTCTGGGTAATTCTAGTGAGGACTCACAAAAGAGGAGAGATAGAGAACATGCGCATCTTGGACACAACAACCCTAGGCAGAATTTTTGTAGAAGTGTGGTTGGTAAAGGTCATTCTGATGAGGTCTTGGGTAAAAACGAGAAACATATTATCGGGCAATGGCAAAAGGTGGTCCTTGTTATAAAAGGGCAACACACTTGGCTGAATTGTATTCATGCTTTGATATTTTATAAAAAGTTATTTCCACAAATACAGTTGGGTATTTACTTAGGAGAATGCTAGGAAAATGTGAAAGAAATGCTCTCCCTGGCTGCTCATAGTCAAAAGAAGTGAGGGGGTAGTAGAAAAAAGAACTGTTAAGACAAGGCCAGAACTTAAAGATTTGAACATTTTGACTACAATATTACCAGACTAGAGAGCATTTTTGGCAAAAGAACACTTAAAAGTTTGGCCAGTTGACCATTTGGAAAGTAGAATGGCTGTTAAAAGCAGACCCAGCCATTGCACCATGAACCTGACCAGCAGAGTGCAGTCACATAGCTAGAGGAAAGAGAAGAGGACAGACTGGAAAAAGCTCTGAGCATGTACCGTTCTCCAAGACAAAGGAAGAAGGACCCAAATGTGGGTCGCAGTTCATCAGGCTGTGACTTCTGCCATAGTCTAAACGCAACAGCTGCCTAGGTTTTTATTTTTTTCTTCTGAGGCCCATCCTGTGACTGAGGATGGTCTGGAACTCACTGTGTATATAACCCAGGGTTGCCTGAAACTCATGGTGATTTTCCTGTGTTAGCCTCTCAGATAATGAGATTGTGTCATTCACTATGCCTGGCCCATTTGGGCCTTAAAGGACTGTCACACAGTAGAGCCTTAATGTCAGGGCCCTGCCAACTGCATGGTAGACTTCACTAAAGGGATGGGCCACTATGTAAAGACTGTGTGAGTGAGTAATCCTACTCAGTCAGGAAAGCAGAGCATTAAACCAAAGGTCATCATGCTCAAGCCTTTAGAGCTGATGGCATTTGTATTGCTTGGTTTTAGACTTCTTTTATTTTTCTTTCTAGGTAAGGCATCTATCGTGTGTGTGTGTGTGTGTGTGTGTGTGTGTGTGTGTGTGTGTGTGTGTGTGTGTTGTAAGCACACAATTTAAATGAGTTCATAAGTTCAAAGGAAAAGAATTGCCTTGGAACAAATCATGAGTTTTTCCCAGTGTTTAATGTAGTTGATGCTGATGAGAAATTTTGGATTTTACAATTAATACTAGAACAGATTAAAACTTTTGGCACCATTGGGACAGAATGAAAAAGACATAAATTTAGGGAAGTGTTAATGGCAGTTAAGTTTTGAATGGATATTTCTAAAATTCTTATTTGAATGCCTTAACCATTTGTTATGATGTCAGGAGGCTGGGCTTTGGGAAGATAGTGAGACATAAGATGAGGTCATAAAGGTGGAGCTCCCCTGATGAAATTAATGTTCTTACAAGAAGAGGAGTCATGGGAGCTTCCTCTCCCTCAGGAGAGAACACAGAGGAGATAGCTGTCTGAAAGGAAGCAGTCCTCCAAGAGCCACATGGCTAGCACACTAGCTGACTTCTAGCTTCCCAAACTGTGAGCATGTCTAAGCTACCCAGTGTGTTGTGTTTTGTTGTAGTAGCCTTACTATGGCAGTTCTGAATTTTTTAAATGGCTCTGTTGTCTTTTCCTGTGTATTGAGTCCTCTGCTGTGTGACCATTTATGTTTGAGTAGTGCCATATCTGTTTTATGCTTTTGTCATATATGCACAGCACATATAAGAAATCCAGTGTCATGAAACTTCCTTGCTTATTTTTGCTTAGGGATTTTACAGCTTTGATTCTTACATATAAATCCTTAACCTACTATGAATTAAGTTTTGTTTGTATTATGAGTCCAAATTCATTCTTTGTGTGTGAATATCTTAGTTATCATGGTATCATTTGTTGAAGAATTTTTCTTTCCCATCTTATTGTCTTAGATAGCACTCATAGAAGATTGTTTAGTCATATGTTAGAATATTTCTGAGGTCTGTAGTTCATTGATCTATTTGGCTTTCTTTATACCAGTACTGCATGCGTTTATTATCATATAGATTTTTAATATGTTTAGAGGACAGTGGGCATGAGTCCTATGTCTCTGTTCTCTTTCAAAACTGTTTATGGTTCTTTGAAGTACAAAATGAATTTTAGGATCAAATTTTCTACATCCTTAAGATGTAGAAAATATACTGTTTCAGAGAATCTGTAGATCATTTGAAGACTTTAGAAATATTCAAAATAAATCTTTAAATATATGAGCATAGGGTATTTTCTCCTTATTTGTGTCTTCCCCTTTTCATGCGTATATTGTAGTTTCAGGGTGCAAGTCTTACCTCTTGGCTAAGCTTAAGTATTTATTGTGTGTGCGTGTGTGCATGTGCACATGCCGTAGTGCACGTGTGGAGGTCAGAGCACAGCTGCGGAGCCAGGTGGGATCTGTCTTGTTTCTGCAGTTGGCTTGTGCTCCATATTCCAGGCCAACTGGCCTAAGAGCTCCCAGGTGATTCCTGTCTTTGCCTCCCATCTTGACACGAGAGGGCTGGGGTTACAGATGTGTGCTGTCACCCTCGTAGCTCTTTACATACTTTTGGAGACTGAAATCAGGCACCAGGCCTGAGTGACTAGTGCTCTTCTCTGCTGAACTGTGCCCCTGAACTCATCTTTATTCTTTTGGTGCTACTGCAAATTGAGTCTTCTTGATTTCTTTCTCAAATTATCCATCATTAGTACATAGTAACAACTCAGTTTTCTGCATTGATTCTCTATCCTGGAATTTTGGACATTTTTATTATCTTTTGTGAAATCTTCACATTTTCTACAGATACTATAGTATCTGATAACACAGATCACTGTACTTTCTTTTTTAAAAAAATGCCTTTTTTTTCTTGGTTGCCTAACTGTTCTTCTGTAATTGCGTTGAATATGGGCGTCAAAAGTTGGAGTCATTATGGGAAAATTAAAATCTCAACCCTACTACAATCTAGTGCAATTTGAACATTGTAAATCCTTACCGAAAGAAAAAATCTGATTGAAAAATTTCCAACTAACCTAATCCCAGACAAGTTCCAAAATAGAAACACAAGAAATATGAAAAGTCAAAGCAACATGGCTGCTTAAAATGATTAATTCCATAGTAATTGACTCCAGTGAGAGTGAAATAGATGAAAATTCCAACAAAGTACCTAAAAGAATAATTATAAGAATGTTGAATACAATCCAAGAGGATATGAATAAACTTCTTGACCTACTCAAAGTGAACATAAACAGCTAGATGAAATAAGGAACTCAATTCAGAGCATGAAAGAGGAATTAAGTAGAGGTAGAAATACTGAAAAACGTTGAAATTTGGATGTTAAAATCTCATTAAATGAGATAAAAATTTAGTGAGAAACCTTACCAGTAATGAATCAAATGGAAGATAATATCCAAGCTCAGTGAATTAGAATTCTCAGAAATGACAAAAATGGAATAAATAGGAAAGCATGAGCACCAGGTGAGATCTATGGGACACTATAAACGATCGTGGGTATAAGACAAGAACAACCAGCAAAAGGGAGTGAAGATGTAGTCAGGAAACTAGAGCAGAAAAATTTCCAAATTTTTTTCTTCCAAAAAAGATTGCTATCAGATAAAGGAGGCATTTAGAAAACCAAATGAATAGGATCAAAAAAGAATCTGCCACATCATACTATGCTTAAAACACTAAAGAATATTGAGAGCTGTCAGAGAGAAACACCAGGAACATATAAGGAAAGGTAGATACATCAGGATAACAGTGGATGTCCTTGTTAGCTTTAAATGTCCACTTGACACAACCTAGAATTCACCTGGGAATCTCCCTCAGGTGAGGCATTCCTTAGATCACATTGTCTTAGGGGTTTTTCTTGACTTGTTAATTGGCCCAGCCCACAGTGGATGGGTCATTCCCTAGGAGGGTGGTCTGGGCTATACAAGGAAAGTAATTATGCATGAGCATGAGAATAAGCAAGCAAATGAGTCAGAAAGGAACATTCCCCCATGATTTCTGTGTATTTCCTTAGCTGTGAATGAGTGTCCTGGTTAGAGGTAACGCTGCATGGAATAGCAAGCAAGCTGCCTTGAAATTCCTGTTGAATTTTTGTGCCTGACTTCCCTCAGTGACCTGGAAGTGTAAGCCAGATGACTCTTTTCCCCCTGAAAGTTGGTTTTTGTCAGTGTTTTAGTGTAGCAACAGAAGGAAAACTAGCACAGAAGCTCTAAAAGCCATGAGCATAAAGAACAAGATAGATCAAGCTCTGAAAGATATTAGCTGCCAACCAGATGTACTACCCCTAGCAGCATGTCCTTAATAATTGAAGAAGAAAGAAAAGATTTCTATGATAAAGGCATTTATGGCTACTTAGTAAGCACCAGGGAAGATCCTTGCAGGGATTATACACACTGAATAGAGAGATAAACATTTATGAACCCACAGGAGAGACTATACTCACTAGGATTAGCAAATGATATGGAAAGTACCAGATATTACAAAAGCATATAATGCATAGTTTTCATTACTGGGTGTTCATAGCATCAATTCTCTAATTAGAAGAAAATTAATGTTCCATAGGTTGGATTAAAACATCAGACCCAAGCAGGACTTCGTAATGCACAGTTTTAATCCCAGCCCTCAGGAGGCAGAGGCAGGTGGATCTCTATGAGTTCCAGGACAGCCAGTGCCTCACTTTGTTTCAAGTAACAACAAAACAATAGCAAGGAAACTGGGACCCATCTATGTCATGCCTACCAGAAGCTCCCTGTAACTATCAAAGGTAAACAGCCTTAGGGTAAAGGGTGGAAAAGATATTTCAAGTAAATAGAACTAGGAAGCAAGTGGGTGGAGGAAATAGTAGTGGACAGAGACTTCAAACTAAAATTATGATAAAGATAGTCATACCGTTAAAGGGGACAGTCTCTCAAGAGGATACTTCAATTCTAAATGTACAGGCCCTGAATATGGGCATACCCTATTTCACAAGACAAATACCAGTGGATATAAAGGCACAGGCTGACCTCGGTACCATGGAAGCTGGTAAACCGTCTATCCTGCTCTCGTAAAGAAATAGAGTTAAATGATATTATAAGTCAAATGGACTTAACAAATATCAACAGAATATTGGTTTTTTTTTGTTGTTGTTGTTGTTTAGTTTTGTTTTTTGAGACAGGGTTTCGCTGTAGCTTTGGAGCCTGTCCTGGAACTAGCTCTTGTAGAACAGGCTGGTCTTGAACTCACAGAGATCCGCCCACCTCTTCATCTGGAGTGCTGGGATTAAAGGTGTGCGCTACCACAGCCTGGCATCAACAGAATATTGTATCCAAACATTGCAAAAATATACTTTCTTTTCTCAGAAGCCCATGGAAATTTAGAACACAAAGCAAGTCAAAAGAGTACCAGGAAATTGAAGTACTTTCATATATTCTAAAATGATCACATTTTAATAAACTAAAATCAGCAAGAGAAATTACTGAACACACACACAAAATCATGGAATAGCACAGAATTGATTGGATCATTAAAAAAATGAGAAGGTGGGAAGGAGTGAGGTGGGAGAAGGGAAGGGAGGGGGAACTGGAGTTGGTATGTAAAATGAAAAAAATTAAATAAAAAATCCTTTAAAAATGAGAGAATTTTTAAAAGAAAAATCCTAGAATTGAATGGAAACAGAACTACAAGATACAAGGAACTAGGGATTACAATGAAAGCATTTCTTTGGGTATGTGTGGTTGTGAGGTGGGTGTGCATGTATTTACAGATGCACTTGCTCAGGAGTGTGCAACCGGGAGCCAGACTGAACGGAGAGATAAAGATTATAGTAGAACTTTTGAAATAGAAGCACAAAGAGCAATACAAATAGCGAAACAGTTGGATGTTCAGCATATTAACTGTGAAAGATAAATACTATGTTTTCTTTCACTTGTGGATCTAGACTTTATATAGAAACACAAGCATTTGCTGTGTATTTATTACATATGTTATATTTATGCTATGTATATGTGTTAATTATATACATATGCACATTATATCCATATACACACATGAATGAATGAATGACATGAAAGCCGAAGAGACAGTGGGGGAGGAAGAGAAGGAGCACCTGTGGGAAAGGAGGAGGGGCTTAAGTGGAGATAGTATAGAGGATGAATATATAGAGGATGAGTGTAGTTCAAAGTGCATGATATAATTTGAAAGAAGTTGTCTTTATGAAGCTGAAAATGTTATGCAATAAATATATAATATCTGTATAATAAGTGAAATACTATTTGAAATAAGTATTCTGAATTATCACTTGGGAGGCAGGGTAGGTGGATCTCTATGAGTTTGAGGCCAGCCAGATCTACAGAGAGAGTTAAAGGACAGTCAGGGCTACACAGAGAGGTGCTGTCTTGAAAAAAGAATATATATCTTCTCTGTGGGTCTTCATATGTAGTGTTTTATTATTTTTTCTTGTGTTTCCAGTTTTCAGTTTTTCATAAATGAATATTGAATATATCAAATACTTCTCCTGGAAGATCTGAGATGATCAGGTAGTTATTTTAACTTTCAAACATTAGTTTCTTGACAAACAGCACATACAGAGCAGTACAGGAATGGTCAGCATGCGATGGTTATAGCTCAGTGGTCGTGACCATGTAATAGCCCCTGGGTCAAGACACAGAGCAGAGTTGGTATCCCAGCAATTGCCTCCAGCCTCGTAGCTGATGTGCTGATTGCTTACACTGGATTGATTCTATTTTTGAATTTCCTATGCAGTTGAATAGTATAGTCTCTTTACTTCTCACTTACACTGTATTTGTGAAATTTTACTCACATTTTCTGAATCACTTTCCTTGGTTTATATATTTATTGAATAGTTTGGATGATTTCTAAGGACTGTATAGAGATTGTATGTGGTTTTAAAAGACTATTAGCAAATCATGTTGCTATAGTTCTTGTACTTTTGTGTTGGTCCACACGTGTATCCATTTCTTTTGGGCATATGCTGTGAATCTGTAGTTAGATCATTAATAGAGTATTGATTACTTGCATCTGTAGATTGGACTGTAGATGTAGGTGGTAATATGCGTGCCTAGCTTGGTCAAGGACCTAGCTTCAAACCCTAGCATCAGAAACAGACTGCTAGATACTGTAAGATGATTTTTTTCAGGATGATTTTAGGACTTTGTTGGGTACTCCACAGTCTCACCACCACTTAACATTGTCAGTCTTATACAGGTTTTCTCATCCCAAAGGTACCTATCCAGTCATATGTCATGCCATTCTAAGTTTTAATTACTTTTCCAACCAATAAATGATTTTTGAGTTTTTTTGTTTATTGGCACCTTGATCCCATGCTCATTCATTCCCAGTCCAGTTGGAGTTGGTGAGCTCCCATTAGCTCATGGACACTGTCTCAGTTGGTGAACCATACCCTCGTGGTCCTGACTTCCTTGCTCATATTCTCCCTCCTTCTCCCCTTCAGCTGGACCTTGGGAGCTCAGTCCAGTGCTCTGATGTGGGTCTCTGCTTCTGTCTCCGTCCAATGGTGATATTCAAGATAGTCATCAGTCTGACTTTGGGGCAAGGCCAGTTCAGGCACCCTCTCCTCCACTGCCCAGGGTCCTAGCTTCCCCATGGACTCCTCGGAACCCCTCCAGAGCCAAGCCTCTTGTCAACTCCAAAATGGCTCCCTCAATTAAGATATCTCCTTCCCAGCTCCCATATCTGTCCTTCCTCCATCTCAACCATCTCACTCCCCCAAGCTCTCCCCAACTCCTTCCTTCCCCTCTCTCCTCTTTGTCCCCCTCTCCCCACCCCATGCTTCCAACTTTTGCCTGGCAATCTTGTCTGCTTCCAGTTTCCAGGAGGATCTATATATGTTTTTCTTTGGGTTCACCTTATTACTTAGCTTCTCTAGGATCATGAACTATAGGCTCAATGTCTTTTGTTTATGGCTAGAATCCACTAATGAGTGACTACATTCATATTCATATTTTTGGGTCTGGGTTATCTCACTCAAGAAGTGTTTTCTACTTCCATTTGCATGTAAAATTTAAGATGTCATTGTTTTTTACTGCTGAGTAGTACTCTAATGTGTAGATGTGCCACACTTTATTTATCCATTCTTCAGTTGAGGGGCATCTAGATTGTTTCCAGGTTCTGGCTATTACAAATAATGTTGATATAGACTAAGGGGAACACTAATTCATTGCTGGTGGGAATGCAAACTTGTGCAACACCTTTGGAAATCAGTGTGGCAGTTTCTCAGAAAATTGGGAGTCAGCCTACCTCAGGATCCAGCAATACCACTCTTGGGAATATACCCAAGAGATGCCAAATCATACTACAAAAGCATTTGTTCAACTATGTTAAATGTAGCTCTTAATGAAATTTTGAAATTATTTTTCTGTTATGATTTGAGAAGTCTGCTCTATACCTTATTTGGGACATCTTTTACTTTCCCATGTCTATGAACATACTCAGTTGTGATACATTTTAAAAGTAATTTTGATAGTGATATACTGGAATCATCTTTACTTTTATATAGATATTATTAAAAATGCACAGATTTGCAGGGCAGTTTTTAGCCAGTGTGTGTTCTACCTTGTTTGTTAGAGCATGAAACATGCTCGTGTGCTTTTAGTTTGAAAACAGAAGTGGGCTGTTTACTCCAGGACGTCAACAATTACCACACCGTTCCTACTCTTTCTGCATACATTAGATATTACATAATAAGAAGGGGAAAGAGATGTGTAACTACAACAGCCGTTGGTTTGGGTCCTAAGACAAGATGAGGGTGTAGAATGTTAGTAGCAGAATTGGATTAGAGTGAATGAAGTTGACAATTTCTGCACAGAGTGTAAGCTATCAAGTACAATATTTGAGTTGCAGGACTAAAGTTTATAAATTTAAAGCCCATCGTCCTTGCATGTGAGGAGATGGATATGGTCCTACAGGAAACAAGTTCATAAATAAAGCTTTGGTATGTTGTGAGACTAGAGGTATACACAATTGTGAGTCACCGTGTCTGTGCTAGGAACTGAACCCTGGTCTTCTGGAAGAGCCAATGCTCTTAATCACTTAGTCGTCTATCCAGACATTCTTACTAAGAAAAATGAAGTTAGACTTAGTGATGCATGACTGTAATCTCTTGAGAACCAGAGAGAGAAGGATTGTCATGAATTTGATGACACACTCAGGTATATGGGCAGGACAACATAGCGAAACTGAAATACTAAGTAGTCTCAAAATACAAAAACAAAAACAAAAAAAAATGAAAAAAAAATTCTAGAGGTGATGCACAGTACCGCCCTCATTTGAGACCAGCCTGGTCTACAAAGCAAGTACCAGGACAGCCAGGACTGTTGCACAAAGAAACCATGTCTTGAAAAACAACAACAAAAACAAACCAAACAAAAATACCAGAAAAGAGAGCTTAAGAGATGGCTCAGTGGGTAAAGTGTCCTACACAAAAGTGTGAGGACCTGAATTCAGATCCCAGATGCATCTGTAATCCCAGCACTCTGTGGGGGATGGGAGGCAGAGGCAAGAATACCTAGAAGCTCATGGGCTAGCTGGCCCGGTGTGGACAGTGATGAACAGCAGGAGACACTGTTCCAGCTGGTAAGGCTAGAGAACCAGTGACCAAAGGTGGACTTCTCATGTTTAATCCGTGCCACAGTGTGTGCACATGTGCAT
>NC_022019.1:18453409-18463651 GCF_000317375.1 Microtus ochrogaster | reverse complement strand
GGAGGAGGAGGAGGCAGACACTTGTGACCCTAGGTATCCAGCCAGGTACCACAGCAGAGGAGGGTTGGAGTCTAGCTTGTATGACACTAAGAGTCCATCTGTTAATGAAATAAAAGTTCATTGCCAGTATAACTAGGAGACAGAGATGGGGGAGTGAAGGAAGAAAACAAAAGAAGAAGGGAGGAACAAAAAATAAAACACTTACAGAATCTTTCTTTGTGAGTTTACTTTCTGGAAATGTTTTGCTCTTATGTAATAAAATTGTAAGACTTTTAAGAGTCAAAATATCACATGACTCTATGTTGCCTTATAATTCTTTGTAAATTTCATGGAGAAATTATTTATGTGATTCAAAGTGTTGGGTTTTATCATCTCTAAGTAATTTAGGAGTGCACATTATGCCAGAAGTTATTTTTTTTCTTCTGTATGTGTATGTAGTATAAACACTGTGTTTAAGTGTCATGCCTTTTCATAAGACAGCTAATGATATAAGATGTACCTTATTAGGCTTTTCAGTATGAAATCATCATTAAGTACCGTGTTGAATACAGTTTGTAAAGTCTCAGAGCAGTTTCTAATACAGAAAATTGTTTTCAAGTTGAATCAACTTTAAGAGTTTTTGAGAAGATTTAACAGCTTAAAATTTAAAAAAAAATGTGAATTTCAACTATGGAAGTTGAATATCTTGCCCCTTGGCATTGAATTCGTGAATGCTGCAAGCATTCAAAATGTTTATTTTACAGCTCAGCCTAGATTTAGTAACATGTATGATTGTTCAGTTGGCTCAGTTTGCTGATGTTTTATTGGTTCATGCTGTGTAGACTATTCCCTGCTACCCCCCTCGCCATGTGACTGCTAGCGCACCTGCCACTAAAGGGTTCGAAATGCAGGCAAGCATCCTTTCATTAACAGAAGGGTTCATTTTGCTGCAAAGTTGTTCTCGCTCATGAAAGAACAATGAAAACAGATGAATGGATAATGTGAGAGCTTAAAACTTAAAACTTGAAGGTTCTTATCCTAATCCTGAACAAGTTCTCTCTTTTCTTTTTTAAAACTGTTTTACTTTGTATGAGGATTCAATGAAAAATTGTAATTCTTTTTGTGTAGTGCCTCAAGGCAAACAGGATGACAGGAAGATTGGGTCTTTGTAATTACCTTGTCTGCTCAAAGAAAAATGTCAGAGTGTCAGAGGTAGATTTGCCTCATTCAACCATTGGAGTTTGATGTCTATCATAGGGTATAGATTAAATGATGATTCTTAAATTAAATACCCACTATCTGGGATGGAAGGGTGGAGAGACAGACATGAATTTAAATAGTGGTTCTGGTATTAGAATATACAGAATATTCTGGGTTTAGAATATACAGTGTACTAATAGTTACCTTGGTGGGTTTGTAAAGAATACATTTCTCAAAGAGTTGACTGAAAAAAAGTCGTCAGGAGGTCTCTTTGGATTCCTTTGGACAGTATGTCTGTTAGTGAGGCAATTCCTGAGTGTGTTTTAATGTTTCTCTGAATGTAAACAACAGTGGCCATGTCTTTTTGTTTTGCAGAGTTGGAGGGCTATCCTGTGTATTGATGCCTTATTGATAATGGCAGAACACCCGCCATTGCTAGACACAGCTCAGATTTTAAGTAGCGACATCTCTCTTCTGTCTGCCCCTATTGTAAGTGCAGATGGAACACAACAGGTAAGGAGATGGAAATGTATGTTACCTCATGTCTTATAATTATTGTTCTCTTATATCTAAGGGGCTATTCTCTTTGCCATTGAATAACAAGTAGTAATACACTTGTGTGCTAGATTTTTCTTGACACTTAAACACAGTGTTTATACTACATACACATACAGAAGAAAAAAAATAACTTCTGGCATAATGTGCTATTCTCTTTGCCATTGAATAACAAGTAGTAATACACTTGTGTGCTAGATTTTTCTGTCCTGTGCAAACACAACAAGGAAGGTGATTGTCTTGATTTTTGTTGTCACATGTGCTCACACACTTATTTTTTAAAAAGCTGTCTTTTCTCATTTTGTATACCATTCCCAGTTCCTACTGCCTTCCCTCCTCCCACTGCCTCAACCTTTCCCCCAATTACCACCTCCCTCCCCCATCTTCTCCTCAGAGAGAGTAAGTCCTCCCATGGGGAGTCAACAAAGTCTAGCACATTTTTTTGGGGACGGTCCAAGGCCTTGCCCACTATATCTAGGCTGAGCAAGGTGTCCCTCCAAAGGGAATGGTTTCAAAAAGCCAATACAAGCAGCAGGGTTAAATCCTGGCCTCAGTGCTAGTGGCCCCACAGTCTGCCTCACAGTCTGCCCCAGCCATACAACTGTCACCCACATTCAGAGTACCTAGTTTGGTCCTATGCTGGTTTCCTTGCTGTCAGACCAGAGTTGGTGAGCTCCTATTAGCTCAGGTAGACTGTTTCATTGGGTGTCTCCATCATGGTCTTGACCTCTTTGCTCATGTTCTCATTCATCTCACTCTTCAGTTGGACTTTGGGAGCTCAGTCCAGTGCTCCGTGAGAAAGCTCACACACTTTCTTAGCATCACCTTCCTTTGCTAACTTGGTTTTCAGGGTCTGATGGAAGCCTCTTAAAGGGTCCCCCTCCCCGAGTAATCACAGTTGTGGCAGGTATTCATGTACTTTTATGAGTCTCCGACAGATTGCTGTTAACATTGGTTGTCTGAGGCCAGTCACTGAATTCAGTCTGGCTGCTCTCGCTGTGTGTTCTGCTGAGGGAAGACACAGTACCAGGCTGACACATTGCCATAGTGGCCTACATCTTGGTTCACTTCTTGGTAAACATTCCTCAAAATCTGAGAGCACTGGGGCTATGAAGTAGTAGTAGTGGTGTAAGTGGTTGTTGAGAATAGTCCACGCTGAAGCAGAAATATGGGGGAGTGGTCTACACAGACAAAACACTTATATGCATGAAATTAACAGATACCCTTAAAAAACTGTGTAACAGGGAAACTTGACAGTGGATGTTCTTTTTTGTTTTATTTTGTTTTGGGTTAGTTTTTGTTGTTTTCTGAGACAGATTTCTCTGTGTAACAGTTCTGGTTGTCCTAGAACTGACTTTGTAGACTAGACTGACCTTGAACTCACAGAGATCCACTTGCCTCTGCCTCCCAAGTGCTGGGATTAAAGGTGTGCACTTCCACTGCCTGGTGACAGTGATGTTCTTAATATTGGTTCAAAACTGACTAATAAGCCAAGTCAGAGCTCACCTGCGAGCTGACATCATTCGGAACCTGGAAAAGCAGCAAGCTGGACTCCGCTGTGTGCAGGGACGGTGTGGGAAGTCCACAGCCACAGATCCTCTGTGTTGTCCAGACTTTCTCAGTGGCATGCTTTCCCTTGTATCTCCTGGGATCACATTAACTTTCTTATATTTGTCTGTTAAGTTACCTGCTCCCTCAAGAATACTTTGTCTGTTCACTCCTTGTGTAGACAGACTGCCATGTTGCAGTAGTTGTAGTGGGTTTGGCTTGTGAATTGTAGCGGGACTCTCCTGACATCAGTGCTGTTTTTAGAGAAACAGCGATAGGCATCCCCTCCTCTGACTGGCACAGCTGAGTCTGTTTGGGCTTGGTCTTCTTACTAGGAGGTTTTTGTTTGTTTGTTTTCTTTTTGAGACAGGGTCTCACTGTGTAGCTCTGAGTGGCCTAGAACTTGCTATGTAGGCCTGTGTGTCTTCAGATCCACAGAGCTCTTCTACCCTCTGCCTCCTGAGTGCTAGAATTAAAGGTGTGTACTACCACACCCAATTAGTAATAGATTTTTATTTTGTTTTTAATAATAATTTTATTCATTTGAAATTGCAATATAGTTAACATCATTTCACTCTTCCTTTTCCTCCCCCCAACCCTTCCATGTAATTCACACACATACGCACATACACACATGCACACACACAGGCACATACACACAGGCACACATACACACACACACACACACACACACACACACACACACACACACACACACACTGTCCAATCTGTATCATGTTACCTGAATGAGTGTGATCTCAGAGCTGAACACTTGATATTAGATAACCAGTTAAGGGAATTCTTCCTTGGGAAGACGATTCTCCCATTCAGAGCATTCCCCAGTTCTTGTCCGTAATTCTTTGGTTAGGGTGAGGGCCCTCAAGTTTTCCCTTTCATGTCCATTGGTGTTGTCATTGTTCAGGTCTTTGTTAGGCAGCCATGTTGATGAGACTTGTTGAGTGTAGCGTTTCTGGCATTTCTAGGAGACAATGACTTCACAATAATCTTCCTATTCCTATGGCTCTTAAAATCCTGCTCCCTCTTTTGTGTTGATCCCTGAACCTGAGGTTCAGGAACTATGTTATAGCTATATCATTTGAGTCTGACCACCATCCAATCCTTGTTTTCTGCACTTTGATCTGTTATGGTTTCTGTGAGTCTCCATTTGTTGCAAAAAGAACTTTTTTTTGATGAGGGGTTTAATTCAGTTTAGACTCATAAGAAAAACTGAGTGACTGTATAGAGTTCTAATACATCACCTCCTTAGTTATTCCCACTGCTAACACGGGTGTTAAATATTAACATAAAAATTACAACCCAGATGACATCACTAGATAATACATGAAGTTCCTCAGCTACCAAAACCTCATAATTTGTCAAGGTTAGGGTTCAGGCTCCATGCTCTATAGTCCTGTGAGTTTTGACATATACATACAGCATACTTAAATTATCATATACAGAGTAGCTTCTCAACTCCAGGAAGTCCCATGTTTCCCCTGTTCATCTCTACTTCACTATCCCTGAGGTTTGGCAGCCACTGGTTTTCTTGCTGTGTAATGTACTTTTATCTCTCCTGGAATGCCATGTAATTGAATTGGCAATGTAACCTTTTCAGATTGGTTACTCTGACTTCACAAAATGATCTGGACAGTTTCTTCTCATGGTTTAATTGCCCCATTTCTGTTTTATGATTGTGTAATAACCATTGTGTGGTTGCTCTAGGACAGATCATTTATCTAGTCTTCTTTTGAAACCTACCTCGGTTACTTTGAGTTTTGGACACTTAGATGTGTATTTAACATTCTGGTACAGAGCTGACAGTGTATGGTGAGAGATGACTGTCAGGTCACCTTATAGAGCAATGTTAGTTTGTAGGAAACTGCTAAGCTGCCAAACTCTCTTCACAGTGTGTGGTTTTGTTTTTTTTTTTTTTTTGATCTGAGATATCCTCAGTAGTGGAGGAAGTAGAGCACGTAGGACTGACTCATGCTGTTGGAAATTCATTTCAGGGAATGTGAACTTCTCAAGTGGGATGCTCAGCTCTGCATCCTGCATCCTGGTCAGTTAGTTTGATCCCTCATGTAGCTCAACAGTTTTCTAATTTAAATTTATGTTCTTTGGCTTCTATGCATTCTTCTTCTGAATGGATTGAATGTTCTTAAGATATTGGTGGAAATAATCTCAGGCTGGGCAGGCATGTAGTTTGGTGATAAAGCATATGCTTAGCCTGTAGTAGGTTCTGGATTTAACCTTCAGCACGAGCACTAGAAGCAGAACTACTCACCACATCCTATGGACGGTCTTAATCATAATTGTCTCCATTTAGTCAGTCTCTTTTATTGCTTCATAAGTGTCCCATCTGATGTGCATCCACAGGCTTTTGCTTTATTTTGAAGACTAAGAGAACACAGAGAAACTGATAACATTATCTGAAGCTTTTTATTATTTGTATTTCCCAAAGAAGGCTGACAGGCATGAGATAGCAGCATGGGCTCCGAGGAAGCCTGGGCTGAGAGCTTTGCTGAAGAGGGTCCATGAAAGGCAAAACAGGTTGCAATAATGCCAGTGGGCTTTGAGCAGTAGGCGTATTTTTTATTTGATTGGTTACTCCCCTCCTCCACACCCCATGATTTAGAAAAAGGAAAATACTTGCTTGGTGTATATGAATTGGACAAGATGGTTGAGGCTGTAAAGGTGGGACTGATTGGTTTGGTATAATAAGGGGTGTTCCTGGCCACGTCCTTTAGTATCCCTGAAAATTGGCTCTTTGAGAGGCTGTGGGCTGTTGCATGTGGATGAAATGTTTAAGGGGCATAAAGCAAGGAAAATAGTGAACACAAATGGAACCTGAGTTAAGATCAAATTGGTGATAATTTGTGAAATATTAAGTAGGTAGAATTAATTAATAAGTCAGGACAAACAGGATAAAATCTCCCAGGCATTTCTTTTGGATATGTGTCTGGGGATGGCAAGAACACTCACTAAGAAAGGCAAGTCTCAGCAGTCAGGAGAAGTAAGATAATTTTATGGCTATAAATAGCCTTTTAAACAGTAAGTCAAAAGTTTTATTGCTTATGTTTTATGTCCATCACAGGTTAACTGTGGCTCTGCCCACATTATCTTCTCTTGAGACCCATGCTCATAGGTTGTTGCTGGTACCATTCAAATCCATGCTGACCTCCATTCACGTTTCACTGACATGAGTGGACTGGGATAGTCTTCCTTTAGGGCAAAAAGAGTCCTGTACGCTAGAAAGAACAGAGGTAACAACAGGTTTAGGATTTAAGGGTAAAGAGTATAAGAAAAATGATTTTTCAGTCTTTGGGGATGTGTCATCAGAGGCAGTAAAAATGAAAACAGCCACCATCCAAGCCCTTGCTGTGTGCCAAGCTGAGCCAGGCCTGGTCTGTGCATTGTGTTCTTCATTCTTATCACAGCCTTAGAGGGGTGGAACATTTCCATCTTTCTAGAAACTATGAATTAAAGTGGTATTTAGTTGTACGTTACTAGATCAAGTCACGTAGCTTCTAAAAGGAGAGACAGGATCAAGCTGACTCTGTGAGGTTCCTAGTCACACACCATGCTTCTAATTGCCATAAAAATAGCGTAACAGGCTAGATTCATGGACAAGAGTCAGAGTCTGAAATTACCAACATCTTAGAGTAAAGTCATAGTATTGTATGGAACGGTGGGCCGCTTCCTGCCACCCGGCTAGCTTTACCCAAAATAATTACACAGAAGCTGTATTCTTTTAAACACTGCCTGGCCCATTAGTTCCAGCCTCTTATTAGCTAATTCTCACATCTCGATTAACCCATTTCTAATAATCTGTGTAACACCACAAGGTGGCTTACCAGGAAAGATCTTAACCTGCATCTGTCTGGAGTGGGAAAATCAGGTGACTGACTTGTTGTAATATGGTCGGCGGGCTGTATCCCGCCACCCGGCTAGCTTTACCCAAAATAATTACATGGAAACTGTATTCTTTTAAACACTGCTTGGCCCATTATATCTAGCCTTTTCTCAGCTAACTCTCGCACCTAGACTAGCCCATTTCTAATAATGTGTGTAGCCCACGAGGTGGCTTACCAGGGAAGGTCTTAACCTGCGTCTGTCTGGAGTGGGAGAATCATGGCGACTCACTGAATCAACTTCTTTCTCCCAGCATTCTGTTCTGTTTTCTCTGCCTACCTAAGGGTTGGCCTATCAAATGGGCCTAGGCAGTTTCTTTATTAATAAGAAATCACTCCCACATCACTGGCTGACTTGGCTTCTTTCTCCCAGAATTCTGTTCTGTTTATTCCACCCACCTAAGGGCTGGCCTATCAAAGACCAAGGCAGTTTCTTTATTAATTAACCAATGAAAGCAACACATAGAAAGCAACACCTACATCATCATAGGAATATGTGAGATCATTTGTAATGAAGGAGCTTACTTTGTGTGCCTGTGCTGTTTCAATGCATTGGGGTTGAGTGAAGCTGCCTGTGACATGGTGTTCCTTAGCTTTTTCTTTTTTGTGGACTTTGGTGGGCTTCTTGCTTTCCCAGCTGTCATCATGATGGGGAACTGCAGGGTCAGCCATCTGCCACTGGTTTAGGCAAACATGTGGTAACAGCGCTGGCCCATGACCATGGTTTCCAGGGAACTCCTACCTGAGTCCGATAATGGCAATCCTTTGGGGATGAAGCGTCCATGGAGGCTACCATTCTGCCCCTCCAGTGACCACTGTGGCTTTAAGACTTAGATTTCAAGGCTGAGAGTAGGCAGCAGAAGAGAGTACAGCTTCAGTGGTTCAGAATCCACTGCTCCACCAGGATCCAGCTGTTTCCTTGAGCAGAGAAGACAAGCAGGGATGTGTCCTCCTTCTCCCTCAATGCTGCATTTCCCAGATGAGCGTGGACTGTTGTTTTATCTCCATGGATGCTATGTATATTTATAGAGAAATAACATTTACTAGGAACTGAAAATCAAATACGGGAACTTTAAAAAGTGATCATACTTAATTTCAAAAAGCTATAAATTAAGTTTTGTCCTTTAAAAACAGATACTAATGTGCCAACCTATACCTACTTATTGAACCTTAGGGGTCAGATTACTGAGACGTTCAAATAAGAGCTCACTATTTGTGCTGTAGAACCCCAATGCAGGCCATGGGTCATAGATTTCATAGCAGCTGAACTTGTCTTCTCCTTGCTTTGTAGTTTAAAATAGCTCTTTGTTAAAGCCCTGCTTAAAACTCTGGGAAAATTAGAATTTAAGTGGTAAACCAGGACCCCTACTTCCCACTGTTTTTTTTCTCTCAGTACCTACACCATACTACCTACAATGGTGCTTCATGAAGAAATAAAATAACTTTAAAAACAAAAATAAAGAAACAATTTTAAAAACATGTACCAAAGTTACTACTATTAGGTAATGCATAAAACTCCTAAATAAAGATAAATTTCTAAATAATGATGCCCCCAACCCCACAGAACTTTTAAGTCAACATAATGAATTGATGTATGTTGTGAATATATTTTATTATCATTGGTTAATAAAGATGCTGCTTCAGTCTATGACAGGGCAGAATAAAGCCAGGTGGGAAATCCAAACAGAGATATAGAGAGAGAGTAAGCAGAGTCAGGGAGACACCATGTAACTGCCAAAGGAGAAAGATGCCGGGAACCTTTCCGGTAGACCACAGCCTCTTGGTGAAACACAGATTGATAGAAATGGGTTAATTTAAGATATGAGTTAGTTAATAAGAAGCCTGAGCTAATAGGCCAGACAGTGTTGTAATTAATATAGCTTCTATGTGATTATTTTGGTCTGGGCGTCTGGGAAATGAATGAGCAGTCTGCTTTTACATTGGTTTAATACCTGGTAATACTAGAGTATACTAGAAAAATAATTTTCTTATCCCAAGATTTTGATATGTATCTTTTATGCCTTCCTCTTGGGAGGGATTCATGAATAACACCTCATTCTTTAGCCAGTAATCATCACTCCTAGGGCTTCATATATATCTTTAAACATGTTGTGGAGTTTTAATAATTTTTCACCAGTGTAACTCAGAAATTCAGTTTAAAGCTAAAGTGGCTAGTAACCTTGATGGACACACTAATGAATGCCTTTGGTACCCAGAACACAGTTTATGTTTAGTGAGAGTAGAACCACAGATTGCTTGAATACAAAGAGCCTCTTCTCCAGGAGTGAGTCATAAATGAATCAAAGGTTTTAGGGAAGAAGGGAGGTTGGAATTATGTTTAAAGGAAGAAAATGCAAATTAAAACCTCAATGAGCCCCTGGGCGTGGTCTCCAGTGCCACAAAACTTAACAAGAAAGTAAATATTAACCAGCCTTTCATTGAAAGGCTTGTGGATCAGTAAGATCCTTTATACACAACTCGCTCTCTGTTTTGATGGAGTTACCTGAAGCTACAAGCCAAGACTGATGTCACCCTTATTGAATATTAGAGGTTGGGCTTGAATTCCTGATGGGTCCTCCTGTCTTCACTTCACAAGTGCTGGGAAAGCTGTGTACTACTGTGCTGAGGAGATGTTGTACATGCACTTTACAAAACTGTTCACTGGGGTTTTTTTGCGCGTGGTATTACTGATTCATAGTAGGAAAATAGGGGTAGATTTTAGAGGATTCATGCTTGAATAATACTTACCAGTATTCTACTGAATGGATTTATACTAAGGGCATGTTGTATGGATGTAGTGTTCACATAAAAAGACTACCTAAGCTAATAAAACAGCAGCAAGAACAACAAAAATGAAAGAAATATACAAGGATGTAGCTGAAGCAGAGGCAGGCAGATCTTTGTAAGTTCGAGGCCAGCCTTGTCTACAAGAGTGAGTTCCAGGACAGCTAGGAGTGTTAAACAGAGAAACCCTGCCTCGAAAAAAATAAAAAAAGAAGAATATTAAAGATGAAAAGATAAACTACAAATTCATACACACACATGCGCA
>NC_022019.1:18441274-18453162 GCF_000317375.1 Microtus ochrogaster | reverse complement strand
TATATTATATATTTAGGATAGTAAGGGTTCTAAATGTTATATTTTGACTTTTAGATTTGAGCTAAAAACCAATAGGCAATCGATAAGGTTTCAAAATTTGATGGATGAAACAAGGAAAATCCTTGAAGAAAATTTTTTTGGCTTAGGAGCAGGCACAAAGAAAGACCCAGGAAGATGTCAGTGACTGTGACAAGTGCTATCAACTCTAGAAAGCTGCTGGGTCATGCATGAGCCATGAACTTGAGGCTCCTGGTAGGGTCTCTGTCCCCATGTGTGATTAGAGTTATGTTTGTAACAACCACATGAATAATGCCAACAAGGTTTGTAAAAGAGCAGCATCTGCTAAGACAGGTGCTAATGCACATTAACTTCTTAACACTTAGGAGGCTGAGGCAGGAGGATTGTTTGAGGCCAGATTGCTGCATAGCAATACCCTATCTCAGAAAAAAAAATCAAAATAATATTCTAGATTAGCACTTGCTGTATAACTTCTGCACATTCTGATCTTAGGGAGAATTTGACAAAGAATCCGGCTAAAATATTTCCCTGGGATGCAAACCAGTGATGTGAGATAGTCCAACCAACTATAGCAACACAAGGTGCAAGGAGACGGGCCTTACTGCTGATCTCTCAAGTATATGCTGCAGTAATCACAAAGAATTCTGCTACTTTTGCTGTATTTTCTGTAGGAGAGACTGTGAAAGTTTTCCTTGAACACTGATTTGTTGATTTGTTGATCTGAGTTTACAGTACTTCTTCATAACAGACAAATACAGAAACATCAGATTTTTATTTTTAGTTTATTGGATTAGTTAAAAATCTCAGCATTCTTTTCAGACTGTATATGAAAATATATATGTAATTTAAATATTGAGATTAAAAATATGGAGCATATGTTATGCAAACTATAACCAAAGCAGAAGTGGCATTCTGTTTAACTAAACTATATATAGACTTTCAGTTAAAGAAAAGTTGCTAGAGGTATTATGAATTTTATAATAGTAAGAGCTAGTTTTAGGGTTGTCGAGATAGGTCAGTGGTTCAGAGCATGTGCTGCTCTTGCAGAGGACTTGAGTTTGGTTTCTAGCACCCACATTGGACAGCTTACAGCTTTGCCTGTATCTTGCACTCCAGGGCATTCAATACCCTCTGCTGGCCTTCACTAAAAACTGCACTCACATGTGCATAACTCCATACAGACATACACATATATAAATCTTTTAAAAAGAGGCTAGTCAGCATGTAACAGTAAAATTCCTCAAATGCCCAAAATGCTGACAGAGTTGAAAGAAAGGATAGTCAATGAATCAACATTGAAGTTTCTGGCAAAGATAACCAAATTTCTAACAGGTCAGGTTCACAACGCAGTAAGTCGTATATTATTGAAACCAAGAATGTAAGGTCTTAGAGAAAGAAAAAAGATAATTGGGTTAGATAATTGCATGCCAATAAATTGTGTACTGTATGAACTAGACCAATATCTAGAAGGATATAAAGGAACTAAAATGAATCAAAATAATAACAGAACAAAATCTCAGTCTAAATAGAGCAATGCCAAATAAGGGAATTTGTATGTGAATGTATGCATGCAGACGTACATATAAATTAAAATTTCTACAAGGAGAATCTGAACCCAAGGTGTCTTTTCTGGTGATTTCTACCAAATGTTTAAGGTAGGATTAGCACCATACCTAAATACAGACAGACAGACAGAGTCATAAAAGGCTAGTGCTCAGTATGAATATAGACACAGAATCTTAGCAATCCCTGTCTTGCAACATCTAAGATGATTCCAGGACAATTAAGCGGTGTCTCCTTTTCTGGGGTACTAGGTGAAGACACCTTAGTGGTTCAGAAGTATCTGAGTGAACACGGCTTCCCTTTCTGATCAAAACAAAACAGAACATCTATTCAGTTGGAAAGCAGTGTAGAGGAGCTTCTTCCACCTGAAAAGGGTACATATTACAAAATTCATATTAACTTTATGCTTAATGCTGAAGAACTGACTAGATTCCCCCTCAGATTAGGATCAAGACATAGATACAGATGATAACAATTGTTGGCAAACGTGCACAAGTTGAACCCTAAATGCATTACTGGTAGGAATGTGGTCTGGTAAATCCACTTTATACAATAGTCTGATATGTCCATGTTAAAAATTGCACAGTATCATTTTAAATATATACGGTAAAAGTACTTTAAATGTCCACCAACAGAAAAATGGATAAACAAGATTTTTGTTTGTATCCATACAATATTATTCAGCCACAAACTAATAACAAAATACTTCAGTACCTGCTACAATTGACCTAAAAAGCATTTCAAATGAAAGAAATCAGTCAGGAAAACCTACAAGTTCTGAGTTAAAAGAAAATGTTGTAAAATTTGCTTTAGTAACGGGAAAGTAGTTTGGTGGTAGCATTGTTGTCTAGCATGTATGGATCTCCAGCTCTACAAATAATTTACTGGGTATAATGATGATTTTATAACTCTATATTCTGAAATCTGCTGAAGTCTACATCTTATAGGACAAATGTTATGGTAAATAGATTATAACTTAGTAAAATCCTTTAAAGCCCATCTACCTTTTCTGTTTATATGATTTAGATGTGATTGTTAGTGATAACTGTTCCCCTAAGTTTCATCTTTCTTTTACAAATGGGTTAAAGTCGTGGAGCCATTTTTAAAATTTTATTTACATTTAAATTTTTATGCCATGGATAGACTATAATTTCCAGGTATATGCCAGGTACCTTTTATACAGGCACTTTCTACTTCATTAAATGTGTTTCTCCATACTGTGTAGGTGAATAGACTGTCATTCTCCAAAATCAGAAATGCAAAATAACTAGAACTATTACATTAAAAACAAAGTACATTTAGAAATAGCATACTCTTAAATTCTGTCAGCTGATATTGGATGATCCAGAACCAAATGCTACTACAGTCCTTTGTTGATTTAGTTGCTATGGTAACCAGATACATTTATGTCCAATGGGAAGCTGCCTGTATGTTGGCTTATTTGATGAAGAGGTTAGAGGTGGAGATGGATGAGTGTAACTCCTAAGTGATTATATCTTTGCCGTTCTACCTCTGCATATACCACAGTGGGCAGTTGTGAAGTTACGTGAAATGCTGCTAGGATAGAGTTGTACAGACTTCCCTTATTAGCACAGTCAAGTCCACTTGTCAGTGAGAACTGACTATGTCTCGGAAGTTGGATCCTACAGTGTTGGAGCATCTTCCAGAAGCTGCTGACAGCTGTGGTCGCAGCAGGTGAATGAAGTCACTAAAGAAGATCCAGGCAGCAGTGAGTAAAGTGCTGTGGTGGCTGCAAGGGCTTGCCACATGTTGGCGACGACAGCTTCAGTCCAGCTGATGATGGTTTCTATCTGAATCTTACCTATAGATTGGGGGTATAGATAGGGATTGTGAACTCTCTAAAAATGTAGGCTCAGGAAATAGCTACATTTTCCAGTTTTAAGTTTAAGTTAGCATTACTGACCTTTTCTAAAAATATAAATAATTTTATTAAGTATCTAGTTATCTTTACTTTGGAAGAATACTATGGATTTAAATGAAAAATAGTGAAAGCAACTTTTCTGATGTATAATTAGTGTACTAATACTTTAAATATGTTGCTTATTTATCACTGAGGTTATTTTAGTTTATAGATTGTATTAGGATTTTTATTGCTATGACCACTCACCATGACTAAAAGCAAGTCAGGGAGGCAAGGGTTTGCTTTTGCTACATATCCTGAATCACAGTCTGTTGAGAGAAGCCAATGCAGGAACTTAAACCAGAACCGTGGAGGCAGGAGTTGATACAGAGGCCATGGATGAGTCTGCTTACTGGCTTGCTCCTCATGGCTTGATCAGCCTGCTTTGTTAAAGAATTCAGAACCACAAGCCCAGGGATGGCACTACCCACAATGGGCTGGGTGCTCCCCCATCAATCGCTAATTTAGAAAGTGCCCTACAGGCTTGCCAATAACCTGATCTTTTCTCATTTTTAATGGGAAATATTTTTTCCATACAATACATTCTGATCATGATTTCCCCTTCACCAATTCCTCCCAGTTCTCACAACCTCTCCACCATCCAATTCCACACCTTCTTTTTCTCTTTCACTGGAAAAAAAGGCAAACCAATCAGAATTAAAAAATTATAACAAAGAACAAGCACAAGAAACACAGGTACATATACAACCCCCACCTTCCAACAACCCACAAAATTAGAAACCGTAATATTCAAGTAAAAGATCTGTAAGATAAAAAATGCCCAAACAAAGCGACATGGGACAAAATGTCATCGAGTGCATTTTGTATTGGCCATTGTCTGCTGGGCATGGGGCCAGCCTGTATAAACTGTGTTGTAGAAAACTAATTTTTCCTTGCAAACGGTGTCAGTTGGAGATGGCGTCTAGGCTAGAGATAGGAGGTCTTGTTCATGTCCCTGTCTCGGCACTTAGACCCCACCCTGCTTGACGAACCTGTGCAGGGCCTATGCATGCTGCCACAATTGCTCTGCGAGTTCATATGTGCATCAGTCTGTGTCATGAGACATGGCCTCATTGGTGTCCTCCATCCTCTCTGGCTCTTTCAATCTTCCTCTCTCCCTTTCTGCAAAGCTCCCTAAGCCCTGGGTTTGGTGAAGATATCCCATTTGATATATGTTCTTCGCATTGTCCAGTCGTCTGTAGTCAATAGTTGTCTATCTTATGCAGGCATTTTCTCAATTGAGGTTCCCTCCTCTCAGATGACTCTAGTGTGTGTCGACTTGACATAAAAACTAGACAGCACATAGCTTATATTTATTGCTAAGATAATCATGTATTGCAGCAGTTTATTGGATTATGGTTTGTAGGGTCTTTATAACTGCAGTTTTCCTGGTGTATTGTCATATGAAGCAGAATTTATGACCATTAAGAATGATGGGTTTAACTACACTGTATGGAATTGTGAGTGTAAGAGTTTTTAAGAAGCCATATTAGGAAATCAAGATAAGTATGAGGCAATTTTTTGGAGCATTAAGTTCTGTGTCTGAAATATAGTATGTTCTCAAAATATTAAAACTCAAGCCCAATAGAGAGAGAATCATAGACGAGTTGAAATAATTCAGTTTGGGGCAGTAGTTGAAAACACATTGTCTTATATATTACAGCTTATAGCAGTGTGTACACACCTGTGTGTATACATGTGTGTCATTTCATACATCTGTTAGTGTGCATATGATAGTTTATGCCTGTACGTATTCAGATGGCCTATAATCTGGTGTGCTCAAATTGTTTGTCAATAGTTGAGTTTGTGTTTACAGGTGTCAAATATACCTTCTTAAGTCAGGTTACCATTTTTCATAGAACTAAAAATTACCTTAGACTATATTAACTTGATAATTTTACTTAATTTTTATAAACCTTAGCCTGTAAACTTACATGAAAAGTTACATCATCTAGCCCATGTACAGATTGATAGGATCTAGATAAATGCAATAAAACCTGATCCATAGTTCCTCTGACCCAAGTCATATTAATGACTCGCATAAGTTACTAGTAATATATGAGTATATAAATAATACAGACTTGGGAATTGACAGTATAGTTTGTATAATGAATGTTACTCCTTGAATTTACAGAGAATTCAGATAATAAGTTAAATTTAGACATAGTAAGATTATAGTTTTTTCATGTGAATAAATCTAGGAAATGGCCAGAAACAAAATTTTGGTGTTAGGAGTCTAGAATTCAATCCCTCATTTACACTAATTCGTTTCAAGTGCTCAGCAGCCATGTCAGATGGGTCCTTCATATCTGACAGCACAAATGAAAAGCATTTCTGTCTTCACAGCTCTAGTACAGCTGGTGTTGCAGCCAGATGAAAAGATTGGCCATTTGAAGCTGGACTGCTTTTAATTTAGCAAGTGCTTCTTTCAGCTTCTTCTTTGTCTTCGCCGTGTTCTAGTCTAGTTGTAAAAGTAAACAGTACAGTTTCATGAAGTGTCTCATTGTTCTGGAGTGGCAGTGTGTAAACAGCTGCGTGTCAAGTGTTACAAAGGACGAGCATGCGATATGAAGTGTCCATCAGAGGAGGGCTGATTTAATTCTGACTTAGGATGTCTGAGCCTTGATAGACAAGTATGGTCTCTTGGAGAAAACCAAGTCCTCACTCACAGAACTTGAAGGCACCCCATTCAGAAAAATGTAAGCAAAAGTCAAATCTTAGATGCCTTTACTAGAAAATAGTATATAAATAATTCGTGAGGCGGGTATGAATACGAAGCTATTGCTTACCGGAACACTAGTTTGAAAAGAAGAGAGATGGATAGCTGGAAAACTGGAGGATCAACAAACTCTTGAAACAGGTTTGATTAAGAATAATGTCACTGGGGTAAGACTTAAAGCAACATGGTTGGTTTCCTTGTAGGAGGATGGAATTAAGACTCAGATACATACAGAGGGAGGAGCAGCAAGAGCCCCAGAACAGAACAACTCCACCTTCACTATGATCTCAGCTTCTGACCTTCAGAACTGGGACAAGATCCATTGTGTTTTTGGATTCAACAATTTGAATAGACTAGTAGAGTAGCCAAGGAAGTGCACTACAAAGACTAGAAATTTATATGTGTGTGTGTGTGTGTGTGTGTGTGCGCGCGCGCATGTATATATTATATATGTGCATATATATAACACATGTATTGCATTTATACATACATAAATGCAGTCTTCCTGTCTCCCTTTCTGCAAAGCTCCCTAAGCCCTGTTCACTGAGCTGTAGTATTGGCACCTCTTCCCCTTATGTTTTCCTTACCACTCAGCATCATCTTTTTCTGTTATTCTGCCTTTTTATTTTGTTACCTTTTCCTTTTAATCTGTGATCTTCATGTCTCTTGCAAGCTATAATTGGTTTCTTTATTGTGTATTAAAGAAGTTAAAGAGCATTATACCTTAGAAATGTTTTTTGAATTAATGTATATGTAGTATACATACATATGGTATATGTATTTTTCCCATTAATTTATATATATGGCCAGATTTACAGTCTTATCAGTCTGACCTTTTTTGTTCCATTAAATGGACTATTTTTATTTACTGTGAAAGATTACAAAATATTTATTAAGATGCTGTGTTATTTATAAATATGCTGAAAACAGTTTTTAGGACATATTTTGTCTGAAGTTTTTCTTCTTTTTTAATATTTATTTATTTATTATGTATACAATATTCTGTCTGCAGGCCAGAAGAGGGCACCAGACCTCATTACAGATGGTTGTGAGCCACCATGTGGTTGCTGGGATTTGAACTCAGAACAGGCAATGCTCTTAACCACGGAGCGATCTCTCCAGCCCCTGAATTTTTTCAATGATAGAAAATGACCAGGAAAAGTAGCTGGAGTTTCACTTGCATCTTTTCCCTGCCTCCATTTACCACATCATGCTATTATATATAATGATATAGTAGAAAGTTCTTTTCTGTTTGTGAAAAATCCATATAGAATGGCATGCGAGCAAGATAATTTGAAGATAGATAAATACTGTATTTTAGGACTAGTCAAAAATCTTTTGATTATTTACCAGGAACTGACTCACAATATGTTAACAGTTCTTTGTGCAGTGAACAAAAGGGTGAACCGTGAATACTAGACAGTATGCAGAATTCATTCCTTTCTCATTTACTAACTCATTAACTGTGAGGTTCTGTTCTAGACAATGAGTAGGCTTGGTGCGTAGACAGGAATCCTGTCTAGTGTAGCTCTCGTTTGATTTTAAGTGTTAGAAAAGTGAAAATGATTCTCAATCACACATACATCTATGTACTAACTTATTTTAGCTATATACTTTCAAATTATTTAAAATCATATCTGATTGGTCTTACTGACTGGAATAACTTGAATCCTGTCACTTGCTTTATTAGTCATACCATCAAGACAGTGTTTTTGACTCTTGCTTACTTCTCAGACCTTATTGTCTAGTGGAATTATAATGAAACTCATGTAAAAAGTTTAATAGTCACCTTAAAAAATTCAGACAGGCAAAATTAATTGTAATATTTTTACACGGTATGTCCTGAGTACTTTGTCAATGTGAAATAAGCATAAAGGCTGCATATAGATGCATTATATTATATTATTATAATATCATATTATACCATATAACATCTTATTATATATTAGCATATATATATTACACACACACACACACACACACACACACACACACACACACAGACACACATATGTATCTGGCTAGTGGCTCTTGTAACTAGACCGTACAACCAGAAAGAAATTACATATAGAAACAATAGGATATATGACAAAGGAAAAAGACAACACTGGCAATGGAAAAAGAATTTTTTTTTTTTGAGATAGGTTTTCTCTGTAGCTTTGGAGCCTGTCCTGGAACTAGCTCTTGTAGACCAGGCTGGCCTCGAACTAACAGAGATCCACCTGCCTCTGCATCCCAATTGCTGGGATTAAAGGTGTGCGCCACCACTGCCTGGCATGGTAAATAATTTTGGTAAAGTAAAAGGAGAAAACAAGGTCAGAACATGTTTACAATATAATATAGTAAGATATATATTCTTAATATATAATTTATACAGATTACATTTATACAAATTTCTAGGAACACTTGAAAGCCCAGAAAATAATGGTAATGTGACATAATCAGGCACTTTGCTATAAAACATAGGCATGAAATCAAAGATGGTAAGTTTTTAATGAGGACATGTTACTCTGTGTAGATTGTTTGTCCATCATGAACAAAAGCCCTCCTTTGATTCTGTCGCTGAAAAACATGCAAATTAAGATCTGTCATGGCATCAAAGATTATAGAACGATGATTTGTAGAATGCTCAGAAAGCAATGAAGGGTGTTTTTACAGACTGTGAGGGGGGCTGTAACATAGTAAAGCCCTTTAAAGGCAATGGGGTTTCAGGCAGCAGAATTTGTTTTCTAGTCTCTGTCATAAGGAAACCAAGCTAACTAGAGAGAAGAGACCACATACATGAAGTGTTCACTTCTCTGTTGTCTACAATAATGGGAAAATTGAGGACTCCTGGAATTCCCCATCTAAGGGAGAGCTAAATAGTTGGTGACATAGTGAGGTGGTCACTTGATTGACTATTTGAGTAGTGTAACATGGAGTTCTTTTAGAATCTTATACTGTCTTATGTAGAATTTAGGAGATAAATCAGTCTTGTGCAGATAACAAAATAAGAATTTTAGCATAATCATTGTAAATTTCATTTTTCCAGTTTTCTGTTTTATCAAGATTCAAATATAAAATTAGTATATATCTTATATATATATTAGTATATATCTTACTTATGAATGGTGGAATTAGATTCACATTTTCATATATAACTTAAGATTTCATCCTAATTCCAGTGTGCTCATGATCCATCCATTTATCAACGCCTAAGTACTGTGCTGTGCTGAGTATTACACTCCCATGTGTGTTAACCACAAACTGTGAGGCTGGCTCTGTCTTTGTGACTGAGTGGAAGTTTTTGCTTCTTAGTAAATTTGCAATTAACTTTTTTTTCTTGTCTTTCTTTCTGACCTGATTATGCCCTCTTGAAATGTAAAACAAATATAATGTATAATCTCGAATTTTCTAAGTTTAAATAGCTCACATCTGCTCTCTTACTAGCGACTTATGTTTTATTGACTGATTTGCTCTTTCATAGTTTAGTTAATTCTTTTTCCATTGTTTAAGGTTATCCTGGTCCAAGTGAACCCAGGAGAAGCGTTTACAATAAGAAGAGAAGATGGACAGTTTCAGTGCATCACAGGTAAGAGGAGGGATTTGCTACATTTGTAACAGAGAAACAAGTCCATGGTTTCTCTGTCTGGTAGGTACCAGCCCATACATTGTGGTTTCCCCTTTTTCACTATCCCAGAGTCCAAGTCCTCAATCAGAAGACATAAGTGAACCTAGCCAGGTTCTTTAGTCTTCAGAAGATCAGTTCTGCTTTCTATTCTTGGTTTTATTTCTCCTCCAGTGTTGGTTCCCTCAGATTTTTTTCCCCCTGTCTCAGAGACAAGGTTTCTTTGTGTAACCCTGGCTGTCCTGGAACTCGCCCCATAGGCCAGGCTGGCCTTGAACTCACAGAGATCTAGTGCTGAGGTTAAAGACGTGCACTATGACTGGCTGGCAACACAGTATTGCCCTTGTTAACTACTTCTCAAACCTGCCTTGTCCTGTCAGCAGGAGTTTTTGTCCTAGAAGTCACCATGTCCCCTCGCTCCAGGCTATTCAAACCCAGCTCCTTCACATTCAGTTCAGATGTTCTGGCAGGTTTACTGTAGTCTTTCTTGTCTGGACACCCCCTTTGCACTTCTGGACTGGGTTTTTCTCAGGTGTCAGGAGCCATCCCATGAATTGTAGTGGGTTTGGTAAGAGACCCTGTCCTCTACCTGCTAGCTATTTTTTTCTTACTCTCCATGATACCTGATTAGAAATCTCCCCAGCCATCACCAAATACCCTATGAGGGACAAAACCACCTCCAGTTGATGAGAATTGTGTTTATATATGAAAATGAGGGCAATAGAAAGGGCACTGGTAAAGGTGATGTCACTAAAATCATAAAAAGGAGACATTTGTACAGAAAGGTTTGGGGTGGGATGCCATGTGAAGACTCAAGTCTCTCTTATAATCACCAGCCAACGATTACCACCAAAACTAGAGACAGCAGAGAATCATGGGGCAGATGGCCCCTTTATCCTCCAACAAGTCAACCATGCCAGCAACCCAGTGTTCACTCAGTCCTCTGTTACTGCGATAGAGTGTGAGTGTCTGTTGTTAGAAGCCAGCCAGCCAGCCAAAATGTCACTGTCTTTGGAATTAGAGAAGCTGAGTTAAACATTAGCTGTTCCTTAGTAGCTTGCTACAAGTGCTACAAGTTACTTAAGCTCAGTAAGTACATGTCTTATCAGCACTGCTCATGTCACCATCAGTAATAGGAACTTTTGAGTTAACTGTCTTGGGGTTTCTATTGCTGTTAAGAGACATTGTGACCACAGCAACTCTTATAAAGGAAACCATTTCATTGGGGCTGGCTTACAGTTCAGCGATGTAGTCCATTATCGTCCTGGCAGGAAGCATGATGGCATGCAGGCAGACATGGTGTTGGAGAGGTAGATGAGAGTTATACATCCAAAGCAGCAGGCAGCAGGAAGAGAGTTAGACACTTAAGCTTCTGAGACTTCAAAGACCACCTCCAGTAACATACTTCCGCCAACCAGACTTAATAGTGCCTCTCCCAATGGGGCCTATGGGGACCACTTTCATCCAGACCACCACATTAACTAGTATGCATATGTATACTTTCAAGTGGACCTGGCACCTCTAAAGTACTCAGTGAGTGGAGGCAGTGAGTGCTGCAGTGTAAGCGTTAATAGAAGGTAAGCCCCATCTCTGAAACCCTTGATACCAGCTGTTGAGGCCGACTTACCAAAGTACCTGCATGCAACATTCCTCTCAGTTGTGTTTGGAATTATGTATGCGTATGTTAAATTTGAAAATGCTTATTCCACCTTTTCAACTAAGACCTGAACTTTGGATTTGTATTTTTTACATTTCTTTGTATCTCTTTTGGTTTTTGGACTTCTAACTAATAGTCATGGCTTTAAAGAACCTGTGGAGGTGAGCACCACATACTTTGGTGAGGGTGAAGGACTTGTGCACACTGTTAGTATCGACCATAACTGCCACAGGAAAAACAGGGTTCTCTTTAAGTCTTTGAAGAAAGAAATTGAAGAGGACATCAGAAAATGGAAGGGCCTCCCTTTCTCTTGGATTGGTAGGATCAACATAGTAAAAATGGCAATTCTACCAAAAGCAATCTATAGATTCAATGCAATCCCCATCAAGATCCCATCAAAATT
>NC_022019.1:18402465-18439550 GCF_000317375.1 Microtus ochrogaster | reverse complement strand
GCCTAGGCAGTTTGGATGCTCACCTTACTAGACCTGGATGGAGATGGGTGGTCCTTGGACTTCCCACAGGGCAGGGAACCCTGATTGCTCTTTGAGCTGATGAGGGAGGGGAACTTGATTGGGGGAGGGGGAGGGAAATGGGAGGCAGTGTCAGGGAGGAGGCAGAAATCTTCAATAAA
Organism: Microtus ochrogaster; assembly: GCF_000317375.1. Taxonomy (NCBI): domain Eukaryota; kingdom Metazoa; phylum Chordata; class Mammalia; order Rodentia; family Cricetidae; genus Microtus; species Microtus ochrogaster. The sequence continues at coordinate 18,439,371 of NC_022019.1, read as the reverse complement.
TAAATTTAAAAAAAATAAAATAAATCCTACAACTCGAAAAAAAAAAAAAACAAAAAAAAAAACCCAGGGTTCTCCGTGCCCCTTTCCTTTCCCTCTACTTGGCCTGGCTTGACTGTTGAGTTCTTAATACTAACTCTGCTTTCTAGAAAAATAGCTAACCCAGTAGGCACAAATAAAACTTGAAAGCTTACATGTGTTAGAAATTTTCTAAATCAGTTTAAACAATTGGAGCAACTGTTGAGGTGATGCACAAATAAGAAGTTATACTCTTGAAAGAACCCAGGCAGGAGGATATATAAACAGTGTGGTGCATGTGTGTGTGTGTGTGTGTGTGTGTGTGTGTGTATAGCTTTGCCATCTTTACTGACTTTTCTTCAATAGAATTTTATGTTTTCACTATGACCCACATTGAATATAAAGTCCTGATTACACTTCTTATCTTAATTACACGCCTTTCAAATTACTGTCCATAAATATTATTCATCAATGAAGCATTTGAATTAATGTGGCATTGATTCCCCTAATACATTAGCAGATGAAGATAGATTATTTATTATACTTTAAAACACAAGGGCTGCTAATCCCAGTTATAGCCAGACCCTGAATGGTAAACAGCTTATATTTTAGGAGTTAGTTTGTGGCCGTGTCTCTTCTGAACTCATTTCAGTTGACTGTACTATCTAGCAGAGACACTGTTCTGCAGGTCCAGGAGAGCTGTGCTCAGATCCTGATGGGTGCTAACTTCCACATGAGCATTCTGTACAAGGCCACATTTCTGTGCTTTCCTGGAAAACAGTCCTTTCTCTATATAATAGGTAATAAAAATGGAAACTTTACTTTAAAATTATTGGGTAGAGTTTTTTAAATGAGGGAAAAAGAACAAAGAGATCCAGACAGTAAAAGCGCTCTCCTCCTTTTGTATGTTTTCATTTATCCAGAATTGCCAGGCTCCATAAGATCAGCTGTGGAGCATTTTCCTAATTAGAGATTGATGTGGAAGGACCTGGAATATTGTGGGTGGACCCATTCCTGGGCTGGTGGTCCTGGGTTCTATATAAAAAGTAGTCTGAACAAGCAAACTATTATGAAGAAGCCAGTAAATAGCACGTTTCCTGGTCCCTGCATCAGCTCCTGCCCCAGGTTCCTGCTTGTTTTGAGTCCTTGTCCTGACTTCCTTCGGTGATGAACAGTGATTTGGAAGCATAAGCCAAATAAACCCTTTCCTCCCCAACCTGCTTTTTGGTCATGGTATGTCATCGAAGCAATAGAAACAGTAACTAAGACATCAGGTGTACAGGTGAAAGTAATAGTAGTGAGCGAAGACTGGTTTGCAGAGATGACCACAGGAAAAAAGCTTAATGGGCACTCAGTCTCGTCTCCTCTCCTCTACAGTCAGAAGTGTCTGCTATTTCCCGGAATGGAGCTATAGACAGGAGATAGAGCGATAACAAGAGAGAAGCAGGCACTAAGTCTCAAGGAAGGAGAATCAGGGCAGTAAACCTTAAAGAAAAAAGAGATTCCTTGTGGCCTTAGCTATTGTCGTAATAGAAAATCTCTACAGGAGCATGTAAGGAATGATGAAAGTCTAGCATAAATGAGTAAGTGTTTGAATTACTTCTTTAGGAAGTTTATTACCTAACAAGAATTCATAGAAAGAATTTTAGAGATCTAAATCGTCACCGCCTTTGATTGAAGGTTCATAATTTGTGAGATAGTGATGGATAGAACTTAATGCAGTACCATTTCTACTACAGCACACATCCATGGGGTTGGGGGAATAACTCGTCACATTTTCCTTGTTAGTTTACTAAATCTCCTGAAGTACTTTGCTAGTTCCTGGGAATTTGGGGAAAATCAAGACACGGTTCTTCTCCTTTAAGGCCATAATGTAATAAAGCTAGGGATGTAGCTTAGTGATCGGGCATTTACCTATAACACCCTGAGCTGGACCCCATCACTAAAACAAAACCAGACAGACCAGTTTATTATTTAAGGAAAGAAAAAGAGAACAATTCTATCAGTATAAATAGTGAGGCCGTTTAGTGCATGTGGTGTTACAAGAACACATCACAAAGGTCCTGTAGCAGTAGTGATGAACAGCAAACCTTCCTCCCAGACACGTGAACTGTCTTCGAGAAAACTACCTTATGGCATTTGACAAGATAGACAAGGAGCTTCAAGGTGATTTAGACAGAGGCAGCCGTATCCCACAGCAGCAGAAGAAAAGAGTGACCTGAATTATTTGAATAACCACGGATCTAGACTTGCTAAAAAGTCGTGTAAAGGGGAGTACAACTGGGGATGGAGCTGCAGTGCTGACGGTTCCATGACTCATAGAGCTGCTGAGAACTTAAACTTTATTGTTGTGAGGATGTGGAAGAACGCTTGAGGGGAGTTAGTGGTCTAGAAAGGTGGAGATCATCTGCTTGTCCTTCTTGGCCTGCCAGTGCTGGAATTATAGGTGTGTGCCGCTACGTGCATTTTACCTTGAGCTTTCTGAGCACTCTGCTTAGTTTCCTGATGTTGTTGTCCTTTTGATCCTGGGGCAGTCAGTCCCCGTGACTACTTTCCTCTACACACTACTCCTGTTAGGTTGTTCTGATGGTTGGCCCTACGTCCACACATGTATTGATAACAATAAAGTTGAGGAGGAAAAGTGACTGGAGGGGGAGGAGGAGGAGTTGGGGAGAAGGGAGTGAGAGCCAGATGTGATCAAAATTTGTTATATTCCTTTGTGAAATTCATAAACAATGAACAGAGCCCTGTGCATGATGAAAGCACCATTAACACTATGGAGGGTGATGAACCAGAGCTCAAAGAGTAGGGAGACTGTTTCTGTGGAAGAGTAGCCTGACATGCTTGACGACAGCCCGGCAGGTCTAGATTGTCCGTGTGCAAGAGCTATCTTGAGGTCGCTAGTGAGAGCTGAGTGTAATGATTTTTCAAGGCGCACAGTGATGTAGAAAGTCGTCTTCCTAAAGCTGTAACTGTGCTCCTGACTCTTCTCTGCTGAAAACATCTTTGTGTTAGTACAGACACCACTTCTGCAGCCAGAGTTGGGGCTCTGCTCACCATTGCCTACTAGCTTATCAACACGTGTAGGAGGGGTGCTCTCTGCATCACGCAGAGATGACTCACATACACAGAGGAGCTTGAGAGTCAGTGGCAAGAGAGGAAGACTTAACTTCACAAATAGAAACTGCTTATTTTAGCGGGGCTAGAATGAAATGAGTCATATTATTGAATCTCATTTTCAAAAGAAAAATGAATGAAGTCTTAGAGTTCAAAAATAGAAATGTAAATTCAAGACAGAGATGAGCTATGTCGATTAAATAGTGTCATGTTAACATATTTGAAGAAAGGTATTAACAAATTGGGATTTTCCCAAGAAACTTAAGCCAGAACATACGAACAAGACTATAGAGACCCATGAAACTTGAAAAGAGAAGACTTTGAATATGGCGTTTTCTGTGCTCTTTGAGAGAACAGCCAGTGTAAGGAGGTAGATTTTGACTTTTAACTCAGGAAAGAATGTCCGGCTATTCTGACTGCATGTAAATGAAGTCATTCGTTACAGTTATACCAGCATCTTGCTTTTTTGTGTTTGTATTCTGCTTGGATGGTACTGTAAAAGCAGCTCTTCTAAGAAAAACTAGTTTGATTAGATGAATTCTGGTGTTTACAATAACTAAAAAGTTTTGATTCCAGAATAAAGTCTGTAATTAGACTGAGACCTCTTTAGTTAATGATGGGAATACATACTCTGAATGAGAATCTTAAATTTAACAATAATACCTATGCAGAGGCATATTTCACAGAGTCCCTGAGCTGGTAAACGGTTATTGCTCAGAGAATATTCATCAGCAGACTATGCGCTAAATAACTAATACCCACCATTCATTAATGAACACTAAGATGTCTGACTCTTACAGGGAGACAAACAATGATGCTGACTTTATCTGGTATGTAAAATCTTGCTTACCACAAGAGTCCAAGAAATGCTATCTTCCATTTTGCTTAGAAATAGAAATTATCAGCTGGATGTGGTAGTGCATGCCTTTAATCCTAGCACTCAGGAAGCTGAGACCAGTGGACCCTTGTCTACAAAGCGAGTTCCAGGATAGCCAGGGCTGTTACACAGAAACTAAAAAGAGATGTTATCCCTTCATCTGATTATCTGATTGAGGAAAAAAACTGCCATTTTCCTTAGAATTCTGTTGATATATTAAATGAACTGTGAAAACATTTTTTAAGATTTATTTTTATGTATGTGTGTGTATTATATGTATGCAGGTACCTGTGGAGGACAGAAGAGGGTGTAATATGCCCTGGAGTTAATGATTGTTGTGAGTCACCAGATATGGGTGCTGGGAACTGAACTTGGATACTTTGGAGGAGCAGCAAGTGAACCACTGAGCCACCCCTGCAGTCCTTGCTAAACCATCTTTAAGTATACTACTGCACTTGTTTGCTTTGCTAATAGTTGTATATCAAAGATGGACGTGTTATAGTTGGGAATATTTTAGAGCCTTGGCATCTTCGTATGAATACCAGTTCAGACTGTTTGTGAAAGTGTTCATATAAGTATGGAAATGGTGGACTGTAGATATTACCTGGATGGAGAGCACTTAAAGTTGCCATTTTCTTACAGATTGTCTTCCATGTGTAGAAAGTGTTGAGGCCAGTGCAGGTTTGTTGAGCAGAGTCACCTTCGAATTCTCCAGCTCTGCCTTACTCGGGAGCTGAGAGCCCGCTTACACCCGGACTGTGGTGCTTTGCTTTTGCAGCAGTGTCTTTCTGTGTAACCCAGGCTGGCATTCCCAGCCATCCTTTGCCTTGGCTTCCTGACTAGGGTCCTGAGAAGTACCCAGCAGTTCAGTGGCATTACACCATTCCCTTTTTTCTACTGAGTGACTGTGACTCACCCAGAGTACATACTAAAATAGTTCTCATTCTCTCCAAAGGCTTAAAATTTAAGTGTTACTTTTCAAAAGAAATAATTTTGTTTACAACTGAGTTAGGGTAACATTACAACATTTACGTTTAGAAGCAAAATATAGGCAAGTTAAATTGACTGTATTCACCAGTTAATTATAATGAGTAATGTTAATAGCTTATATATTTTCCTGTGTATTCTCCTACCATACTGGCAACCCTCAGTCATTCTGATATATATTAACATTCAGGTTCAAAGGTACATAGCAGTCAAGTTAAATAAGCCAGACACAAAAGCACACATACCAGATGATTCAACTGATTTGAGTTACTGAGAGTAGTCATATTCATAGAGACATAATATGCAATGGTGTTTGCCAGGGCCTAGGGAAGGGACAATAGGGAGCTGTTATTTAGTAAGCTAAAGACAGGTAGAGGTGGTGATTACATACCAATGTAAATTTATTTAATACTGAAAAACTGCAAATGTTAAAATACAAATTTTATATATGTAAATATGCAACAATTATTAAGTTAATTTAGTTTCTTTTTTCTTACTATTGTTATTTTTAACACAATCTTATTTTATATACCATCCCAATTCCCTTTCCCTCCTGTCCTCCTGCTCCCCCAACCTTCTTCCAGCCTGATCCCAATCAATTTATCAGAGAGGGCAGGCCTCCCATGGAGAGTCAACAAAGTCTATCACACCACTTGAGATAGGACCAAGGCCCTCCCCACTGTGTCTAGGCTGAGGAAGTTATCCCTCCATAGGGAATGGTCTCCAAAGAGCCAGTTCATACACTAGGGATAAATACTGTTTCCACTGCTAGTGGCCCCAAAAACTGCCCAAGCCACACAACTGTCACCCACATTCAGAGGGCCTAGGTTAGTCTTATGCAGGTTCCCCAGCTGTCAGTCCAGAGTCAGTGAGCTCCCACCTACTTGGGTCAGCTGTTTCTGTGGATTTTCCCATCATCATTTTGGCCCCTTTGCTCTCATAATATTGCCTGCCCCCCCCCCCCCTTTCTCTGATTGGACTCCAGGAGTTCAGCCCAGTGCTTAGATGTGGATCTCTGCATCTGTTTGCATCAGATACTGGATGTAGGTACTATGATAACAGTTAAGGTAGTCACCAATTTGATTATAGGGGAAGGGCAGTTAAAGTTCCCTTTCCACTATTGCTTAGATTCTTAGTTGGGATCATCCTTGTGGATTCCTGGGAATTTTCCTAGTGTCTGGTTTCTTGCTAACCTCATAACAGCTCCGTCTTTTAAGGTATCTCTTTCCTTGCTCTCCCTCTCTGTTCTTTGTAGACAAAAGTTTCACTCGGGCTTACAGCCATTAAGTTCCAAATAAACACACAGAGTCTTATATTAATTATAAGTTGTTTGACTTCTTAGCTCAGGCTTATTATTAACTAGCTCTTACAACTTAAATTAACCATAATTCTTATCTATATTTAGCCACATGACTTGTTACATTTTCTTAGTAAGACATTCTCATCTTGCTTCCTCTATGTATGGCTAGTGACTGACTCTCTGCCTTTCCTTTTCACAGAATTCTCCTGGTCTTGTTGCCCCGCCTATACTTCCTGCCTGGCTACTCATATTGAACCAAAATGGGTGACAAATTATAGTGTACAAGAACATTATTATCCCACAGCAGTCCTTCACCCAACTTGCCCTTCAAGATCCCTCATGTTCTCCTGCCCACTACTCTCCTTATGTCACCGCTCCCTACCCCTCTCCCTCCTCACCCACGTGTCAATTTACTAAGGAGATCTTGTCTACTTCCCCTTCCCCCGGCGAGGGGGGTATCCTTTTCAAAAAGAAAAAAAATAGAGTAGCAGAGACCAGAAGTAATGTTATAGAATTCAAAGATGGTCTAAGGTCATTGTCCCTTTTTTGTATTTGTTGTATAAACACTATATAATCTTTAAAACTGAATTGGATGAATGATGACTGGGTTATGCTCTGTGTACAGTTGACTTTTAAAAGCTCCAGATGAATTTTATCTAATCATTTGAGCATTTGAAGAGGACAAACCTCTTCTAAGGTAAGGACATCAGAAGCATGACAGGGCTGTACCGAGACCATAAGTTCATATGCTGGCCTTCAAGGTGGAAGTGTGGACTAGAAAAGAGATGGCCATGAGTTTATCTGCTGGCCTTCAAAATGGAAGTCTGGATCAGAAAAGACTTGGAATGAGTCTGAGGAGCTTACTGTGGCCTCAGATGATAACCAGAAGAAAGTGGCTCCCTTGTACTTAACATTCTAAGACCCTGTTCCTTCTCTGTGATTTCCAGATGAGAATACAACCTATCTAACACCTTGGTTGCTGCCTTGTGGGACCTTGGCCAGAGAAACCAGTCACAGGAGGCCAGATTCTGAATTTCACAACTATGAACTAATTAATGTCTTTAAAAAACATCTGTTTGTGGTCATTGTGACATAACAATAGAAAACCAAGACAAACAGTGTGATCTTTTATTCCCCTCTCACAAAGATGGCCCAGAGACAGGCAGTAGCAGGTAGATTCTTTCTGCACTGTGAGCCATAAAGGTGACCTTGTTACTCTACCACCTTAAGAGATTGCCCTAGTCTGCATGGTCCAAGATGGCACACTACCTTGTCCACATCCCACACAGAAAGGAAAAGGACAGGAGAAGAGAAAGACTCATAAGACACACACCTCCTTCATTGAGAACCCTCTTTCATTGGCTGTAGTTACCATAACCAAGTCATGTTGGGGTTCAGTGATGAATCAGCAACTAGAGTTTTTAATTTATAGTAATTGGCTTCAGCGTGTTAGAAGAAAGAAGATACTTTAGAAACTAAATATAATTTTGATAACTCTTAAGAAATATTTCAATAGAAAATCTACCATTGAAGTCAGCGGCTGTGACCCTGTGAGTAGAGAACTGTCTTAATTTCTTTCTAACAACAGCAGTTTCAGGCAGAGTTTGGCCTAGCCCAGCACGGCAGGGAAGACAAGCAGCGGAGCTTGAGCCACTGGACACATCATGTCCGGAAGCAGGTTCACAGAGGACAAGGGGTGAGCATCCCCACACTGTGCTTGGCTTCTCTCCTGCATTTGTACATTCTGATAGGGTATGCTTGGAAAATGCCCTTCTCTTCAACTGCCAGCTAGGAAGCTTCCTTCTCCAGCAGAAGACATTTCGAAAAGGACCTTTAAACTCAACCATGGTAAAGAGAGCATACTCAAAATAATTTAGTCTTCCAAGGGCCCTACATTCTGATTGCATTGTATGAAAGACTGAACTGAATGAATTAGTAAGTCTAGAAACATGGCCTAGAGGTGGCTTTATAAAAATCCATTTAATTTAAATAAATTATTACTGAATATGTGCAGTCACTATCCAAAACTTTGGTGAACAGGATAGAATTCATCCCCATGCCCCTGTGGAGTTTATGATCTTCTAATAAAAAGAAAATGAAGGAATTTCATGAAATAGTGCTGCGTTGGAGCTGTGTGGATGCTCTGCCTGGAGCATGTCAGCCAGACCAAGGACTCTAGGACGCGATGGATGTTCTAGAGGACGATCACAGCAGAGTTCTGTCTGCTACCCTTTCCCTCTAAAAGATGGGAGGTTGACAACTTTTGTTGGAGTCTTTGTATAATTGAAGGTAGAATTATTATAAATTATTAATGTAATTAACTCTTTATGAGCTCTAGGAAAACATTGCTCTTGATGAACACAGATGCATAGAAAATAATTTTGGCATCTTTGCTTCTAAAATTGCAGGTTCTCTTAATTTCTACATAATTGGATAATTTTGGCAAATTTGATTGTGATTGTATAAATTACAAGCTAGCTCATGTAACTTTCAATGGACTATTCACATGTTTAAACTTTTTCCTTTGAAATTAAGGTCCTACACTTATTCAGAAAATTGATGAACCATATGGTATTTTGAGTGCACAGAAAACTAGTTACTAGTGACATCTAAAGAAAAAAGAAAAAGAAATATAACAAGCTTATACATTCATAACAGTAGTCTGTCCAATTTCTATAAATCAGAGTGGGCAAGAACAATGTCTGTGTTTTATATTTTATAGAAAGAGCTTAAAGAATTCTGGCAATGAGAAGGGCAGATAGGAACCCTAAAGTCATAGACTTTAGTTATTAAGGATGTTTTGTCAATCTGGAAAAGTTTGAGGGTGATCCTGGATGTATTGATGAAAGAAAAGCTTTAAAAAATTATCATCTGGACCTTGGGAGCTCAGTCCAGTGCTCTGATGTGGGTCTCTGTCTCTATCTCCATCTGTCACCGGACAAAGGTTCTATGGTGATATTCAAGATAGTCATCAGTCTGACTTCGGGGCGAGGCCAGTTCAGGCACCCTCTCCACTACCCAGGGTCCTAGCCGGAGACATCCCCATGGACACCTGGGAACACCTCCAGAGCCAAGCTTCTTGCCAACCCCAAAATAGCTCCCTTAATTAAGATATCTTCTTCCCTGCTCCCATATCCGTCCTTCCTCCACCTCAACCATCCCACTCCCCCAAGCTCTCCCCAACCCTCCTCTTCTCCCTTCTCTCTCCCCCTCTCCCTCTCTTTTCTTCCTCCTTTCCCCCCCCCCCCCCCCATGTTCCCAACTTTTGCCTGGCGATCTTGTCTACTTCCAATTTTCATATATGTTTTTCTTTGGGTTCACCTTATTACTTTGCTTCTCTAGGATCGCTAACTATAGGCTCAATGTCCTTTGTTTATGGCTAGAATCCACTAATGAGTGAGTACATACCATATTCATATTTTTGGGTCTGGGTTATCTCACTCAGGATAGTGTTTTCTATTTCCATCCATTTGTATGCAAAATTCAAGATGTCATTGCTTTTTACTGCTGTGTAGATATGCCACACTTTCTTTATCCGTTCTTCCATTGAGGGGCATCTAGATTGTTTCCAGGTTCTGGCTATTACAAATAATGCTGCTATGAACATAGTTGAACAAATGCTTTTGTAGTATGATTGAACATCTTTTGGGTATATTCCCAAGAGTGATATTGCTGGATCCTGAGGTAGGTTCACTCCCAATTTTCTGAGAAACTGCCACACTGATTTCCAAAGTGAATGCACAAGTTTGCATTCCCACCAGCAATGGATGAGTGTTCTCCTTACTTCACATCCTCTCCAGATTTATTTTATGCTTTTGGTGTGTTTTTAACCTTATGAAATAATGTCTATGGAGCTTTCTTACTAAAACTAAAAACCACACTTCCCAAAGACGGTCCCATTAGGAGAATCCCCTGCTGAGAAGGACACTGTTTTATAAATACAGAGATTTCCTTTAACTTTACATATCATGGTAACTCCTGCCAGAATTTTTGACTCAGGAAAGTACTACTTGGCATTCAAGAAGAAAGATACACCTTTCTGTTTGTTCACAAAAACGTATCTGGGTGTCCTGGCTGGTTTTATGTCAACTTGACACAAGCTGAAGTCATCTGCGAGGAGGAAACGTCAATTGAGAACATACCTCCATAAGAGCAAGCTATAGATAAGCCTGTAGGGCTTTTTCTTAATTAGTGATTGATGGTGGAGGTCCCAGCCCATTTGTGGGTGGGACCATCTCTGGGCTTGGTTGTCCTTGATTGCTTGGTGGTCCTTGATTCTATAAGAAAGCAGACTCAGCAAGCCATGGGAGACAAGCCAGTAAACAGGACTCCTCCATGGCCTCAGTATCAGCTCCTGCCTCCAGGTTCCTACCCTGTTTGAGTTCCTATACTGACTTCCTTTGATGATTAATGTTCTGGAAGTGTAAGCCAAATAAATCCTTTCCTCCCCAGGTTGCTTTGGGGCACAATGTTTCATCACAGCAATAGTAACCCTAACTAAGACAGAGTATCATAGATACTCTGTGTATGGTTTTTTTTTACATGAGTGCTGGACTCTTAAACCCAAGGCCACAGCAAACATCCACTGAGCCATCACAACCCCCCCTGGAATAACCATGAGTTTATATAATCTGATTCTTATCCCCTGTATCACTGTTCCAGGACACAGTATCATTCCTGGTTTCTCTCTTTGTGTAGCATCATTTGATGGAATGTTGGGTTTTTGATGCTTTTTGACCTTTTTACATTCATGGAGATAGGAAAAAACATTCTTTCAGCAACTGACTTAGGATTCATCTTTTTGAAATCTGTGTGTTTTGAGGCAGGCCTCATTCTGTAGCAGTCCGGTCTAGGACTCACTAGGTAGCCCAGACTGGCCTCAAACTCACATCAATCTTCTTGCCTCTGTCTCCCAAATGCTGGGATTATAGACATAGTCACCTCATGATAGAATGTGAGTCGAGTTCAAGATTCATATTAAATATTTCCATTTTCCTTTTACCATGTCAGCAAACATTATGTGTGACTTCATCTCAAGCCTGTTCCTGTGTCCAGAGAAATATGATGTATGCCCCATGGCTATAGAGTTAAGACAACATAAATGTCATTTGTGTCACAAGTACCCCCAAAATGACAAAATAATCCAGTTTGGTGGTGAAGATGTGAGTATGATGTGTTCTCTCTGTCAGACTCACAGTATTCACAGAATCCTCTCATCCCAAACCTTCCAGTAGCAGTTGAAGATGCTTATTGACTTTTATAGACTTCAGTTGTAAGCACATACAGTTTTTATTTTTTATTCTTAAAGATAGATCTTTTTAAGAGTTCCTTTTGACTTTCCCTTCTGTTTCCTTCTGTCGTGTCCTTCAGCATGTTTAGGAAATCCCTTTGCTGTTTCAGTGAGATGCCAGCTGTTCTTAAACATTTTTAAGTCACAGTTTGTTGCAGTTCTTCTCCTTAATACCCAGGCTCCAATTATCGTCACTTGCCAGGACACATAAAACATTTTTGCTAAATGCACATTCTTTCCTGTGGACATAAAATTTGCCCTAAGTCTCTTTGCTGTTCAGAAGGATAGATAACTCATTCTTGAGAGACTTGGGCCCTGCTTCAAAGCCTAGCCCTACTGTGGAATTAGGTATACCCAGATGCATGCGGAAGGCTTAAAAACAAACTTGGGGAAGTAATTGAGTGTTTCTGGAAAAGTTGATGCTTAAAGAAGTAGTAGCAGTCACAAGGAGGATCAAAGTAGAGAAATATCTCTGAGGCAGAAGGAATAGCATATTCCTTCTAAAGGTGGAGCATACCCGGATGAGAGAAGGCAGACAAGGTATGATGAGAACAAGGGTCAAGGGAGAATGGCTGAAAACTAGACTTAGAACTTCTGTACCGCGTATGTCTGTTACAAATGCCATTATAGCCATACAGATCACTTCATATTTAGAGCAGTGGTAGTGAATGTTTACCATGCATGACAGGAACCTACAAACAGAGCTGGGGGCTGTGGCATACTTCATAAGGATACCCACTATGTGATTTACTTGGCCTTTTCTTACCTCATAGTGGAAATGTTTAAATTTTTTTTTCAGGGGCCAGCAAGATGGCCACACAAATAAAAACACTTGGTACATAAGCCTGGAAGACTTGTTCAGTCCTTGGAACCTGTGTAAAGGTGGAAGAGAGGTCCAACTCCACAAGGTTCTTTTCTGACCTCTACATAGGTGCCACATCATATGCACACCCCCACCCCCGGCTTTATCAGAGAATTGAGAGAATCTGGGTTTAGTTCTCCCACTAAACATCAAGTCTAGGCCTGAGCTTATTGGTATAGTACTTGCTAGCATACACATAGTCCTGGGCTACCTCAGTGCTGCAGGAAACAAAGCAGTTATAAATACATCATGTTTCAGATGTTACCTGAAGGAAGAGGGGATCACTGAGGATTTTAAGTGGAGAAATAGCCAGAGCAGCACTCGGGGTAAGAGCGAGACTGCAGACTTGGTGGCAGCATGAAGCTAGGGTGCTGACAGCCTGTGTGCTGGCTTTGGCAAGTCAGTGCACTGCCTTTCATTTATATGTTGAAGAATGCAAGAGAGATAAAAATGAGAAAACAAATTTCATTTCTGACCATATTAGGTTCAGAGAATCTTTTGATTTTACTGCCTTTGCTCAGAAGGTCTCAGAAGAGAGATACAAATTTGTTAGTGAGTGATTTGAAGTCATGAGATACAAATGAGCTAGTCTAAAAGAAAATAGGCTAAGAATAAAAGTTCAGATTCTGAAAGACTTAACGTCTATGGGACAGGGAAAAGAAAAGATAACATTTAGGGGAAGATGTAGTCCTCCTTTATGTCCTCCTGTGACTCTCAGGAATGGAGGAAAATAACTGTATAAGAGAGTTAAAAGACAGAAGGCTAGGGATTAGCTCAGAAATGGGGCATTGTGTGTTAGGCTCAAGGCCATGGGTCCAATTTCCCAGGACCACAAGAAAATACAAATGTAGCAGACAAAGATAGAAGTATTTGTATCTTATTACAAAGAGCTACCTTCTTCGCTTTATAATACCCCTACAAATAAAATACAAAACAGGAACATTTATCAATACAGTGAAAAGTAAATATATCTCTTAGATGTTTAGCTGCTTCATTCTGGTGGAAAAGAAAATGAAAACTGCACTACAGTGAAATATTTTCATCTTTCAGATTGGCAAATATCAATGAGTTAGGTGCTGATGAGAATATGTATGATTATAAACACTGAGCTCATTTGGTAATGTCAGAACCATGACTTCTGTTTCATCTAGCAGTTCTGCATCTGCTTATTTATCCTATACATGGAATACTGTATATTGCAACAGCTAGATGAGTTGCCAAATGAACTATAGAAATCAAGGCATCTCTTTATGGCCAAGAAAAGAGCTTTAAGACTGTTAAGGTGCAGACTTATATATAAAAAACTATATAGTTTTTTTAAAGAATATATAATTGCTGCAATATTTGTAGAATATCTCTGAAAGGGATTATAAGTGTAAGAATGACTTCTGAAGGCTGGAGAGATGGATCAGCAGTTAGAGCACTGACTGCCCTCAGAAGACCTGGGTTCAGTTCCCAGGGCTGTATGGTGGCTCATGACAAGCTCCAGCTCCAGGGGATCTGACCTCTTCTGGCTTTCATGGGCAGTCACATACATGTGGTATACAGTCACACATGCAAACACATATATACATAATTTTTTAATCTAAAAAGGAGTGCTTTTCTTTGGAGATCACATACATACATATATATTCACACACGTGTACATATACACATATACATATGTATGTGTGTGTGTGCGCGCGCGCAAAGAGAAAGCATTATGTTCTGTGGACCAGATTATAAATGTGTTTCCTGACCAGTTACCTTTTTTGCTCAATTTCATCATAAAATGATCCACATAAACAAGGCTTCCCAGCTGACATTTGAACTGGTGACTTTTGACACTAGAGGCAATGACAGGGACATGAAACCCTGTCCCTCCTCTTCTCATTGTAAGATCTTGAACTACCTCTCCTCAGTCTTTAGTATGCCATAAACATGTGGAGATTTTAATGTACTTTTTATTTCATGGTCCTGATAGCTTGAAGAAATTGGGGCGGATAGGGTAGTACACGAGACAGCATAGATGATACAGATGACATACAAAGAAGGACAAGTGACTCTCTGACCTAGAGCCCCTAGAGAAAGCTGATAGGAATGGAAGCAGTGCTGTTCTCAGCATGCCTGACGTCCCCAAGAAGGACTGTGTAGACAGCCACCACAACAGCTGTTTACAGATGCTGCTCTCAGGTAGTTAGCTGTTAACGCAAACAAACCAAAACAAAAACCTAGAGCTAAGGAAAGCCTTTTTACCTTTAAAAAAGATGAATATATTTTTGTTCTATGTGTCTGAGTGTTTTATCTGTATGCATGAGTGTGCTTGCTGATGCCTGCCATCTCATCATCCCCTTAATCCCTGGCCCTGTGCATCCTACACCCTCTGTCCTATAATATCCCGATAAGATACAACTCAGGCTAAAGCAGTGCCACCAAAACAATTAGGTCCGGGTGTGGATAGGGTCCTCGGCTTTTCAAGTCAGTCTGAGTTGGACTGATGATGGTAAAGCACACGGTTACTAGATACCTGCAGTGCACGTCTCCTGACTTTCTCATTTCTCACAAGCTGAAGAAAAGATAATGTTGGGGTGAGCATGACTCATTTTTTTTCCCCAGGGGCCTAAGCAGGATGCAAACGCTTTGTGTCAAGCTTCTAGGAGTTTCCATCATGTTCAGAAGACATTTCAATTCCCTGAGCATATTTTGCGAAGCTATTTTAAAACTTTACAAGCTGACTACTCATAATAAATCATCTTTAATCCTGCAGCAACCACAAAATATTAGCATCTTTATATCTAAATATAATAATCAAACTAAAAACATTACAGGAAAGAAGAAATTGAGAATGGGAAGAAGACCCTGAATTGTAGGTCCTGCCTGGTGTCATGTTCAAAATCTGAATCTACATGGGGTTTGTCACGCAGAACCTATTATTATAGAAAATGCTTAATAACTACGGGCATAATCTGCAGATTTGTCTAAATTGCCAGGCTGCAGAGGCCATTTTTCATGTATCTCATTTGACTGGTAGTCCCTTAACATGTTTTGAATGATCCAGACCTTAAACCATAGACACTCCCGTGCAATGTAATAGCGTCCACTACATGGGAAATCTGCAACTAAACCGAAAAGCTTGACCTAGTGCCGTCATTTTCATCACCACAGCCCTGATCTAGGACTGTTACATGGCAGATGGCTAGTCTGCCCTGCCACTTGTAGACTTTTCTTTCCAAACCTCTGTGACCTTAATGTTTGATCCTGACAGGATTTACGTCATTGATCCATATCACTTGAGTGTGATGTCAGTGTGTGGGTGTTGTGTTCCGAAGACACAGTTAACCTGATGCACTGCAGTAAACCTTGAGTGCCCTTAGGATGACTCACCACTGTTCACACAGACCGACACTAAGAGTGGTGTGTTCACAGCAGCTGCATGCTTATGTCGATAGCACAATATCTACAGACTCTTGACAGGAACACTAGAAATAGCTTGTTTAGAGACAGTCGCTTGGTAAACACATAACCTGATTCAGGTTTTCTACGTCTGTGTAGTTCAACTTAGTGCTAACGATAGAGTCTAACTAGATTTGTTGTGTTGTGTTTCCTGAGGGGAGTTGATTGCCTGTTGCCCTAGATGGTGCACTAAAAATAGATCAAAAGACAACAACATCCTAGTGCAACTTTGGAAACCAGTGTGTTTATTTGGCTTACCTAAGGAACAGGGGTCATAATTACCTACCAGGAGCAAGCTGACTTTCAGAAAGACATCACAGGTGATGAGCTCAAGGAAGCTGCTCAATGGGGGTTCCACTTTCAGTTGGCCTTTCATATCCCACACATTCTAGAGTTCCCTCAGTCTCCCTGCCCGGCTTACTGCCTGTGGGTGTGGGGTGGACTCCCAAGCTAGGGTCTGCTGACCTTCCCTCTCCACCTTAGGGATATATTAACAACTTCCATAGACCATACCACTGCTATAGACCCAGCTGTCCCTGTAGTGGTTTGCTTATTTTGTTGCCATGACTGTAGGCCAAGGTTAACTGAAGGCCACTGGTGATGTCTGTTGCGGGAGGTCCTCCCGCTCCTCCAGCCTATAGCCGCTGAGAGACCACGCCCCAATGGGCTGGTCTCTCAGCGGGGGGCTGGAGAGATGGCTCAGTGGTTAAGAGCACTGCCTGATCTTCCAGAGGTCCTGAGTTCAATTCCCAGCAACCACATGGTGGCTCACAACCATCTGTAATGAGATCTGGCCCCAGGTCTCAGCGGCTATAGGCTGGAGGAGCAGGAGAACCTCCCGCAACAGATGTCAAGCTCTGGAGTTATATATGGTTAGTCCTTTATATTTATTCTATTTAAATATTGCAGTTAGATCTAGGTGCATAGAAAATCTAATCATGCATGTTTCCAATCACTTATATATAGATAAATGAAATTATTAAGTCTGTGTCATACATGGGCCACTAATTTATGTATTTTACATTATCTAAATTTTAAAATGAGTAAGTTTCCAGGGAAGAGAAAAGCCTCTAAAAATTGAAGTGTAAGTAATAGCCTTGATCTTTCATTCTCTGCTGTAACTTCCTGCTTCATCCCTTCCTAAGTTAGAATCAGCAGCTGGTAAAATTCCTGGCCATCAGCAGTGCTAATTGCTCGTTTCATGTGAATGAGTGTTGCCAAGTGTTTTATAATCTTAATAAGTAAGTATTTCCTATTACTAATAAGATAGTCCTGTAGTCCAGTTTGTCGAGACATTCCAGGTTTGTGCCATTTTGCTATCTAATTGGCTTGACATTTTTCTCAGATTTATTATTTTTGGCATTATAATGTGATCGACCACCGTTTTGCAGTTCCAGTTTCTTACTTGATCTCCATTAGCAAGTAGTTGTCCATCACTGGAGTTGTTTTTAAGTATTAAACAGAAAGTCAAAGACATTAGCTTTCCTTGATGTCCTCAGTCTGTACTGTGTTACTGACATCCTGTGTTAGACTGAGGAGTGTGTGCAGAAGCATATTTCTTAGTTGTTGAGTCTGCATCAGATGAAAGCTTCTTGCCGTATCAGCACGAGGAAGAAAGCATCACACAGAAAGAGGGCTGCTAGCTTAACTCATGCCTCTCTCTCATCTTTCTATAAAGCAGCTCCCTAGCTCTGCTGACCTCATCCCAGTTACCTCCTACAGGCCCACCTCCTCATTTTATCTGCATGAGCATAGTTGGGGGATTAAGTTTCTAATATAAATTTGGGAAACACATTCAAATTTAAGCACTTAGATATAAAAGACTAGGACATAAGTTCTTTGCTGGTGGTGATAGTGAGATTGTGTAATGCCGTTGCCTCTGCTAGACACTTGATGTCACCAGGCCTCCAGTTAGAGGTTGTCTGGGAAATGTGTTAGGTGACTATAAATTACATCAGGCAATAAAAATCTAAATATTCTTGCTACAACCTGTATTTTTAAAAGGAAGAATGTTTTTATTTATTGTATAACTCTATATACAACTTTATCATTTGGCAGTGCTTTTACTTTTATAGCACCAGTGAACTAAGCAAATGAGGTCTAAATTAATGAAACATTCACAAGAATTTTAACTGTGGAAAATTCAGTGAAATCTGTTTTTAAAAAATCTGAAGATGTCATAGTACCTGTGATTGTGGGAAAACGTTCAGACTAATATTTATTTCAGTAAGATAAAATGGAAGTACTCTTCAGAAAGCAGAATTTATTCCAAGCTTATCAGGCAGTACCTCAGAAACAGTTTTCATAATATGAACATAATCTTAAAACTGTTATAAAAAGCCTGTTTAAGATATCAGCCACACTATATTTATCAGTATATAATGTAGCAGTCAGCTGTTGCTTTATATGAAAATACAAAGACTATACTGAAAGTTTTTTTTAAATATTAAGGAATTAGATGGATAAATAGTTAATTATAAGAAGTAATAGGTAGGGTTGTTTGCCCCCCCCCCAACTACAAGAAAAAGGAGAATATATTTGTTTACTCTAGATGGATCGCTCATAACAGATTAAAGAAATGATTCCACCCAGTTCTGGCTGTTTTGGGCCTACAGGAACATGGGTGACTCAAACCCAGTTATGTCACCAAAAAGCACAGCCCAGAGTAGCCAATAGTTCATGAAAACTGCATCCCAGGAGCCTGAGTTCCTGTTACTCACTGACTCCACTGGAGAGTGTTCCGTCTAGTGCCCTCTTCACTGCTATCATAAGCTTGGGGAGGGGCCTCCTTCCTCCCCCCAGCAAGAAATGTTTAGCTCAGGAGGAAGTAACTACAACCCTACCCCCTTTTCTGGCAGTTAATTTTTTTCACTCCCCTTTGATGATGCTCCATGAGCCTTGTTGGGAATGATGTAATGTCTCGTCATCTTCTCTGTGTTTGCCTGAGCCTGGACCACAGTACCACAGCAACAGTCACTCATTTTTATGAGCTTGATTGGTTGTCTCTAATAAACCCAACGTAAAAATGAAATTTGCCTACATGAATAACTGAGGCCTACAGCAGCAATAATCTGCAGGCTTAAACATTTAGAAGGTCGTTTGACAGGCCCATAATGTCCATTTAACAGAATGGAGGCAGTTACTTCTGTATCGGGACCTATGCCTTGCTTATTCATAGACTTCGCCCTGAATAAGAAGAGTACCAGATGTGGGTTTACTGCTGTGGGCAGTCCTTAAGTAAAAGGAAAACAGTTGCATTCATAACTGTTGTCCTGCTACTATTACACTGATGGGTACATTTTGCCAGGCTTGTTTATGTGTGCAGAATGAAGAGTCCCATACCAAGCAGGACTGTCACTTGTAATTCTACTGAGCAGACTGTGCCGTGCCTTCACCGCTATGAAAGCCAGGCAGCTCTGTCCAAGCCTGATTTCCCACGTAGACCACAGCATGTGGAGTCTTACCATCCAGTTCTAGTGTGCAATCAGCAGCAGTGACGGTAGTCAGAGTTTATGGGTCTAGGAAGCCTCCCTGGCCAACAGCTCACAGGGAGGAGTTCACCTTTGGCACTAAAAAAAAATATGCAACACCTTATAACGTCTAGGAATGCTCTTTCTCTGCCTACTGTAGGGTGTTGTATATATTTAAACTCTTTAATTGCTGTTTTCTGTTTTGCAGATGCCTCTTCAGTTCTATAAGAGACTCAAAAGTTAGCAAGACATAATGAAACCTTCCTCACAGAGGAAGGGAAGGATCTCTGAAGGCCCATTGCTGTTTGTTCTAGGCTAGTTCCAGTGGATCCTGGATAGCAAAAGGAATATTAAAAAGAAAAGTTAATAAGATCTAGTAAAGAGTGAAAACATCTACCACCCATATCAAGTGTTTCCATAAAAGAATAATGCTGTGTACAAAGGTTTTATCTTAGTTTCTCTTCTTGTTGCTCTGAGGAAATACTCTGACAAAACCAACATAAGGAAGGAAAAGATTACTTTACTCATAGTTCAAGGTTACTGTCTACTTAGGGTTTTTATTGCTGTGCAGAGACACTGTGACCACAGCAGCTCTTATAAGGAAAGCATTTAATCGGGGCTGGCTTACAGTTAGAGGGTCAATCCATTATCATCACGGTGGTGTGCAGCCAGACTTGTGCTGGAGCTGAGAGTCCTACATCTTGCAGGCACCAGGAAGTTGACTGACTGTTACACTGAGGGAAACTTGAGCAAAAGAGACCTCAAAGCCCACCCCTACAGTGACACACTTCTTCCAACAAGGCCATTCCTCCTAATTGTGCCACTTCCTTTGGGGGCCCTTTGTAGGGAAGTCACATCAGGGCCTCAAGGTAGCTGAATGCTTTGTATCAATAGTAAAGAAATAGAGAACGAAGAGTGCTCGTGTTCATCTCATTTTGTCCAGTTTACACAGTCCAGGACCTCCACCCAGAGAATGGTCCCAGCCAGAGTAGGCAGGTCCTCTCCTCAGTTCACTTAATGCCTAGTCTCATCAAGGTGACAGTTGGTATTAACTATCCCAGACATGGAAGGGAGACATGACATCTAGCCCTTCATAATTCAATCATTTTCTATTAGCCCTTTGGCTTCCTTATCCTGAGATGCTGATGCTGCTACAGGGTCAATTATCTGTTCACTCTAGGCTCAGGTGCCACCAGCAAATCAAAGAAATCATTCTACTGAAGTCTACTTTGGTGAGCCAGTGGGTTTACTTAAGTTACTCTCGAAAGTGCAGGTGACTCAAAGCTATGAGTCCTTGAAAAGCCCACCCCAGCATGGCTGACAGTTCATGGAACCTGTATCCCTGGAGCTCCCTGCACAGCTTGTGTGTAGTCCCCAACAGAACCTTCTCTTCCCTGATAAGTATTCACTCTAGGGACTCTTTTTTGAGTCTCATTCATTTTTGTTAGCTTCCTCCAACTTCTTCCTTCATCCAGGAGGGTTTTACTTCAGAGGGAATAGCTACTGCACAGCAGGTAATATGCAAGAAGTAACACTTTTATTTTATACTACTCTTTACTATGCAGGAACAATACAGAGTCCTTTAAATGCTGTGTAATATACACACATATATTTTGAAGGCTATGTATTCATCATTCATAGTCCTAGGTTTTCTCTATTTTAATTGTAAATAGATTTTTTTTTCATACAGTACATTCTGATTACTGTTTCCCTTTTTCTAACTTCTCCCAGGTCCTTCTAACTTCCCTATCCATGCCATCCACATCCTTCATTCTCTCCCATTAGAATATAAACAGGCATTTACTGAAAAATAATAATAATAACATAAAATTAAAACTAACAAAAATAGGGCAGAACAAACAAACACAAATAGAAAAAGAGAACCAAAGTAAAAGTACAAGAAAAACATACATATGAAGACACACACACACAGAAAACCCATAAAACCCAAATTAGAAACCATAATATAGAAGTAAAAATTCTGTAAGGTTAAAAAAGCAAGAAGTAAAAAATGCCCATTCAAAGCACTGAGATAAAATAATACCTTCAAAAATAGCATGTTTCTTTTGTGTTGGCCATCTATTACAGGCCATGGGGTGTTCTCCTTCGTGTGGTTTGTAAACTTAGTGAGAGTTCATTACAGAAAACTTGATTTTTTTCCTTTAAGAGTAGGTATCATTTGGAGATAGCTTCTGGGTTAAGGGTAAGGGCTTGTGTCCACTTCCGCTCTCAGCTTGGGGATCTCATGTGGCTTAGACTTGTGCAGGCCCTGTGCATGCTGCCTCAGTCTCTGTGTGTTGTACCTAGAAAGCTTTGTTTTCTTGGTGGCCTCCATCCTCACTCTTATATTCTTTCTGCTGCTGCTCCTGCAGAGTTCTCTGAGCCCTGAGGGAAGGGATTGGATGGAGACATAACTATTCAAGACTGAATGCTTCAAGATCTCTGACTCTGCACATTGTCCTGCTTTGGGTTTCTGTATTTATTCCCATCCACTTTAGGAGGGAGCTCTCTGATGGTGGCTGAGCAAGACATTGCTCAATAAGGGCAGCAGAGTGTTGTTGGGTGTCATTTTATTGCTTCATTCCATTAGCAAAATAGTAGTGTTTGGTTTTCCCCTAGGACCATGGCCTATCTAGTTTCAGGCTCTTAGCCACCCTGTCAGTGTTGGGCACGGGTTCCATCTAATGGAATGAGCATTAAACCCAATCCAGTATCAGCTGGTTGCTCTCACAACTTCTGTGTCACTATTGTAAGCAGGGCAGCATTATAGATTACATGGTTTGTAGCTGGGCTGATGTTTACCTTTCTCTTCTGGAAGTGTACAAAGTCCTTCCAGTACCATGAACACTAGTCAGTAGAGTTGAAGGCTCTGGGTAGATACCAACTAAACTTCACCATGTTTGGTGAGTTAGATAGGTGTTGTCTTCAGCAATAGGGCCGCACTGTATGTTTCTGGAAAGCCAATAGCCCTGGCAGGAAATACCCTGAGTTGTTTGGGGTTTTTATGGGGCTTCTTTGACCAACAACTCAATTAGAAGTTATCCATTCCTGGGACTGGAGATTTCATTTGGTGGCAAGAAATATATAGTTGGGGCTTTGTCTCCCCCATGATCCCCTCCCTATATTCCCTCCCTTACTCCCTTCTTCCTTTCCCCTCTCTGAGTCTCCCAGTTCAGCTCCCCAACTTGTTCATCGGTAGCAACCTATTTAATTTCCCCTTCTTAGAGAGATCCTTCCTTCACCTCCCCATCCGTTTTTCTGTACATAACCTCAGTGGTTATATGAATTGTAGCCTACTTATCAAAGACTAACAGCTGACAGCCACATATAAGTGAATACAAACCATATTTGTCTTTGGGGGTTTGGGTTACCTCACTAAGGATGATTTTTTTCAGCTCCATCCATTTACCTGTGACTTTCATGATTCCATTTTTTTTAACAGCTGAGTAATAGTCTACTGTGTACATGAATATTTTCTTTATTCATGTGTTAATGGACATGAAGGCTGTTTCTAGCTAATTGGAGTAGCTCATCCAGTAGAATGTGGATGAGCAAGTGTCTTTGTAGTAGGATGTAGAGTTTTCTGGGTATATACCCAAGAGTGGTATCTAGCTGGATCTTGAGGTAGATCTTTCCCAGAATCATGAGGAACTGCCTTCCAACATGCAGTCCCACCAACAATAGATGAGTGTTACAGTGTTGGGGTTTCAAGACAGCTTCTTTGAAGTATATTATATATTTAATCATATTCACCCCCATACCTTTGTCCTTCCCATCAGCTTCCTTTGTTCTTCCTTCAGTCTATCTTCTGTGTGTGTACTGTTGTTGTAATAAAATAATCCAACAAAAGCAACTTCATGTAAAAAAGATTTATATACATGCACACATGTTTTCTATATCTGTGTAAAATCTAGGATATATAAATGATAGAAAAGAAGCAGTATCTGTTGTTCTGAATCTGGCTTATTATGCTTAAGTTTCACTTGCAACTGTTTCCCAACAATAGACTAATTTCAGTCTTACTAAATAGAGCTCTATTGTCATACATTACTTTACTTCCCTGTCCTGTTGGTTGACACCTGGGCAGGTTCCATAGCTTGGCTATGGTGTATATTGCTTGCACATGATGTTGGTTTTGGGGATAAGGTTTTCTTCTATAGGCCAAGTTGGTCTTGAACTTATGGTACTCCTACCTCAGTCCCAAATGTTGGTATTAAAGGCATGTGCTACCTTCCTTGTCTCATTTTGTTTTATTTTAAAATGTGTTTTCAATATAATTTTTGTGTCCTTTTAATAGATAAAAATTAACCAGTAGCTAAAATTTCATATATTTTTGTTGTAGATGGTTTTGAGTTTAATTTAATTTTTTGAGAAAAGGTTTCACTATGTAGCCCTGGCTGTCCTAGAATTCACTTTGTAGGCCAATAGGTTGGCCTTGAACTCATAGAGCTCTGTCTGCCTCTGCCTCCTAAATATTGGAATTAAAGGCATGTGCTACTATACCCAACTTAAGATGACATAATTTTGATGATTTGCTTTATTTCCCTGTTTCACTTTCAGAAGTAAACCTGATAATGTGATAGTGACAGTTACCCTGCTCTGGGCTTTATCCTCATCACTGAAGGCCCGCCAAAATATAGGGAGAAGTCTGGTCTCTTGAACCTATAAGGAGTTTTCCCCCAGTGTTGGTTCACAAGTTTAAAGAAAAAAAATCTAAATCTAAGAGATGGAAAAAATAAGGATGATATAGTGGTTTTCTTTTTATTAAACTTGCTTTACTGAAAGGTCTTTTTAAAATAAAGATTTATGTATCTATGTATGTGGATGTTTTGTTTACATTTATTTAGGCACATAGGATCTCATGGGACTATAGTTTCAGACAGTTGTAAACTATCTTGTGGTTTCAGGGAATTGAACCCAGGACTTCTGGAAGAGCAGCTCGTGCTCTTAACCACTGACCCTTCTCTCCAGCTCCCAATTAATGTCTTTTTAATTCTGAAGTTGAAATCACCCATCTTGGAATAGACTTTCCAGTGATACGATAGCATCAAATAGACTTGCTTCTGCATATGTAGTTGGTTAATAAGCAGCTCATTAGTCAGTCCCCAGAATTGGTTTTCTGGCATCACTGGCATAAATTCAAATGCCTGAGAACTAGTATGCTAACATACAGACTCATGTATTGACAGCTGATTAGTATCTACTCTTCTGACTTCACCTAGCCCTTTTTTGTTCTAACCCCAATTAATCCAAAAATACATCATGCTTAGTTTTTCTCTTGTTCTTAAACTGTATAATTTAGTATTAAATATGAGAAAAATTACAGAGAAAGAAAATGTTAACTGTGTGACCTGACCTGCAGAGTGACTGACATCACTGGTAAAGATGTGTGTCCAGAGACTAGGACTAGTGAGAGCATACGTCAACATAATAAAGATTGTATGTCACAGCCCAGAGACAGCTTAAAGCAATCTCGTCAAAGACAGGAACAAGCTAGTACTGTCCATTCTCCCCCTTTTCAATATTGTACTTGAAGCACTAGCTAGAGCATGTAGGAGGAGGAAATAAAAGGGATACAAGTGGAAAAGAATAGTTTCCATTTGCAGATGATATAATATATATGATATTACCAAAAAATTCTGCCAAAATTTCTAGAAATCTTCTAGGAATAACTAACTTTCAGCAAAGTAGCAGAATACAAAATTAACTTGTAAAATCAGTAGTTTTTCAGTATATTCAGTAATAGACTTGTTGAGGAAGATCATGGGAATACTTGTTCACAGCCACTGCACTCCCCCAAGTCTAGGAATAAGCCTAACCAAGGGGGTGAAAGACATCCATAATGCAAACTATCAATATCTCTCTGATGAAATAAATTGAAGACATTAGAAAATGGAAAGACCTTTCATGCTCATGAATTGGTACAGTTAATATTGTAAAAATGGCCATCTTAAGAAGATTGCAGATTCCGTGCAATTCCAATAAAAATTCAGAGATATTCTTCACAGAAATAGAAATAATATTCTGAAGTTCATATGGAAGTACAAAAGACTCCAGACAGCTAATGCAGCCCTGAACAGAAAGAACAATGCGAGAGGGACCACCACACCAGATTCAGATTGTATTGCAGAGCTAGAGTAATGAAGGCACATGGTGCTGCCACAAAAACAGACACACAGATCAGTGGAACAAAATGTAAGGCCCAAATTCATGTGTACCTAATCCATCTTCTATTTGACAAAGATGACAAAAATACATGCTATAGGAAAGACAGTATCTTTAAAAAGAATGATGCAGGGAAAACTGAATGTTATCATGGTAAAGAATGCATTAGACACATGCACAAATTCAATTCCAGATGGAGTAAAGACCTCTGTGTAATCTGAAATACCAAAACTGCTAGAAGGAAACATAGGCAGTACCTCTCACACATAGAGTTTCTGAGTAGGACTCTATTTGCCCAGGAAGTAAGGAATTGATAAACAGGATCTCATAAAACTAAAACGCTTCCGTACAGCAAAGGAAATGATCAGCTGAATGAAGAGGAAGCATACAGAACGGGAGACCAGTCTTTGCTAGGTATATATCTAGAAGAGGCTTCACGATCCGAATAAATAAAGAACTCAAGAAACAGACACAAGAAAGCAAATGACCCAATTAAAGAATGGACAGAGTTCTCAAAAGAAATAAAAATGGCATTGAAACATAAAAATGTTCATTTAGCAATTATGGGAATGCAAATTAAAACTGCTCTCGGCTTTCCTCATACTCCAGTCAGAACAGCTAAGATCAAGGAAACAAATGGGAGTGTTGCTGACGGTGCAGGGAAAGCGCAGCCTTCGTTCACTGCTGGGGCTGCAACTGGTACAGCCTTTATGGAATCAGTGTGGAGAAGCCAAAAACGCTAACAGCAGATCTGCCATATGACCATTCATGACACTTGGAGTATGCCCAGAGGACTAAATATCCTGCTACGGAGGGAGTTTCTCCGCTGTGCTCATTGCTGCTCTGTTCACAATAGCTAAGGGATGGAAGCAGCCTGGAAGTCTGTCTGATGATGAATGAATAATGCAGGAGCCGTGCATAGACAAATGAATCCCATTCAGCTCTAAAGAGAAACATGATTGCTCACTATCTCTGCTTACTACTGGACTGCTACACCCGTATTCTGGAAACATTGCATGTTATATTGCTTTATAAATACATTTGGATTAATTGACAAATGAATAAAAACAAAGCGGTATTTCAAGAGAAAAGAAAAAAGTGAAATTAGCAGGCAAATGGATGCAAGTGCAAATGCTCTGTGAGGTAATCCAGACCAAGAAAGGATCGTAGCTCTGATTTGGGTTTGATTCTGTAACTTGGGAGTAAGCACAGAAACCAGGAGAGTATAAAAAGGGATCTATGCACGTGGGGGGAAGGGGGAGCCCTAGATGGGAAAGTGGGGCACAGGTGCTATGCAGAAGGAGAAGGGGAACAGGGTGGGGACTTCATTTGGTAGGGGAGTGAGTGAGGCTAACAGAGAGGAAGAGACAGGGTGGTGGGATAAATAATGGTTAAGATTTTCCAAAAGCCATTGAGAAACACACACATATGGATAGTTCAAATAGAGTCATCCCACATAGGGTGATAATAGTTTTCCTAGGAGCCATAGAATATCTATTTTTTAACAAGATATGAAACTATGCCAGGAAAGGGGGAGGAGTTGTTGGTCGGGGTAAGGGAGTGGATGTCCTAGAGACCCTCATTGTCATTGCCATGGTTACCTCCCAGAACATGAAGCTAAGACCCTTTTGCTAAAGACACCACATACTCTGTCACAGGACTTGGAAGACTTGAGTTGGTACTGGCCTGGAAGCTTCCTCCCTGAGGATTAGCTCTGTTAGTTTCAGAGGGTGCTATGCAAGCTGCAAGAGAGAAGAGTAATTAACAGTCCTGCCCAGCTGTAAATCCTGTGAGCCACAACAATTAGCCCAGCAAAATATGCCCACTGGTGCAGTAGAGACACTAGCATCCTGGGAATAGCCCACAGCTGTCTAATTGAAGCTAAGGCCTCTCAGTAGGAAGGACTCATGCCTGGTCTGTAAACCTAGCCAAAATCTGTGGCTAGAGAAATCAAAGACCCTAAGGAAAATGCAACTGCTGCCATTTTCATAAATTAATGTAGCTTCCAACCATGTTCTGAATATTTATTCTTATACCCACACATAAATGCAATTTTCACCCCTCATCAAATTACCTTTTTTAATGATTTTTATTTATATGTATGAGTGTTTGCCTGCATGTGTGCATGTATACCACATATGTGCCTGGTGCATGTGGAGGCCAGAAGAGGGCATCAGGTGCTCTAGATGGTTGTGAGCCACCATGTGTGTAGTGGGAAGCAAACTGGGGTCCTCGGCAGGAGCATCCAATGTTCTTACTGGCTGATCCATCTCTCCAGCTCTAAGAAACTTCCTTTTGCCGCAGATGGCAGTTACTGCAGAGATGTACAGCTGGTGAAAATGCAGAGAATAAATGGCCATGGGTGCCCAACTTCAGTTAGTACATCTGCAATACAACTCTCCATGTAAGACTCTGGAAACATCATAGAAGAGAGGTCAGAAGACTTGTAGGATCAAAGGACCAAGGGGACTGGTACAAGATGTTGTCTTCTACACAGGACAGGGATGCTGCACCCCCTAAATGAATAGAACAGATGGCCTGCACAAGATGTGCTCATCACTAACCAATCCACATGTCAGAGCAGATAGAAAGTTTAAAGAGGCCTCCACCCTAAATGATGAGTTGTAGTGGTTAGCCATAAACACATGTACATATAGGCAGCATTAATTGGAATGAGGTGTGTGTGTGTGTGTGTGTGTGTGTGTGTGTGCGCGCGCGCGCACGCGTGTGTGTGTGCGCGTGAGTCTGCGTGCGTGAGTGCATGCTTGCATGTGGGTCTGCGTGTGTGTGTCTGTATGTCTGTGTGTCTGTAATTATAGAAGTAGTCATGAATTCAAGTGTCTTAGGGTTTCTATTGTTGTGAAGAGCCACCATGCCCAGCTTTCTTTTTTTATGTATTAATGATTTTGAGCAAATATGACCTTTTGCTTTCTTTTTTGTGTGCAGTAGGTATTACTGACTCCTGCCAACAAGATTTGATACTATGCTAAAGTGCCAACCTTACTGTTCTCAAGAGTTACCACTAGTTAAAAAGGCTCAGTGTTAGTGATTTTGTCCTTGTTTTGAAGAACCTTTCAGTTATAATAGGAAAATATAGATGCATATATGTGTTTTCTAAAACCTTTGTTAGGCTGGTAATCTACATCAAATAATTTTCCTATAGTAATAAAAATAGGAGACTCATTGAAAACATTATATCTTGTTATTCAATGTACTTTGCATCACTGCACATAAGTTTTCTCATCCTTGTCTGATTGTGACAATTGCAACAAACTTAAAAATATACCAGCCTGGGGCTGGAGAGATGGCTCAGTGGTTAAGAGCATTGCCTGCTCTTCCAAAGGTTCTGAGTTCAATTCCCAGCAACCACATGGTGGCTCATGACCATCTGTAATGAGATCTGGTGCCCTCTTCTGGCCTGCAGACATACACACAGACAGATATTGTATACATAACAAATAAATAAATATTTAAAAAATATACCAGCCTTTTATTTTCATAGAACTTCAACTATTTTGCATGGCTATCTTTATTTAATAGTATAGCCCACCATACCAGTTCTTTAGACTTCTTCACAATACTTCCAACACTCTACTAGCAGTTTTTAAATAGTTGATTTTCAGGTAAGATTGTCAAGACTAACACAACTACTGGTTTCGTGGCTTATGTACTATATGGGTACCAAACATTGCTGGACTTAGCAGGTTCAAACTTAATTTAGCTCTCATTATATCCACATAAAGTAAAATAACTGTTATCTCTGCTTTACATCTGAGGAAACTAAGAAAACTTTAACTTTTTAGGTCTCAGAACTACAAGTGTTCAATGGGGCAGCTCAAAAGTCTGCCATGACCTGCATGGCTTAGGGATTGACCTACCTAAGGTGAAGGGTAACGAAGAGATGACAACACACACAGAAGAACTGGGATTCCCCGTGCACACTGCTGGAATCTCAGCTTGCTTATCAGTTTTCATGCAGCACCGTGGGAGAAGGACACTATGTTTAGCTAACCTCAGTAGACGGTCTCTCTAGGAACTGTCCGCAGCAGACATCCCTGAGGAAGTCTAGGGAACAGTTTGATCGTGGTTGGGTAAGGTGTGATTTTTGAAACCTTCTGATTTTGTTTGGTAGACTGGATCCTCAAATAACCACTGTTTCCACAAAATGATTGGCATTATGTGTTCACAAGAGAAGGTTTGCCATGCGCGGTGGAGAACAGTAGACGATTTCTGGACCGTTAGCTGTCCGTTTGGATTAACAGAATCACACCACCTTTTTATACTTACCTAAAAGTCAATTCTTGAGTAAGGATAAACATGAAAATAATGAGGGAAATTAATTTTATAACTGTGGAGTGGAGGTGTCTTTAGACACACACAAGGACTGTCAAGCTATGTTTCACTTCAATTCAATTACAAATGTTTGTACATTTTCATAAGATATATATGAAATCATCAACTAAGGAGATAATTCCAGCCAGCTTTACCCAAAAGAGTAAGTACCTAGAAAACACAAAAATTACTTATTTTTAAAAGACAACCCATATATAAATAAAAAGATGAAAAATGGACCAGGCAATGTATAATGAGAATAAGAGAATATTGGCCAAATTTTAAAATCTGCATTCCAAGTGGTAGTGAGACTGAATTGATAGAGCCTCTTCCGCAGTGCTTGCTGAAAGGAATGAATTAGTACATGAGGGAAAGGATTTCGCATTGTCCTTCAAAAAATAACACTTACATAATCCTGAATCCAGCATTTCTCTTTCTGGGTATAGTGGGGTCTCTTAAAGAAAGATGTGGGCCAAGAGACCTACAGAAATCTCCCCATTAGGGTCTATTCTGTCCATTTCTCCAGTGGTGATGTTAGCAAGTCTTGTGGATTAAATGCCCTTTTATCAGAGACAGTGGGATTTATCTCTCAGAGTAAGTTTATTTTTGAATCCCAAAATAGTTCACCCAGTGGTCTCTTACAAAAGGCCTATGTCCTGATGCCTTCTAAGCATCTTAAGTGTAGCATATCCAAAGCTGGGCATCTGACCGATTGTGCCCTGGCCCATTTCATCCACTTTGGTGCTCATGCAAATACCTGCTACAGATACCTGAGAACCAGGCCTTTGGTGGCTTCCATTTGGGGTCATGGGCTATATAAAAATGCTTAACTTTCGTTTTCTAACATGTTGTTCTATAGTCCCACAAGCAGTGCGTATGAGTTAGATACATTTTTTTTAAGGTATAATTCAGATAATTTTTTAAATCCAGCAGTGAATAACTACCTGTTCACTCACAGTAAAAGCCAAAGACCTGACAGTGTCCTACAAGGCCCAGGGGAATCTTATTTCCCCATGTTCCCCTCTGCCTCCCTGGCCAAGTTCAGTGTTCTCGCAGCTGAGCAGGCCTATCATGGCCCTTCTTTGGGAACTTTGTACTGGTTGCTCTCTCTATGAAAACATGAACTTTCCTTAGAAGCCTATGTGATTCACTCCTACCCTTAAATCTTTGCTCAAAAGTTACCCTCTCGGTGAAACTGAGACTGAACATTACTTTGAATTTTAATTCTTAGCAAACTGTGCCAAGCAGCACTCTCTGTACCCAGCCATCCATCCTACCCAGCTTGCTTTCTTTCCTGTATTGCTATTTTCTGCCTTCAGATATGTTTTCAGCATACATACTTGCAAACATACTGTCTCAAAACATAATTTACCACAATCTGATTTATTTTGTCATGTACTTATTATTTTAAAAAATATTAAAATGGGGTGGCATGCATGTGGGGTCAGAGGACAGTTTTCCGGAGTCCAGTTCTATTCTTCCTTCCACCATGTGGATCCTGGGCATTGGATTCAGGTTGTCAGATACTAACAGCAAACATTTTTTCCTGCTGAGCAATCTCTTCCAGTGTGAGATTTATCCATTTTCATTTACTGCTCTATCCCAAATGCCTAGACAGTATCCAGCATGTGGCAGATGAAGTTCCAGAAGATAATACTATCTAATTTCATAATCCGTGAAGCAAATTAAATTGGCTAGACATAGGATTGATGTTCTTTTAGAGTTGTTTCAGGATCCTGGAATCTGACCTGGGCCTTGTGCCCTGTTAGGCTGCTAGCTAAGCACTCTCCCACACTACACCCCTCAGCTGGAACACTGGGAAGGTAGGAGTAAAGGTAGTGCTGGGCGCTGGTGGTGCAGGCCTTTAATCCTCAAGAGCAGTGTGGCCTGCAGAGTGAGTTCCAGGATAGCCAGGGCTACACAGAAAAACCCTGTCTCGAGAAACTAAAAATAAAAAGAAGAAAAGATAAGCTGTGCAGAGTGGTGGCTGGAGGGAGGCAAGGAGCACAGAAAATATTTGTTTCAGTTTGATGGTGACTTCTGTGACTGCTTGCAGAGCAACTGTGTAGTCGCTAGGAATACAGGGCAGGCTTTCTCCATTAGTATGCCCGAAATGGCCCCTGAACTATTCTGACCATGTTGGTTAAAGTTGAAAATACAAAATTTAAAAACACTCCCACCTATTCCTCCAGCTATGTCTTGCCTGATTTTTTTTATTTATTTATTTATTTATTTATTTATTTATTTATTTATTTATTTATTTATTTATTTATTCTTTTACTTTCGGGGGAGATGGGTCCTTTAAACAGGGCCTGTGTTTTAAAATGTAATTATCATTTGAGACAACCCTGCCTTTGTCTGTGTGCCCTTGACAAGTTACTTAGCTGCCCTCTGCTTCCCTAGTAATGATGCCTCTACTCGAGTTAACAAGCAGGATACTCCAGATGGTCCCTCTTTACTGTGTAATCATTAGTTTGAAAGTTCATGATCATACTTTTGCTTAGGATAACCATCAGTTATGGAACAGCATCAGCCCTTGTATTTCATGCTCTGGTTTATATAACTGACTCGATTCTCCCGGCAATGCTGGGAGGCTGATGAAGTGAACCTGCCACAGGAGACAGCTAAGTCATAAGTCATGAAAAAAAACAAAACAAAACCTCCTTATTTTTACCCAGTTGGTAACTGAGTATAAGTCATTTCCTGGTATCTCTTTTTGGATGAGTGTCTAATTTTGTAAATATGAACAGGAATACTATTCACTAAGCATCTTTCTTTAATGCTCAGAGTAAGTCTTATTTTTAAAGGATAATAAAAGCAGAAGCCCTCCTCCGCTTTCGAGGAAAAAAATACAGTCCACCTTTAAGGAACTTGTCGTCTCCGCCTATTGTGTGGGCAATCTTTGTGTATTATAGACATTCCTAAAGATTAAGCATGGGATGCCAATGGATATACACTCACATTTTGGATTAAGGCTTTGATATTAATTTCACCCCAAACTTTGTAGGTGAAATCCAACAGCAGGAGGTGGAAAAACCCGTAAACACAAAGGGAGTGGTTTTCCATCGAATAGGTCTTCCTAGGGTTATTTTGATGAGCGTTTAGGGTTGGCTCTTAGGGAAGCAGCTGGAGGCGCCTTTTAATCCTTTGGTTTCAGTGGTTCCCAAACAAGACCCTTGGCGCTGTTTCCTCTGCCGGTCTTTCCCGGTTCACTGCAGGTCATGTGATAGCTGTCACGTGACTCGGTCAAAGGATCTTTTCCTCTTACCAGCTTGGGGGGGGGGGGAAAAAAAAAAAACCGAAACTCTTCTCCAATTAAAGCTGCTAACGTGTACTACGCCGTTTCCTTGTTGGATTTTCTTGTTCGCTGCTGCTCCTGTAGAAACAAAATGAGTGGTAAGATTTGCTGGTTTTGAGCATTCGCTTTTATTTTAAAACATAGGAAGCTTTGTATTAACCTAAAGCCGTGTTGTGTGGTTTTTAATAGATGCCAAATCTGTTCGCTGTAAAAGCACCCTAAATTGTTTTGTGGTTATGAAAATAGTAGATTATACGAGCTAGACTGGTTTTATATCTCACAGTATGTCCCATTCTGGCCTCTTGGTTTTATTTGGGTTTTCTTTTTCTAAGACTGATCTGAAAATTGGCATCAGATAATTTGGAAGCCATTGTGCACGCCAGCAGTAAGCAGCCCGTTCCGTATTTCATTTTAAATGCTTGGCATACTTGTAGTTTTTTTTTTTTAATAACATTTCCTGAATACGAATGTAGATTAACAAAGAAACAACTAGTTTATGCTAGGTGAAATGAATTAGGCATTAAGTTATGGTGGTACTTTTAAGAATTGGGGTGGGGAGTTTCTCAAATTTAAGGGAAATGACGAGTAGAATTGTACCCTCTGCAGGTTTGTAAAATCAGAAACAGGCCCTTAACAGTAATGGAATCACTCTGTGCTTTGGATAGTTTTTGCCCTCAGCTTGAAAATTCTGAAGGAGCTGTTAGGTTTGCCCACAGCTGCTCCAGCTTTATTGTGCGGGGTATGCATTTCATGTGCTCCCTTGTAGCAGGTTGGACTTCCCTGGACACAGGCTGTTTTGCTGCATACACATTTAAAACATTTTATGATTAATCTAGAACTTCCAGAACTACAGAGTACTGTTTTGTCACTGTGGACACAGCACAAGGCACATGTATGGTGCTGTTAGCAGTTAGATCTGAATATCAATACTATGTTTACTATTTATGAATTGGGGGTGTTGGTGGTTTTGTGCTCAATGCTGAATATATCCTACCAATATTTTAGATAATGTATATGATACTGATCAATTGCCTTTTAAAAATCTAATCATGTGGTGTTTCTGCTTCCTAATTAGAAAATATACTTTGGTTAAATGATCACATCACAAAGGTGTTTTTGTGCTACTTTTGTTGCAACTAAATAATGAATTATTTTAGTAGCTATCCAAGTATAATGTGAACTGAGTATGGAGATAAATGCCTGTAATACTATCAGTCTGGAGGCTGAGAGATTGGTGAGTTCGAGGCCAGCCTGGGCTGCACAGGAAGACCCTACCTCAGAGGATTTTATATAGTTATAATCTTATTTCTAGTAAAAGGATGACACCCCACAGCAGGTGTGTGCTGCGACTGTAAGAGTCACCAACTGGAAGTTATTAGTCTAATAGCTAAATAGAAAACACCCATCTGTTTTAATTGTTTGGAGTAAATTCTTGTTCTGCTTTTTAAAGCTTTTTTTTTTTTGGTTTTTCGAGACAGGGTTTCTCAGTGTTTTTGGAGCCTGTCCTGTCCTTGAACTAACTCTTGTAGACCAGGCTGGTCTCGAACTCACAGGAGATCGCCTGCCTCTGCCTCCCGAGTGCTGGGATTAAAGGTGTGCGCCACCACCGCCCGGCTCTAGTTCTGCTTTTGAAGATGCCTGTCTGCTTTGTGTTATTTCCACACCCCTTCATCAGTCCCTCTCTAACATTAATGATGTGACCCAAGATTAAACTGCAATGGGCACAAAGGGCCTGAGGTCTAAGCGTAGCACATAGAGCCCAGCAAGGGAGAATTTCCTTTATTAAGAATACAAATGCAATTTTCAGTAAATTCTTTGTTTTCCATCCAAGTTTCGTATTTTATAAATGATATCTAAGCCAGTTCTTAGAATTTGGAAGGCTAGTTTACTGGTTTATGTAAATTAGTTAATGAATAAAAAGGAGCATTAGGGTACAGCTGTTCTCATTTCTCCAGAGAGCAGAAAAGTGTACTTTGAATGAAGCCTTTCTGTATAGAGAATTAAAGAGGCTCTCACAAGTGTTATTTAGTAAACTAGTAGGTGATGTTTACTTAAGTTTCTAATTGTGTTCCTGCTTTCACTCATGTTTTTCAAGGAAATAAAAACAAAACTCTTTGGAGGCAAGACCTAACGTCTCAGCCCAGTTACCAGCAGCAAGTAGCATTGTAGTGTTCATGTGATGTATATCATGAGAAATGAAACTGATAGTGTTTTTAATTCCAGCTCTACCACTTGGGCAGGCTTAAGTTCCCTCTGCTTCATTTTCTGTCTGGAAAATGGGTAATGATAAAAATAGTTGCTTGATTAAATGATTATAAAGAGAAAAAATACATTGAAGACCTGGCTTATAGTTTTAGTATTTACAATTTATGATTAAAATAATAGTTACAGAGGGCTGGAGAGATGGGAGTTAAGATCATTTATTGCTGTTACAGAGGACCTGGGTTCAGTTTTCAGCTCCTAACCGTCATCCATAACTCCAGTTCCAGGGGATTCAACACTCTATTCTGACCGTCACAGGCACTAGACACTCACATGGTGGGCATGCACCTATTTAGGCAACACACACACACACACACACACACACACACACATTAAATAAATAAATATATTCTTTTAATAGATAGCATTTGGAAGAACTTTGTGTATTTTGGAGCTGTAATGTTCCTCATTCGTAGGGCACTTGGGCATTACAGCTCCATGCATTTGCTGGGTTCTCTGGGAGAAAGGACAGTCACGCATAGTGTGCTACAGAAGTCTGCCTTCCCTCTGCTTGCTCTCTCTTCCCCTTCCCTCCAGCTCTTTTCTTTCTTTTTACTTTCCCTCTTTCCCCCGTCCAGATTCTCTCTTGTCTTTATCCTCTTCTTTTCCTACCCCTTTCTTTTCATTTCCCCTCATTTGCCATGATTTAGTATTTTTTTTCTCAAAGTCCATTTTCTTTAGCATTCTCTTTTCTCTTTCTTCCCCCCCCCCCAACACCCTGGGTTGCTCTGTCCTCACCCCTCCCCCTCCCAAGCAAGGCTGCAATTCATGGGGATTTGCTGGGACCTGTGTGCTTTTCAGCCCTGGTGGCCATTCCCCTCGCCATATGATTTAAATTCTAAACATAAAAGCACCCCAACCTTTTTTTTTAAAAAAAAAAAAAAGATGTGACACTTTATTTTCTTAGAAGGAGTAATTGATCTTACAAAAAAGCAAAAAAGAAAACAATTTCAAATGATTAAAAACTTGCATACAGGACACTGCAACGTAAAGTTACTAAGAGAAAAGATCTGAAGATGAGGTATTTTTTAAAATGTTATCTAAAACAAGTAAGGTTTTTGTTCTAGAAAGTATGAAACCTTCCAAAAGTGCTTATTTTATTTCCAGAAAGGTGAAAAGAGATTAAGATAGGATTTATGAAGGTTATCTGAAAGATGACACTGAAGAAAATGATGGAGCACAGTGAAGTTCCAGGGTCTTGTTTAGAGTTCCCTGTTCCCGAGAGCCCACGCTTGCCTGAGTAAATGCTTCTGTGCATTCCTGCACCTGTGCTTGTGCGCACTCCTACACCTGTGCTTGTGTGCATTCTTCCATGTGTGCTTGTGCGCACTCCTCCACCTGTGCTCGTGTGCACTCCTCCACTTGTGCTCCTGTGCATTCCTCCACCTGTGCTCGTGTGCTTTCCTCCACCTGTGCTTGTGTGCACTCCTCCACCTGTGCTCGTGTGCTTTCCTCCACCTGTGCTTGTGTGCACTCCTACACCTGTGCTCTTGTGCATC
>NC_022019.1:18344637-18402228 GCF_000317375.1 Microtus ochrogaster | reverse complement strand
CTGTGCTCCTGTGCATTCTACCACCTGTGCTCTTGTGCATCCTCTACCTGTGCTCCTGTGCATTCTACCACCTGTGCTCTTACGCATTCTCCACCTGTGCTCCTGTGTATTCTCCACCTGTTTCCAGCCCAAGACAGGACTGTGCTGCACTGCACAGCACAGCACAACATGGAGTTTTTCAAGTGCCTCACTGTCCTTCCGCTCTGCTGTGCCTTCTGCCTGTTTTGTTGATTTGTGTGTGTGTGTGTGTGGGGGGGTGTTCTAGGTTCTTTTGTATTTCTAATTGATTTTTTTAAATACAAAGTTCAGTTTGATTTTCCTCTTGCCCAACCATTAGAGGTCTGTGGGTTGTTTGTACAGTAAATAAAATGATTTGGGATTATAAACCAGTTGAACATTTCTATTGGAGAACCTGGAAATCTTAGGTTTTCAGTGTTACCCAAGTTAGTGTAAACACTGGGCAAGTTTGAGAAATATAGGTGTGCTTGAAAGATAATCTGTACACTTCATAAAGTAAATGCTACATAAAAGTTTACTAACATATCATATGATTTATTTAATGAAAACATAAAAATGTAAATGTTAGTCGGGCGGTGGTGGTGCATGCCTTTAATCCCAGCACTCGGGAGGCAGAGGCAGGCGGATCTCTGTGAGTTTGAGGCCAGCCTGGTCTATAAGAGCTAGTTCCAGGACAGGAACCAAAAAGCTACGGAGAAACCCTGTCTCAAAAATAAAAAAAAAATATGTAAATGTTATATAAAAATTCCGTAATCTTAATCTCTTTCCATGGTATTATATTACAGCCACAGTTGACTTAATATTTAACTTAGGTGAAGCAGTCGTACTTTTCTCCACTTCTCCTTGCTAAGTACCAGTGTGTTTTTTTGTTTCTGTGACCCATTCAGGTCCTGCTCAGGTTCCAATGATGTCCCCAAATGGTTCCGTGCCTCCTATTTATGTGCCTCCTGGATATGCCCCACAGGTATGCCTTTTGTGTTCTGTTTCTTTATATATGTATCCAATGATAATGTTAATTCTCTTTGACTTTGATTCTGGTGAAAATATGCTGTCAAAGTTCTGGATGTTATCCACCGCAGTATTGTCTATAAACCCATGTAAAATATTTTACTACATTTGGAAAGGAGAGAAAAGTACATTGGTAGTACTCATCACTTAAGAGTTGCCTTTGGACATTACATGAAAAAAGAAAATTTAGAGTTTTGTCTCCTTGAATATACAAATTGTGTAATTAAGTTAAGTCCCCACACATAGCTTTTTACATTGGCTTTAAAGGAAGACAGGATAGTGCTGCCAGCCTCGGGTCCTGCCAGTACTCATGTGAACATACTGTGGTGGATTCTTGCTTCCTCTATGAAGCATGTCTCAGTATGACAACAGACATTAATACGGGAGGCTGGAAGTTGCCTGGAATTGAGAGTCAGAACAGCTGGGTTCTTTATCTCAGCCCTTGCTGGCTGTTGGGATTTGGGCATATCAGCTTTCTTGACTCTTGGTGCCCTCCTTGTAACGAGGTGAAGACACATGAGATGGGGTATTCAAAGGATCCTGTAGTCTTTTTAAATAGCCTCTGGTCACTATAACTGCTTCAGTTTCATGCAGTGCGCCCTTCATTGATTAGAATTTGCATTCTACATGCAGGTTTAACTAACATTCTCACTGCTGCATTCCAGACCTAATGGCTTTTTTTCCTGCCTGATTTCTGGGACCTTTAAAAATTAAATAGCATTGATGTGATTTACTCCAGCTTGTGTTGATGTAACGTCTGTTTCTTCTGCTGCTCTGTTGCTCTTCCTCAGAAGTTTGTTCACTTAAGCAGAGATCTTTTTCTAGCATAATTCACTTCAAACATTTACTGGGTGGTATTACTGCCAAGCAATGTCATGTGCTCTTGACATATGAGTGAGACAGTTACTCCAGTTAGATGGGATTCTTGTAGAGGCAATTACTATTTGTATTTTCTTGTGGTGGTAATCATTGTTTATTTGGGGTTTGGTTTTGACTTACTGTTGAGATGAGGTCTCACTGTGTAGACTACACTGGCCTTGAATTTATGATCCCCTTACCTTTGCCTCCCTAGTACTAGAATGAATCACTGTGCTAGGCATATGCTCCTTACAATACTTTCTTGTTTTTATGACAAACCTTCAACCTTCTCATTTCACTCAATCGTGAGTATAAAAAGAGATTTTCCAAGCCTTTACTGGCCTCTCCTGGATATCATATGTTTATCACAGTTTGCTAGTTAATTTTCTTTCTTAGGAAGATGAGGAGGTTTAGCAGCAGATCTTATACATCTGTGTTCCCCAGATGTATAGTGATACACAACAGCCACTCTTGAGAATGAGATAGGCAACACTTACCTCCCTCTGAAGTTTACAAAATTCTTGTAGGGAAAAGCAAACAAAAAGCATCATCAGTGTAGTAAAAGGAGAGTGAAGGCAAACGTGAAAATAGAGTAGAGCTAGTTGTGTCTTAAAATAGCACGGTGGAGCAAACCACACAGGGAAGGTATGGTTTAAACTGAATCTAAGGAAAGGTAGGTCTTTCCATGCCTTTATCTGATGAAAAGGGGTTCTAGAAAGAGAAATGGCTATTGCTGATGACCTAAAATGAAGGTGTATCCCATGGCTAGTAGAACTGAGTAAGAGTAGAATGAGGTCAGAGTTAACTAGATGGGTAGGCACTCTGTTCATTATAGCCTCAGTACCAAACACCTACCATCAATACTTAGAAGTCAGTCATCATCTAGATTCAGGGACCAAAATGACTCCTTAGAGCACCTCCTTGGTCTTTTTGCTTCTTTGCACACAAAAGCCCTCCATGTATGAGCTTATCCATGAGCAAAGTATAAATTTCTTGACCTGTGGTTTGCCTTGCACCCGTGTTCTCTTGATACTTCCAACAGTACTCCACTTTTGTATGACCTTTGGTTCTTACTGGGCTCCTTTCTACTTGATTTTAATAAAGCTCTTGTTTAGAGAATGCTAATTACCCCAGTTAAAAAATTGTTATTCTTTCAAGCCCTAGATCACATTATTTGTACTAATTTTTGTACTATTATTCTCATGAGGTCTTAGGTTCTTTGGAGATAAGAGCAGCCTTTTAATTAATTTTGCATTCTTGTACTCTGATGTAGTAGATGTCCTGTAAGTATTTGTTAAATAAATTGATGAATTTTAATCATAATCTTTCTGGAAGCATTGTAGGAAGCTAGTGAATTTATTGCTACTCTTAGCTTAATTTAAAAATCAAGATTGCCTCTAGGAAATTTATCAGTTTGAACTATATGATATAACCCCAAAACAAAAAAATCAGTCTTTTGAAATACTCTTAAGACTCTAGTAAGACTGTATTCTCGGGTTCTCATATCCCTGCCAACATACCCCCGTTATGTGACACACAATCTATAATACTAGAAAACATTAAGATCTACGTTGTACTCACAGCTAAACACTTGACACACTGTCAAAGCCTGACACATGAGCATAGTGCTAGCAAATCAAGAAGCCAGGAGTAGAAGGAAGAATCGAGGGACATGCATGGCTATAGGAAAATGCAGATTGTTTGGTGGGAATAAAGTGGCACACACATTAATGACTGCCATCTGGTCTCCTTTTAGCATGTTACACTCTGAGCAAGCTCACTTGTTAGATTCCTGTAGTACATTTGTCCTTAAAAAGCAGGAGGAAAGCCTCAGACCAGACCAGCTGTCTAGAAAAGATGCTCTGTGGTCCATCAGCCAAGACCACGTGCCTTTCTTATTGATGAGTCTGAAGCTGTTTCTGGAGCCTGCCCCTTCTGTTAGGTATAATAATAAGCTATGAATGCTTCTTAACAGGAAAGGGAAGGTTCCAAGAGACTGGCATAAAACTGAGAGGCAGAAGTTAAGATAGCAAATGGGGAATAAAGTAAAAGAATTTTAAAGTCTAACAAAGTAGATGAAAACATAGAAAACAATTGGTGATAAGAACTTAAGAAACTGCAGTTCACTAATCTTATTACTTAAGAACTTTGCATTGCAATATGAACTTAATATTTTAATATTAACTTAATATTTTAGAGATGAAGCTAGTGACTTACTAAAAAAATTTATAAATTGAATGGAACTGAATGGTAACATCAAAAATTCTCCTTGGGTTAGGAGATAGCTTAGTGGTCAGAGTGCTTGCTGGCAAGTCTGAGATCAGAGTTCAGATAACTAGCACCTACATAAAAATAAATTAATAAGGAGGAGTGAAGTGTGATCCCAGCATTTGAAAGACAGAGACACAAGATACCTACTCAGTGTAAGCTGAGTAGCTAGACCCTTGGAATCAGGGAGCACTGGGTTCAGTGAGAGATTTTGCCTTAGTAAGTAGAGTAGGCCTCTGTTAAGGAAGTCTGCTGATGTCAGCCACTGGACTCCATGTGCTGCATAGGGTCTTTTTGAGCCAGATGTTGTGGTTCTTAACTGTAATTAAGGGCTTGAGAGATAGAGGCAAGATGACCCTGCTCAGAGCCAGCCTGGGTTATAAAGCAGACCTCCCTTGACTGCTAATGCTTTTGTTTGTTTTAGTGGCATGAGGGTGGTTGTTCAGATGAGAGGGTTCCTTTGGGAGGGCCTTGTGGATTTTGTAAAGTGGGGGAAAGACCCACGTTAGCTTAATTACAAGTTTCAAGTTACTCCTTTAAGCTGCGCTTGCTGTTTCAGTTTGGATTGTGTTAGCAGACAGTGGTGAACCACTACCTTCTTCAGAGCTTCCACAGCCTGGCTGATTCTGGGGTTGTCTTTACAAAACAGCCACATGGGAAGAGCATGAGTCTGGGAAGACCAGAAGAGAACGTACAGGGGTTCAGCTGAGATGAGAGAATGGGGCCCGTGCTGTCTTGCTGATGTGTATATGTGTGCCTGGTATATAAAGCTATAAAGC
Source organism: Microtus ochrogaster (assembly GCF_000317375.1). NCBI lineage: Eukaryota > Metazoa > Chordata > Mammalia > Rodentia > Cricetidae > Microtus > Microtus ochrogaster. The sequence continues at coordinate 18,397,297 of NC_022019.1, read as the reverse complement.
AAGGATTTCTCAACCGAGTGCTCAAATACTAGTACTATTATCTAAGAACTTCAGGGTGAGTCTTTTGGTTACCAAGTGTGGGGAATAAGCAAGGCTTTGAGGAAGTTGCCCTAAAGAGTCCAGTGTGGTGATGAGGAGACGAGGAGAATTAAACTTTCTGGTTGAATTGAATGTTTATATTTATAATAATATAATACTAAGGGAAAAAGAAAAGAGCAAAACGGAATTACCTGAGACTTTTGTTGTCTAGGAAGGCACATAGCCAGTATAAAATGTCAAATACTGAACACAACCTTTCTGTCTTTAATAGAGGAAACTGGACTTTCTCTAATTACGATTAGATGATATGTGATTAAGGAGTTATGCTATGATGATCTGTGTTTTAATTTTTACTTACAGACTAGCATAACTTTACTGCTTTTCCTTTACTCTCGTGCCAGAGTACCAACTGATGTGAGTTCAGTGCCGGAATGCTGACTGCTTCTCAGCAACTGGGCCTCTGGAGACTTGAGGCGGTTTTGAGCTCTTTGGGCCTCGCTCTGAAGTTAAGCTGCCTAAATCATCATTAAAGTGCTAAAGTGCTCTATGTTCTTCTGGTTCTGGTCCAGCTCTTTGTTGTTTTGTGTGGCTTTTTATTTGGTTTGGTTTGTGTTTCCTGGTGGCATTTTTGGTATTTGGTTTTGTTTTTGTAATTGTGGCAAAATACACATAGCATATATTTATACCAACTTAACCATTTTTAGGTGTATAACTCGGTGGCACCAAATACATTCACGTTCCGTCATTCATCCACAGAACTCTTCACAATGATTCAGACTAAAGCTGTGAACCTGTTTAATAATAACCCCCACTCTCTTCCTAGCTTATCCTCTGCTTTAGTAAGAATACGGCATTAGGAGGCAAGCTGCTTGACTTCTAATGTTAGCTCCTGTACATTGCTACTGTGTGGCCCTGGACAATTTAATTAACATCTCTGTGCTTTGATTTCTCTATCTGAAAATAGAGATAATGGTATCTCATGTACAGTATTGTTATGAGAACGAAACAATTTATATTGTTACCTTGAGAAACTTGCAGATTACCTCCCATAAAATATACATGGGGAAAATGAACAAACTCTATGATATGATGAATATTGAGGAGGTGACTTAGAATTAGGGGAATCAAAACTATAGGAAGGAGGGATGACGAGGACTGTGATAACCTGGAAACGGTCCCTGGAGAGACAATCAGTGGGGACCAAGCAGACTCTCCCAGTCCCACCTCTGCTGTCAGAGATGATCTTAGCTTCTCTGCTGGAGCGCTAGAGCCCATCCCCTTCAGCTGTTCCAAGGGGATGTTGTAGCAGCTCCCTTTGTGTTGTATCTGGCTCCTACCTGCTGGATCATATGCAACCAGTACATCAGCATGTTGATGTTGGTCTCACCTAAGACAAGGAAAATCAAATGTCTGCGGCCTGCTCTATTATCAGCCACAACCCTGCTTCTGTATCCCCCTTTGCAAGACTTTCCAAAATTGTGCTGTTAGCTCTAATTTTTCTCTCACTTTTTCTTTTCAGCCCACTCCAGCTAGTTTTGCCTCTGATTATCCCAAAACTGTTCTCATGGAGTCACAGTTATATATAGCCCATTAGCTAAATCAGTGGGCACTTATTCTCCATCTGCCCTGTTAGCTTTTGGCACACTTGAGCCTTCCCCCTTGACACATTTCACCAAACTTTCAAACTCTACAGAAGAAATGTGGTTTGTTCCTGATGCACAGGCAGCCCTTAGATCTTTTTGGAACTCTCATCTCTTGACTCCTAAAAACTAAATGCTAAGCTCCACAGGAAAAACAAAAACAAAAAAAAACCGTTTCTCTGCCCCTCAGCCTTGCTCATCGCTGTTAGTGGAACACAGTCTTATCCTCGCTTCCCACATAGAATCATCAGCTAATCTGCCTTTAACATCTGCAAATGAGAATCACTTCTAACCCCTTTTTGCTTCCACCCTGGGCCAGCCCACTGTAGCCCACCATGGCCCACTGTCAGCTTTGCCTAGTGACAGGGTGGCTTTCAGAAGTTTCCTGCTTTTGTCCTTCACATCCTATTTCTCAGTTCAGCAGCGATGCCATCCTATTAAATAGAAGCTCATATCAAGGTTTCTAGACCAGCCTCTGTAGACATTTTCCCTGGGTAATTTTTGCACAGGAATTGCCGCCTTGGTTATAAGATAGCTGTAGCCTCCCTGGCCTCTGGACCCAATAAGACCCTAAAGTGTCTCCAGACACAAGCAGATGTCCTTCAGAGGATAGGGTGAACTCTGGATTAGATCTCTCTGCTGCCCAAAGTTCTCCTTAAGTATTCATTTTCTTGTTTTGCTCAAAAACATTTTTTCAATGGCTGAAAGAGTTAATGTTCTCTCTGGATTTGGATGGATAGATAGGGTTCAGTGTTTGTATATTAAGAGGAAACAAAATGAAGAGGAAAATAATCTCAACATAAGTATAAGATACAGAGTCATTTAAGTCATTGTCAGGAGCATCCTGGCTGTAGTTAGAGCTTCAGCATTTGATGAAGAAGAAAAGGAGGATTAGGAAGGCTGAAGGCTGCGAAGATGGCTCACTGGTTAAAAGTACTTACCTTCTAAGCAGTAGAATTGAACCATGTAAATGCCTTGGGATGCAGAAGCAGGGGAAGCTGGGTAATAAGGTGAGGTAGTCAGCAAGCTTTGCATGTGACTAAGAGACCTGCCTTAAAAGAATAAGGTGCAAGAACAACGATCCCTGGTTATTCAGGCCTCCCCAGGGGACACACAGTGCACCCCACCCATGCACACGTGAGAACATACCCCACAAACGGGACAATACTGAGAACTGTAAATCCTCTCAGAGCTAGTTGTCTTCTAGGAATTACTAACAGAGGACAGTGAGGTGAAAGTGCGTTGTGGCAGATACTGGGGTTCAGTCACTCAGTCTCTTTCAGGCTCTCTAATGTGCCGCCTTCTAGGTTTGAGGCTGGAAAGCTATACGCTACTCCAGATGCCCTTTAAGTCAGGTTCCAGATACAGCTCAAGTTCCATCTGTGCTGTGCGTGATATACATTTGCCAGGGACTTATTCAGAATAGAGCTAATAGAAAAAAGGCCGAGTTGAGGCATTCATTTCACTGGAAGCAGGATATTGGTGCAGACCGAGCAGTACATAGATACAACCTGGATTAAGCTAGCAGTGACAATGTACGCCTTTAATCCCAGCACTTGGAAGGCAGAGTTCAAAGGCAGCCAGGACTACAGAGCAAGTTCCAGAGCAGCCAGAGCAACAGAGAAACCCTGTCTTTATTTAAAAAAAAAAAAAAAAGAAGGAGGAAACTCTGGGGTGCTGGAGAGATGGCTCAGCGATTAAGAGTACTGGTTGCTGTTCTTCCTGAAGTCCTGAGTTCGATTCCCAGCAACCACATCGTGTGGCTCACAATGGTCTATAGTGGGATCTGAGGGATCTGATGCCCTCCTCTGGCATAAAGTCATACATGCAGATAGAGCAGCACTCATACATGAAATAAATAAATCTTTAAAAACAAATAACATGTATTGTGCTAAATGTATTACATACAAATAGTGAATTCATTTGATATATTAATCTAGTTTTGTAGATGAATTATATCACACTTCGATAGATATGTCTTTACCCCCAATTAAGTCTCTGAAACATAGGTTTATCTGTACCCAGATAAATGCTATATCTACCAAACAAATACTTAGGTATAAAACTTGGTCCTTAAATATAAGAGGATTTGTCTTTAAACTAGCACTTTGGTATAGTAAATTTTTTTTGTTTTCCTGAAATGCTGGGTATTTGTGAAGGGGGTTCCTAATTTCGAGATAAAAGCCTTTACCCTTTAGGCATTCCTGTCTGTCTTTAAATAAAGGTCCTGTGAGGTCCAGGGAATTTATTATTTTCTTAAAAATTGATTCTCAGAGCTATAATCCCTTGGAATGTGACAGTGTGGGGTGGGGAGGATTTTGGTGGTTGGCTGTGGGTTTCTTCAGACAGGATATCACTGTGTAGACCAGACTAGCCTGGAACTCTGTGATCCTTTTGCCTCAGCCTTTGGGTACTTGGATTTCAAGTATGCAGCAGCACACCCTGCTGGTTTCCAGAGAAAGAAGAGTATCATTTTAAGCCCCAGCGTCACATGTGCTTTTCTTAACTGGGCCTAAGGTGTCTCGTACTCTTTGGTCTTGCTACAACTGGTTTTTGGTACCCCTTCAGTCATGATACAGAAAAGGAAATTCCTGACCCCATTATGCCCAAACCAGTCAATGCATGCCATACATGGTCATTCATCATGTAGCCAATCCCATCAGTATTTTAAGGTCTGGTTTAGATAACATTCTTATTCTATAGAAGGACTACTTTGTTGTTCGGTGCTGATTTGCTACCTGATGTGCTGACTACATTTTTTTCATGATGACTCTCTGTTTTTTGAATCCTAACAGGACAGAAGTTCTTACTGTGTACATTTAAAGAGTGGCTTACTTTCTTCACAAGAGGCTTGTAACCTGATGTTCATTTTGTAGGTTATTGAGGACAATGGTGTTCGAAGAGTCGTCGTGGTTCCGCAGTCACCAGAGTTTCATCCTGGTGGCCACACAGTTATCCACCGTTCCCCACATCCTCCTCTGCCTGGTTTCATTCCTGTCCCAACCATGATGCCCCCTCCACCACGCCATATGTATTCAGTGACTGGAGCTGGCGACATGGCAACACAGTACATGCCACAGTATCAGTCTTCACAAGTATATGCAGATGTAGGTAAGATATCTCAAACACCCCTGCCTTGTAGAGTTGGCACTCCCTTACTGGATATAAAAGATGTTCTCTTCGTGTCATGTAAAGGAAATAGCACATGATAATGATAGCACAGTGGTTTTCTGTTACCAGGTACTATTAAGCAACTTTGTCTTCATGATGCAGCAGGTTTCTAGCAAGGAAGTAAACAGAAAATCAGAAAATTAGTGTCTTAGGTCAGACAGAGTGGGGTTGTGTTAGCCAACAGGTCTCCTCGGAGGAAATTTTTAGCAAGAAATAGCTGCTTTTTTTTTTTTTTTTTAACCTTAAAGGCTATGATGCCACTACAAAAAGTTGCTGGGTTCTGTGAGGGATTGAGATGATAAGTGAGCTACAATCTCTGCCTTCAGTTAATAAATGCTGAAAAGACAGTACTAACAACACACACACACACACACACACACACACATCTTAGTAATAATCTTATTCTTTGCTATAGTTTTAAAGAACATCCATATACTTGTAGCTCAAATTTTATATCTTCTGTGAGAATCTTCTCTAAGCCCAAACTTGTCAGTCTTTCTAATAACCCTTCCTGATCTGTAGCCAGAATGTAGCTAACATCAGCCGCAGTGTAAATCAAGTCTGTGCAGCACAGTCTCGGAATAATGTGCAGAGCTATATAGTTCCCAGTGATAGAAAGGGAAGGGAAGGGCGTACAAGCACATACCAGGTAAGGGATGGCTCTTTGTTAGGGAGCGTGACACTAGGCCTGAGGAGCTGTGAGTGCTAAGTCTTCTACTCAGTAAATGCCTCCTTCCCATTCACGTGTCCTATGGCTCCCCAGAGTGGGACCTAGTGAAACACTCCATTGTTAGCCATACCGCTCCTGAGCTTGAACTTCACTGAATGCATTAGCTCATGCCATCCTCAGAAAAACTGCCAAAACACAGGAGGAGGAGCTGAGCTGCAGAAGGACTGGTCTTTACAAGGTCACGTTAGTTAGCTGCTGGGGTTTTCATTCTCAGATCCACTCTATTATAAAATACTCTTTATTTTCTCCATGATTACTGTTGTTATTTTATTTTTCATTTATAAATGGGGACTAATTATGGTTCTTAGGTTTCAGTGGATTTTTCTGTTTACTGTGTTGTACAAAGAGTGGAATTTTTTATATTTTCTCTACAAATTATCCTTCATCTGAAATGTTTTCAGATTTAGATATTTCACATGCACATGTACACAAGATACACACAAGGTATCTTAGGGATGGGATCTAAGCAATGGAACACAAAATTCATTTATACACATACCCTGATGATAATTTCCATATAGCATTTAGTGATCTTGCACAACCCATCACTGTTCAGGTATGGCGTTTCCTATTTGTGTCTTATCAGAACTCAAAATTCCAGGCTTGGGAATTTTTCAAATTTCAGCTTCTTAAATTAGGAATAATTATGTAAGTCTTAGCTATTCTACCCTCCCCAGAAGAAACCTTCACCCATCAATAGTCTGTCCTGGTTTCTTCTTTTGCCCCCAACCCTTAATCTACTTTCTGTCTCTGTGTTGTTGCCTGTCCCAGACTTTGCATTGCATTGACTATGACTAGCAATGTATTTACAGCATTTAAAGTGTTTATGTGAGATGTGATCTTTCTCCCTGGGTTTTTAACTTAGGTTTCATCTATGTTACGACATGCCTTTCATCCACTTGGTGGTTGAGTTGTAGACCTGGAGTGTGTGCATGCCACACTTCGTTCATCCATTCATTAGTTGGTGACATTTGACACTTAATTTTTTTTCAAGGAAATATAGAATATACACATTTATTTGTGAAGGTAAGCAAAAAAAACCCACGTTTATTGTGTATGTGTGTATACAGTTTTAATATATGCACATACTATATATTTTCAAAATACACACACATTAATTATTTTACATGCATCTTTTGTTGACATTTTGTTATATTAATTATAAATCCATCACTCATTAAGGATTCAGGAAGATATAAGTTCTTAAAAATTTAAGAAATTTATTTATTTTGTAGATTTTATTGATTCTTTGTGGATTTCACATCGTATATTCCGATCCACTTCTCTCCCTGGCCCCTCTTATCTGCCCTCTGCCCTTTCGGCCTCTCCCCAAAATCAAAACCAAATTTAAAAGAAAAACACAAAACCAAACAAAGAAGACTCTTGTCATGGAGCTGTAGTGTGGCCCATTGAGTCTCACAGTCTGCCCTTTAGTTCATTCATCTTTACTTGTAAGTGTTGTTTGCCAAGAGTCATCAGTCTGGCTCAAGACCTTTGGTTTCTGCTACATCATCACTGATGGGCTCTTACTGGGCCTCCTCTTGGACATCCTGTTGTCCTGTGTCATGGGATCCTGATGTTTCGTATCTGTAGGTTTGTCCCCTCACATGTTCCAACATTTCATAAATTTGGGGGGCGTTGGGGTGGGCCAACTCATAGCCCTGGCTCTGGGCCTGGGTGCTGGTGAGCTGAACCAAGAGCTTGAGAGCAGGAGAGATTACCTCACCCCCCACCCCTCCGCACCCATTACCCCCTGCAGCAGGGGAGGAAGCTGGCCCCCAGGGGTTACAAGAGTGGGAGAACTAGCCTGCCCCTCAAGTGCTGAAGTGCAAGCAAGAGTGCTTCTGCTTTCTCTTGTATTTCAGCACATGAAGTGGGCAGCACACAAGAGCTAATCCTGTTGTGGTGGGCAGGGGCGCAGGTGAGCCAGCCATGAGGGCTTGAGAGCAGGAGAGCTGCGCCCCTCCCCCATGTGCCCCCTACAGCAGTCAGGAGAGGGCCCTGTACCTTACCTGGACAAAATAGTGGATCAGGCCTGGTAATGTGAGTGCTGGCGACCTGGATCTGAGGACTTGAGAGCAGAACTGGCCTACTCATCGCTGCAGGATGCATAGATCCAGGTTGTGCTAGAGGGCTGACCAACCAGCTACCACCCAGACAGTTGACACTTTGACTGCTTGCCTATGAGTGACACTGTGAGACCACTGTAGACAAGTGTCTACATTGGCACTTTTCACACTTGTGAGTAGAAGAGCCAGGCATGTGGGAGTAGGGCTTGGGTATGTGTTGTGAACAGCAACTGCCGGGCTGATTGTTCACTGATCCCACCATTTACTATCTCTACCGAAAGTGTGTGAGGGTTCCTGTGTTTCCACACCCACTATCCTTCATAACTGTCTTGTTGCCTGTTTTATTCCATTTTTTGTTTTGATCCTTTTTCTTATTTTGTTAATGCTTAATGAATTTGCATATTCATTCTTTAATGGAGTTGGCATTTTATCCTTATGTGATATGTTTTGTATAGCCCGGATACAAGTCCTTCATTAAATCTATGGTTTGTAGGTATTTTCCCCCTACAGCCTTTTTACTTTCCCTTGATAGAAAAAAGGACCTAGTTCTAAGCAGGTCCTGTTTATTTTGCTTCATTTGTACTTTTCATGTCTGAGTAAAAAGTACTACCAAGGTCATGCAGATATACCCCTTTGTCTCTTTCTAAGAGTTTCATAGTTTCAGCTACACCTTGGGATATTTGATTCATATGTGGTGTAATATAAAGACATACATTTATTATATATGTAGCTATCTACTCCTGTTTTTAATATCTAATTTTATTCTGTATATTCTTATGATATTCATTTCAAGAATATTATGCTATTTTTTAAAGAACACTGTTAGGTTAAAATTTTCTTTACTCTGGAACTTGTTAGATTTTTCTCTTATTTTCTTCAGTACATATCTTAAATAGAAAATTAAAAAATAAATTTTACAGTCCAATTAATTTCTGTTTGCTAATTCCTACAACATTTTTAGTAATTTTTTTTTCGTTTTTAGAAGAAAATTATAAGGAAATTTAGGTCAGAAATGTCTCCTTTACCTATTTTATATGACTGAGATTAAAAGAAGGTTGAAGAGTCTGCAGACACTGAAAAAAGAGCCGTGACCAGGTCAGCCTGATCTCCTTTCTCACCGACACAGCAGACCATGCTGTTTCTCTGCAGAGTGATAGTTGGGAAGATGGTAAAGAAATGTCTGTGTCAACATACATAAAGTTGTAACCAAGTCAGGAATTTTTACTTCTGTTAGTGGAGACATAGAAATAGTTTTGTTTTGCAAAATCACTACTCATTTTATAATAAATTGTACATGATATAATAGGTTTGTTTGTTGAAAGTGGTATTTTAACACTTGTGTTTCTTTTTTCTAGATGCCCACTCTACACACGGCAGGTCCAACTTCAGAGACGAGAGATCTAGCAAGACATATGAGCGTCTGCAGAAAAAGTTAAAGGATCGCCAGGGAACACAGAAGGATAAAATGAGCAGCCCACCACCATCACCCCAGAAATGCCCTTCTCCCATCAGTGAGCACAATGGACTAACAAAAGGACAGAGTGCCAGTGGTATGAACACAGGATCAGCAAGAAACAAATCGGGCCGAGGGAAAGGTTGCACACAAGTTGATTCAGAAATAGAAGGTACTCTTGATGCATCTCTGATATTTTTCATCATTTAAACTGCTAAAATTATACCTTACCTTTCAGCTGTCTCATCCTGGACCACATAAATTCATAGCCTAGCACGTCCCTAACTGAGAAATATTTTAGAATCTAAATGATTGCTAGACAGCTGCTTTCACATTTAGGAAGTCTCAGTTAAGTAATTTCACATCATCATAAGTGTGACTAATTAACCAAGATTCCATTTCTTCTGTTTCCGGTCCTTTGGTAAGGCTATCTTGCTTTTACCGTGGCTTTATTTTTCCAGCCTCTTTATATATGAATACGTGATAACTAGTATGTCATTAACCAATCTTCTCTGCATGTTCCATAGTTAGAATAGAGTAATCGTCTTTCCTTTGCTTTAGAAATTTATTCTTTTTGGGCCCTTCCCCTAATGTGTGGCTGTCACCTTATGAACTTGGAACACTTCATTTTAACGTGTTTTAGACTCAGTTCTCTAAGGTAAATACAAGCTAGGGTAACAATAGCCTGTCTTCCATGGGTCTAGATTGTGAGGTTTCTATCCAGGTACTTTGACTATAATACTAAGCCTCTCACTGATGCCTATCTTAATTTCCATAGATTTCCTTGATACTGTTACCTGTTTTAACTTCTAAAGGTAGACCACTCTGTAGTTTTAGTTTCATCAAATGTGCCAATGAGGCAGACTAACATCCCTTTTCATAAGCACTGACACCGTGGTTCTCTCAGTCCTTGAATGTGCTTTTATCTAACGTGATTCCTGATTCTTAGTGTGTTGGATTATCCAGTGATGTAGCTGATGAATGTGACAGCAGCTAGAACGCTCCCAGCTTTTGGAACAAAATTATTGTGTTCACCTTCATCTTCCTTAACATTTCCATTCCTCACACTTTGAACAATGCTTTAATGGCTTTGTGGTTTGTGTGTTAACATTTACTAACATGTTCTTCAGTTTTTGAGACTGCTTGAATATCCTTTTCTGCACTGATGTCTCAGAAGAGTTGGGCTAAAGTTTTCTGTCAATGGTTGCTCTAAGTTATAGCAGATTACCTCTATCTGGGAGAGCATGGTTAAATGCTTAAGTATTGGTTTAAATATGTAAAGTCAGGTGTTGTGATACATACCTGTAATCATAGCCCCTGGGAGGCTGAGGCAGGAATGTTCCAGGCCCTCTTAGACTATACAGTGAGACCACAAAAGAAAAGTGAAAACAGTGGTATAAGAATGGCCAACAGGAACTTTCCGGAATGAGGGATTTTTGCAGTCAGGAATGAGAGTACACTTTGTTTAAGAAAGGCCACTGTTCGGGTGGCTGTGCACATGCATACTTACATGCATACAGCACACATTCACACATATTTACATGCATACAGCACACATTCACACATATTTACATGCATACAGCACACATTCACACATACTTACATGCATACAGCACACATTCACACATACTTACATGCATACAGTACATGTATTGTACTCTTGTAAGCGGTGGGAACAGCTATAATTGAGTTTGAAGCAGATGAATGGTGAAAACTACAGATTCCTGTGTGTGGATAAGGATAAAAACTAAAAAACAAGTAGAGGAAAGAGAAATTTTCATATAAGTTTTTTTTTAATTTTTTTTTTTTAAAGAAAAAGATGAAGAAACTAAAGCACTCGAAGCATTTCTTTCTAACATTGTCAAGCCAGTGGTAAGTATCTCATGCATTTTTCTTGCTATTTGGTATATTCATGTGGAATTTTGTCCTTTTCATTCAAGCTTTTATTTTAACTTTGTAGGATTGTGAGACCATTTGTAGCTCATCATGATATGAGTGTCTAAAAGAGGGGCCCTTCCTCAGTGAAGCATGGCTGAGGCAAGGAGAACTTGAGTATTTCCAAGGTCCTCATCATAACACTGCTTACAACCAAATACGTTAGAAAAGTATGTATGAGAACAGAAAAGACTTACTTCGATAAAAAGTCTGTATGCATCCCAATGGCTGTGATCTGCTGGGAGAAGCATTTACATTGGCTATGGCAAAAGATCAAGTATTGATGCTAAGTGAAACTTTTTAAAACCTTTAAGCATAGGAAGTTTGCCACTGTTAATTAAAAGAATCAAAGAAGTGTCCTGTGGGTCACATTTCCTCTGTAAAAGCTACACAAGCAGAACCATCCACTGCGCCATTAATGTCACGGAAAGTGGAGCAAGAAATGCAAACATTTTGATGTTTATACTCAACAAATTATGAAAGAAGAAATAGGCAAAGGTGCTTTTGCACAAAAGTTAAGGAGACATACTAGGAACCAAATTTTTTGGACATCATAACTATAAATAATAAAATAGTCTTAGAAAAAAACTTTCTGTGAAATAGTAAAAACATCAAACCGTCAGTACCTGTTCTGATGAGTGCTTTTCTTCCTCTGCTTTTTAAGTGCTGTGACTGCATAGTTTTCCCTCATTCTAACTTCTCTTAGGAATGGAGGCTGTAGATAGAATAAACGGAAAAGTAAATTCTTATCTCATCATAACAATAGCTAATGTTTGCTGGTGTCAGTCTCTTCTGAATATTTCAGATGCACATGTGTTATTTAATTCTTATAAAAGCTCATGGTGTACTGTTTTCCCCATTTTACAGATACGCACTGAAGCAGATAAGTAAGTAGTAATAAGAGCCCTACAGTAGGCCTGTCCATCCCAGGCCCTCCAGGACTCCTCGTGGGTGGTTTTGCCATGATTATGAAAGATAGTAGAATAAAGAAAAGCACTATTTTTTTTTTTTTTAACTGTGGCACAGGTTAGAATAGAAACGTAAATGTAAGTGAGTTTACTGGAAGCATCAAATACTTCAGTCTTAAAAATAAAAGTACCTTACAAGCTGATGTTTAAATCTAGAAGATCTTCATTGTGTTCTGCAGGAGAGCTGTGGGCGCCGCAGAGTGCCTCGTCTGCCTTTAGGTCCTATCTCTGTGCCGTGCCTACTAAGGAGGGGATAGAACTGTGCACTAAACCGGGGACTTCCAGTAGCATTTGACATTGTTGAGTTGCCTTCTTCCTGCCAGTTCAAAAGCTCAGTCCATTCCCATAGAGGATATATACACTAACCCAGCCACCTGTAACACACAGCTGCCTCAGCCTCCTGAGACAACTGAGGTGCAGCAGCCATGATTGTGTGTAAATCCTGCACATGGGGATGTGCGGAATGTAATGTGTGCAGGAGTGTGCCCCGTACCAAGCAGGCGCCCATAGTTACTGTGCCGAACCTTCCCTCTTGCTGTGGGAAACTCTGTAAAACAAAGCAGAAGAGCAGAAGCAAAGGAAGTTAGTGACCCTGGTAAGATTTGTGTCAGGGTGATGTAACAACGCATGCTGGTTTTCTTAGGTAATGTTAAAAGTGGGCACAGAAAGGACGTTTTTAAGCAGTCATCTTAAGATTGTTTACCGGCATTATAAAAAGAAGTAATTTAGTAAGATAGGGAGCCCTGTTTAATGACATTTTTTTTAAAAAAGGTAACCAGGGTTTTTGGTAGTTTTGTGTGTGGTTTTGCTTGCTTTGCTTTATTGAAATACCATATTAAATGTATTTATTCATTCCATAAATATTTGACCCTGTACAAAATGTCATTTGCTATTATTGGAACTGGAGATGAACTGGAAAGCAAAGTGTGGCCTCTGTCCCTACAACTTTCTTTAATAAAATCATTGTCAAGGAGATGGAGAGGAAAGGAACAGTTGTTGCTCTTGGAGAGGACAGGAGTTCGATTCCCAGCGTCCTCGTGCAGCTCACAACAAACTATAACTCCAGCTCCAGGGAACTAACACTGTCAAGGAAGTGTAACTGTTCGGTGTTGTGGATGGGCAGAAGGTGTTGAGCACTGATGCAAATACAGTAGCATGTAAAAGTCACTAGATGTGGCACAGCATACATATGCACACACATAAATAGAATAAATGCTGACTTGTGTAACTCAGCTGCACACTGTAGGAAAAATCAGTGTGCATCTCATTTCAGAGCAAGCTGTGCGTTCAGGATTGGTGGCCTGGAATGTTGCTAAGCCTTTCTGAGGCCATTTCTTCCATAAGATAGAATAGCAGGGTGCTGTATCCTCGTGTGTATTGAACTGGTCATGCTGGCACCGTTTTGTCTTTTTATTTGAGAGCTCTGAAATTACTGTGAGTTTTGAAACCTAACTTCTCTGTTTCAGTCTGGAACTGAACATGCTTGCCATTTTCTCATTTTTATCTTTCTTCAGAACCATTCTCTGCTTTTATGAATTCTAGAACTGTCCAGCTCTAAGTTCCTTAAACCAAGCTCTCAAGTTCCTTTCTCATTTTGTGTGTGTTATGTGTTTGTTTCCTAAGACAGTCTTGCTGTGTGATCCTGGCCGTCCTCAAACTTGAAGTCCTCCTGCCTTGGACTCCTGAATCCTGGGATTGTTGGCATACTATGGGGCCGCTTAAGGATTATTGTTGTTTCTTCTGCTGTAGCATTTCTGGAAATCTAAAAAAATACTGACTTTTCTGCCTTGAGAGTCTTAGTCACAGTCTTTCCAAGTTCACTTCCTGTTTAGTTTTATCATAATATGAACTGACAGGCACAACACCCTGTCTCACAGATTCAAACATGCCATAGAACCCAATGACTTCTAACTGTTGTCTTTATTTTCTGCCTATTCTTTTTGGCCGTCGTCAGTTTTTTGACCCACCTTACACAGTCACATCAGTTCCCAGCTCCTGCTCAGGGTTGGGTTCAGTTCTGATTTCTCAGTTCTCTTCACTGAGTGTCCTTGAGTCCCTTAAACCTTCCGAATGTTCTTCCTATAGAAAGGCAGGTGTGCTTGTTTTGCCTGCTTCAGAGGGCAATGATAAGCAACGAGATGGATATGAAAGCGTATTATTTCTGACGTAGCATATAAGAGGAAATAATTCTAGCTGGTTTCTAAATCAGTATTACTTGGCTCTGCTCCAGAAACACGGCTGCAAAGACATCCTGAAGAATACACAAATGGGATGTTTTACCAGCAACTCTTTAATAAAATTATTTGTCCTGCCCGTGAGCTATTTGTGTAGATTCAGACTGCTGCGTCTGTGTGGCTCTGTGCCCGTCAGCTAGCCCACCACTCCTCATGCGCGCATTTGCTTCGGAACACTGTGACCTGTTGGTATTTGTTCTGCAGGCCTCAGACATTCAAGCAAGGACGATCCTGCTCACCTGGTCACCACCTTCCAGTCTCATCAATGGGGAAGCGAATGAGACAGCCGTACCGGAGCTCTGCAGTTATGAAATCCTGCTGTCGAGCACTGGGAAGGAAGGGAAATACAGAAGTGTTTATGTGTAGGTGTTTTCTCGTCCTGCTCTTCCCTGTTACATGGGATAATGGGGTGTGATAAAAGGTGTATTACTAATTGTGCTGTACGTTCTTTTTCGCCTGCCACAGAGGGGAAGAAACAAGTGTCACTTTGAATGACCTGAAACCAGCCACAGATTACCATGCAAAGTAAGGACTGTCTTCTTGGCTGTGCTTTTGTTGTTATCGGGAGTGGTTTCCTTTAAAATATAGAATATGCGTTAAACTAAAAATGTGGACTTTAATTTTTGTATTGGAATAATTATCATTTCTCAGTAATCCCAAAACATTTCAACATTGAATTCAAGTTTAAATGTTACAGTAAAGGAAGGGGGATGCTAATTACCCTGTTTGTGGACGAAGGGTTAAAAGGACTCTGTAGACAATGGCTGCAGTATTTGCTTTAGTATTACACACTTGCCCTGCTTCTGGGCTGTTTATACACAGAATCATAAGCAATAATTGTTTACATTTCTGTGTATTACTCTGCATCATGTCTTGGAAAGAGCTGGGGATATTAAGACTCTTGGGATTCTACAGCACTTAATAGAAGCAATTCAGATAATGCCTTCTGGTTTTCTAAGTAGAGTTTGTTAAGTTTTTATTCTCTGTCCTCCCCATCAGGGGCCCAGTTGGAGTCACCCTATTTTTTTAAAAGAACATTTTTCTTAGAAACATTAACATTTTCTGTACTTCCACTCCAAACATCTAACCTAATGTTTTTCAGGCTGGATTGACACTGTTATTGTGTGTGTGTTATAGTCAATATTTTTAAATCAATGAAATAGAATCAAATAGAAGTATCAGCATATTAAGAATATGATTTTGGAATATTATTACTTTTGAAAGTGTGTATGTGTGTGCACATGCGTGCAGAGACATTTCATGTTAACACTTAAAGTATCTTTCTTACTTTGACTTAGAGTAAAATAAAACCCTTGGTTTATGCAGTTTTTAAGGGATACTCTTTACTTCTAGATAATACTTTGGTTTTCTTGGTAGGCTGTTTGAAAGGCACCTTACTACTTGTATATATATAAAGTTGATACTGTTGAAAGTAAAATGGATAAAACTGTTTTATCCCATAGAGTACAGGCAGAATCCAATTCAATAAAGGGAATTCCCTCAGAAGCTGAGAGCTTTACTACCTTGAGCTGTGAACCTGACACACCCAATTCACCGAGGATAGCTAATCGGACCAAGAACTCACTCACCTTGCAGTGGAAGGTAAGAACAGTCTGTAGAGTATTCTAGCTAGACATTTCTTCTGTTTTCCTTTCTCTGCCTTATGTTAAATGCCAATTATATTTGGAGACCAAAAGAGTGTTCAGTTAAGTATCCTCCTGTTCTCATTGTACAATAAAGTAGGTGTTTGCTTTTTAAGCAAACAACTCACTCTTTGTAGCCAAAACCAACTTGTGGGAGAAAAGAGTTGATTTCCTCATAGAGGTTACACTCCTATTATTGAAGGTAATCAGGACAAAAACCATGGAGGAACACTGTTTACTGACTTGCTCCCAGTTCTACCTGCTTAGGGATGGTATCACCACAGTGAATTGGGCCCTCCTACATGAAGTATCAATCAGGAAAATGCTGCATAGATATATCTACAAGCAAATCTATTGACTGGAGTCTCCTATAGATGATTCTTCCTCAGATTGCCTGTGTAAAATCAACAGCGGAAGCTGACAAGAGATGCCCCTCCCATACCGGGGACCTGGGGACTAATAGGAGTCTTTCATGTGTTGGACAAACATTACAACTGACTTCCATCCCCTGTACCCCTCTCTCTTATTTTAAACTTGCTATCCTCCTGTCTCAGTCGTCTGAGGTATAATTACTTTGAAGGCGTCATTTTACCTTCTTATGTCTTGAGTAAAGGTAGAATATGAAGTTGATGTGATAATTCAATGAGTGTTGTGAACTCTGCACATAATGGTCTCCTCCAACTTGGAGGGAAATGGGAAGGTAATCCTCAGGTTATTGAAAATGGACATTCTATCTTCACCCCCCCCCAAAAAAAATTATGAAAAGTCAACATGAGGCTTTAGCAGCTTGATTAAAGCAATCTAGAACAATGAACTCTTGGGAAATGGATATTTACCTCCTCCCTCCTTGCTGCCTGTGTCTTCCACGTCCCTCTGCTATGGAAGAGTTGGGATTCCCAAGATTCTTTTCTTTCCCCCTTCTCATTATGTTCACCTTGAGCCGCTGTTGCTGTGTCAGTCAGTGCTACTCTGACTCACAACATTTAAAATGTTTTAAATCCAGCATGTTAGGAGCCTCAGAGTCAAGTTTCTGCAGATAGAGAGTCGTAAGGAAGTCATGATCTTTTGTTGTACACAAGAGGGTTGAAGTTGTAGGAGGGAAGCTGTGAGAAAGATGAGGGTTCTCATTTCAGTGGTTAAAGGCTGCGGTGCAATGCCAAGGGCCCTCCCCAAATCTGAAAAGATACTGAGTGGCAGTCTGGGGTGATGGCACATTGTGTCTAGCAGCAGGAATCCCAGCACAGCCCTAGCCTGTCTTTCCTTCTGCAGCCTAGCCCTCTGTTCTTTGATATATCACAAAATATTCCATTTACATTGTAAGATGAGTTATAGTAAAAAATGGTTGAAATTTAGCCGGGCGGTGGTGGCGCACGCCTTTAATCCCAGCTCTCGGGAGGCAGAGGTAGGCGGATCTCTGTGAGTTCGAGACCAGCCTGGTCTACAAAGCTAGTTCCAGGACAGGCTCCAAAGCCACAGAGAAACCCTGTCTCGAAAAACCAAAAAAAAAAAAAAAAAAAAATGGTGAAAATTTAAACCTAATGTAATCTCTGGGTAAAAGGAATGTTTCTAAAAATCACAAAAGTTAGAATAGTTCTTGTTAAAGGAGATTCAGAAAAATGTTGATGGCCTCTTGCTTTGTGTTTCTACTTTTATGTGTGTAAGTATTTGCCTGCTTGTATTTATATGTAGTGTTTGTGTCTGGTGCCCCTTAAGGAGAGCATTGGATCCCCTCAACTGGAATTAGGGAAGTTAAGAGCCACCATGTGAGTTCCGGAACCAAACCTGTGTCCCCTGTAAGAGCACCGATTGCTCTTAACCACTGAGCCAGCTCTGTGACCATTTTTAAAGTCTAAGTCATAAAGAACGTCTGTGACATAAAGTAGATTCCTTATTATTTATGATGACTAATTTCTTTTTCTTTTCTTTTTTCCCTTGTTGTTTCAGGCACCCTGTGACAATGGTTCTAAGATCCAAAGCTTTATTTTAGAATGGGATGAGGTAAGCACATTGATTCCTTTTAGTGCTTAAAATTAGGGGTGTATCTTCAGATAAAATGTTTATATCTGTTTTAATTATATATTTTTAAAGAAATTTTTGTCTGAATGGGAAGTAGATGGTAACGTGTTCTTAGAAAATGTAACAAACTGAACTTCCCTATGAAGGAGAATGTGTGTTTTCAATCAACCACCATTGTTTACTGCTCTATTTGGTGGTGTGCATCTGGGAGACTGGGAACTAAACATGAGGCAGACTACAGTCTGATGCAATAGCCAGTGTTATTCAGAGCATGCGACAGTTTATCACCTGAGTAAAGGGTACAGTCAGAAGGACAAGTACATGTGGCAAAGCGTGTCTTTCCATAGAGATACGTAAACAAATAAGAGCAGTGGTAATGAGTAACCTGAAGTGAGCTCACTCCTCTCCATCCCACCTGGGAGGGGCACAAAAACACATTCCCAGAACATCCCATTTTATGGAGGAACAGAGGTCACAAGACTCTTGTTTACTTGTTTTCTCATACTCGGAAATCTTCTCATATAGATTCGTTCATGGACCCTGTTCCAAATCATCATTAAAACAGTCACTTAAGGAGCTGGGAATATAGCTCAGTGGTAGAACTTACCTAGCAAGCATGAGGCAGTGGGTGAACACACACACACACACACACACACACACACACACGAGTCATTTTTCATAATTACCTTAGGAAAAGGCATTATTTATTCCTAATGCCAGCCTTAACAGCAAGATTATTTCTTTCCTATGGCCTGTATAATAAGTTATCATAAACATGATGACTTAAACAACATCTTACAGTTCTAAAAGCCAAAGATATCGTACAGTTTTTACTAGACCAAGAGTTGTTTCTTGCCCTAGCCAGTTTCCTGTGGTCCATGGCTTTGTTGCCGTTCCCTTCCTCTTCTGTCTTATCCTGCCTGCTCGTCTCTGGAGGCTCTCTGTGCTTTCATTTGTGGCTCTTCCAGATAATCCAGGGCGACCCTCTTTCTCAAGTCCCTTAATCTAGTCACACATTTCATCCTGTCACCATGCAAGGTGACATTCAGAGACTAGGGATTCGGTTCTGGGTATCTTTGGCCATCACGACAAGCACAGTGGGCTACAGAGATCAGTGTGATCTTTTTCTGGTAGTTATCCCATTCTGTCTTATCCTATTACTTACAGCAGGCAAAGAGAAGGGGGCAGAGAGAGTGGAAATTCTATTGATAGTGTGGGGATTCAACAGTATATTAAATGAATAATAAAGCATAGTTAAGAAGGTTTTGTTCCAGAAATCCTAAGAGAATTCAGAATAGGGTTGCTTTTGATAGATCTCAAAAAATAAACCACATCCTTTTTTTTTTAATTGAGAAAAGGAAAAAAAAAAAAAAGTTTCCCCCTCCTCCCACCCTTCTTCCCCTCCCCCCACTTCCCCCTCCAGTCCAAAGAGCAGTCAGGGTTCCCTGCCCTGTGGAAAGTCCAAGGTCCTCCCCCCTCCGTCCATGTCTAGGAAGGTGAACATCCAAACTGGCTAGGCTCACACAAAGCCAGAACATGAAGTAGGATCAAAACCCCGTGCCATTGTCCTTGGCTTCTCATCATCCCTCATTGTTCGCCATGTTCAGAGAGTCCGGTTTTATCCCATGCTTTTTCAGTCACAGTCCAGCTGGCCTTGGTGAGCTCCCAATAGATCAGCCCCACTGTCTCAGTGGGTGGGTGCACCCCTCGTGGTCCTGACTTCCTTGCTCATCTTCTCCCTCCTTTCGCTCCTCATTGGGACCTTGGGAGCTCAGTCCAGTGCTCCAGTGTGGGTCTCTGTCTCTATCTCCATCCATCACCAGATGAAGGTTCTATGGTGATATGCAAGATATTCGTCAGTATAAATGATAGGAGGGCATCTGAAAAAGTACAACAAGAATAGAAAGTTAATTCACTATAATAATTTTATACATTATTAAACATGGCATTTCTGATTAAAAAAGCTAAAGATATCATTTTATATTATATTATGAATTTATTTTATTCAAGAAGTTGTAATTAATTTAATGACTTTAAGCTAAGACTGAGGACACAGTCATAGTATCTCAGCTAGAGAGCAGATATCACCGTTTTTCAGAATGTGTATGATTTTGTGCTTGAACCACACAGTAGACCCAGCTAAATACCACTAAAAATAATGACAGTTGAGCCAAACAGCCAGATGCAGACCTTCTTCAGGGAAGAGTCTGTGGCCCCAGCTGCCCTTGACTGAGGCACAAGAGTGGAGGATAGGTGGGAAAAGAGGAGCTTGCTCATTTTATTTCACTCCCAACATTTCTAATCTTCCAGTTGTTCTGAGATGGCCTAACTTTCCTCCCTGTGCTGGATAATTGGGCTCTTGCCCTTTTCTAGACTTTTTCAGTGTTAAATGTAAGCAGCCACTGCTCCAAACCTCTTAAAGACACATGGCAGTGTCTAGGAGGAGGTTAGGGACAGGCTTCAAACTGAGTTAAAGAAAAGTGACCACTTTGTCTACCTGAGAGATCAACCTGTCTCCATAACTACTTGCCCCCAGGGAGATTATAAGGTCCGTACCTTATGATAGCCAGAAATTTATCACTGGCTAAAATACCATATTTAATTCAAGAGGCTGTGCAAGGCTGCTTGAAGAGCTACTTCTGCTCTTAGAATTCTTCACCTGAAGTCAGCCATACATAAGGCACCTAGTATCTCAGTCTTCTCTGAAGATCCATGACAAGTGTATCAGAGTGCTGTTAATGTATACTGTACCAGCTAATAAATATCGCAAAGGAACTGAAGTGCATTTGTCTCTTGATAGTAGTGCATATAAAATATAATAACTAGCCATTTCTCCTAGGGGAAAGGAAATGGAGAATTCTGTCAGTGTTACATGGGCTCACAGAAGCAATTTAAAATTACCAAACTGTCACCAGCAATGGGTTGTAAATTTAGATTATCAGCAAAAAATGACTATGGTATAAGGTAAGACATTTCGTAAAAATATATATGTATATATATTTGACCATCTGGTCAGCTTCATATGTATGATTACCCATTGACAAGTTTGCTTTATTTTGTTAATACCATTATGGTCTAGCAAATCCAGAAGAGAGTGTCTTAGTGACATAGGGGTGACAGAAAAAATTAAATTCAACAATTTTCCAGCCTCAAATATAAATGAAATCTATACATGTCACCCAATAGGCTTTTTTTGTCTTTTGGATTTTTTTATTTTGTTTTGTTTTGTTTTGTTTGTCTTTTTAATCATCAGATGTATACTTTCATAGTTTTGTTTAGAATCTGGTAGGTTCTCTATCTTCAGTGCTCAGTACAAATAGAAAGTTCTTTCTCCCCATTTAATCTTGAAAGGCCCAAATTTCTGTGGTTGATTTGTGAATGAAATAATAAAATCATCTTTAGGGTCAAAAATGGTAAACAAACTGGGCTGGATTAGTGTGGTTCTTAGTTAAGGGATAGTCAGTAAGTGCTACAAGCTGTCATGTCTGGGTTCATTTTCTCTGTTCATAAAGGGTCTCCCTTTGTAGCTCAGCCAATCCTGGACCTTGGACGAGTCCTATTGGAATTCTTTTTACTTTGTTTTATTTTAGAGATTCCGCTGCTCACCTTTATGGGAGTTAGTGATTTAATCACACCATTTGCATTTTTCTACCACATGAAATGGCGTTTATGAGAATTGTCATTTCTGCTTTGTTAGATAGCATGTAGATGTGTGGTTGATGTGTACAGAGAGGGCTTTATGTGTTCTCTTTCCTGCAGACCACTGTGTAGTTTTGGTTTTCACTGACTGGATAAATTCACTTATCAAAGTTTAAAAAATACAAACATAACCTACACATTTGAAAGAATACCAACCTTTTGGTGTCTGACTTGGTTACCTTTAAGACATTTGAAATTCATTCAGTTTTGGTGTTCCAGAGCTTAGACTGTTGCTCAGTGATAGGGCTTTGACTTAGCATGTTCAAGTCAAGGACCTGGATTTTAGCCCCATCACAATAACAGCAACAACAAAACTTAGAAATTTTACTTTGAACAAATACCATTAGTGGGCGTGGAGGCTTTTTATCAATAAAAAATAATGTTTATGCCTTTTTAAAATTCTTCTATTCCAACAGTGATTTTAGTGAAGAGGTCTTATACTACACTTCAGGATGTGCCCCCTCTGTACCTGCTAGTCCTGCACTGACCAAGGCTGGAGTCACGTGGCTGTCCCTACAGTGGAGCAAGCCCTCAGGGACACCATCAGATGAAGGAATTTCTTACATTTTAGAGATGGAGGAGGAAGCCTCAGTAAGTATTAATGTGTAGTTTAAATAAGAGCTGAGGTCATATTGGTGCAACATTAATCCTAATATAGTAGCTGTCACCACAGGAGTTAGTTCCTTCTCCAAGTCATGTCAGACCTTGCTTTGTTCATGCCTAAGCAAGACTGGGAAGGAAGTCTCAAACTCTTGAGTGTGTGAGTGTGTGTGTGTGTGTGTGTGTGTGTGTGTGTGTGTGTGTGTGTGTGTAAGAGGTTTGAGGGTTTGTGACTGCTGAAGTCTATACCTACACTGCCAGGACACGTTGCATCTTCCAGCCAAAGTCAAATGTAGATTGACTTAGAAATAAGGGGGATCGTCCCCACTGTCTTCAGCCTTCTGCATAGAGCAGTTTCAAAGTAGTGCCGCCCTTCTCCACATAACATTCAGTACTGCTTGTCGACATGCTGCAGAAGAGTGAGAGTCACAAGGGAGACTGTGTAATACATACATCCCAAATCTAGTTGCCTGCCTCTGCTGGCCTCTAACCAAGCAAGCTTCGTTTTGAATTAGAATAGGTCACAGCGGCACAGTAGTAAGAATATACTATAAATCTTTACATTGTATACGTTTAAATGGTGAATCATACTATATTTTCAATTGTATCTCCACTTTTGATAATTTTCAACATAGGAGCTAATACGGTTATGAAATATTGTCACTGGGACTTTAAATAACAATATTGAATCCAAGTCGTACCTTAACTCCTAGTGCGGTGAACCATTTATTTCTCCACTTAACACAACTATGTGTTCATTCAGGGCAAAGTAAACATGTTAAATGTTTATGCATGGTTAGTTCTTGTAGCATCTCTTGGAAATTCGGTTCTTAAAATTGCTTTATTGATAGTGAGATTGCCATTGACTCCAACATAATACCTCTCAGCTCTTAAATTTACTGAGACCAAGTAATCTCAATTTTTCTGCAAAAGGTTCTGTAGCATGTTTAGGTTCAGTCACTCAAGGCAGAAGAAATCAAGATGAGAATTCCATTCGCACACAATCAGAGGTGAAGACAAACCCAGGGCTTCATGTAGCTGTTTTTCCTCATTGTTCTACAATTAAATATTTGATGATAACTGTTTTCTCTTTCCAGGGGTACGGTTTTAAGCCTAAATATGATGGCGAAGATCTTTCTTACACAGTAAAAAATCTGAGACGCAGTACAAAGTATAAATTTAAGGTAAATTTTAAAAGTCCATTAAGAGATGTATTTCTTCTTTTTATTGTTCTTCTTAAGTTAAAAGCAAGTACATACTTCCATTGTGTATTCCTTTGGTTTTAAATGTTAAGTAATTCTATCTTTTCTGGTGGGCATTTCTGTCTTTTAACTTTTGTGTTATAATAATACTTCTCAAACTTCATGTACTTATATTCAAAACCAGCTTTAACATTTTGTGTAATGTGATAAACATATTTAAATAGGCATGTGAAAACATACCCAGTACAGTTTGCCATGTCGTGCTGGACAGACCATTATATACTGTTACTGATAAACCCGCAAAGGAGGTCAATATCTACCAGTTTCTTAATTGCAAAGTTGTTCTTTGCCCTTTGGCTGGGCATTTTGTGAGTACTGTGTCCTATGCAAACACTGTGTTCCTTACCAGGGTTTCATACTCGTTTTAGCGCCCTTTGGTGACTCTTGCCTCAGTCTGTTCTTGCTGTGATTGATACTGCTAAGTGGTGATGTTTTCACCATATAGTTCTCCCTTGTATTGCTTGCTTGCTTGCTTGCTTGAGGCAGTGACAAACTTGGAAGCTTCTGGAATTTCTCTTTCCTCCTCTGGTATCATTTTAGGATATATTTTGGCTTTTTAACTTGCTCGGCACTTGAATAATTTAATAATTAGAGTTAATAGAAACAAACCTAAAATTATAATTCAATGCTTATTAGTTGATAACTTAAACATCGATATTTTTCTACCAGAGCTCATTTAATCAAATCATTTAAGATAAATGATAGAGGGCATTATAAATAGCTTTCATTATTAAAAAGCAAACATAAATTTTGGTATTCTGTCAAAATGCTTAAAAAAAGAACCTCAATAATAGGAAATTTAATTTATATAATTAAAATGTTATTTGTTTTGTCTTATTTTATAAAGGTTTATTTAAAAATCTAATGACTCTGGGTCATTTCATTTTCCAAATACAGCTTCATATTTGTAAGCTTTATAAAATACCAAGGAAGTGTGTGCTTTGAGTCCAGTTTTCATAGTGATGCTGTCGCGCAGTTGAGGTCTTAGTCATGATTGTACCAACAGGTTTTTTAAGGAGGACAGTACCAGTACCTTTTATAATTTTCTAATTTATTAAATTCTTAGAATGCTAACTATTCTATAATTACCACTGACCACATAAGCAGACACACATAGATGTGTGTTGAATTCTTCACTGGTTTAGTATATAAAGCAAATTTCTATTTGAAACTTCCACTGTAGCATTTACTTCCAAATGGCAAGGGAGAGGAGCTAGCCAAATAGTTTATTTGCCTATTCCAAGTGACAGGCTTCAGATGGAGAGCATATTCCCAGGTCTCCTCTTTCATACATGAACATCACTGGGTCATAGAAGGGTATGTGTGGGCTCACTAACAAATGACAAGGAGGGAGCTGCCATCAAAGCTCAGCAGACATTCAGTATCATCTTGTCCCGTCCCTCTACTAAGTCAGGAACTTGCAAAGGCTGTGTACTAGCTGCCCAGCTGTTGTCAGTGCTGAAATGTGAGGTCTCCTAACCCTGGAGCAAGAGAAAACACTAGGAAATGCAAAATGACCCCTGCATGAAGTTCTATCTACTCAGCCTTTATTTTTAATCTGCCATGTGCTTGGGAACTTGCCAAGGGGTTTTGAATCATTAAATCCTTTTTTTTAAAAAAAATTTTTTTTTGGTCGTCTTTCTTATTTTTTTTGTTTTTTTTTTTTATTAAGAAAGAAAAAAAAATTTTCCGCCTCCTCCCAGCCTCCCACTCCTCCCACTCTCCCCCCCTCCCAACCTCCCCCCCTCCCAACCTGCCCCCCCTCCTCTCCCCCTCCCTCTCGAGTCTGAAGAGCAGTCAGGGTTCCCTGCCCTGTGGAAAGTCCGAAGTCCTCCCCCCTCCATCCTGGTCTAGGAAGGTGAACATCCAAACTGGCTAGGCCCCCACAAAGCCAGAACAAGAAGCAGGATCAAAACCCAGTGCCATTGTCCTTGGCTTCTCAGCAGCCCTCATTGTCCGCCATATTCAGAGAGTCCGGGTTTATCCCCTGCTTTTCGATTCACAGTCCAGCTGGCATTGGTGAGCTCCCAATAGATCAGCCCCACTGTCTCCGTGGGTGGTTGCACCCCTCTTGGTCCTGACTTCCTTGCTCGTCTTTCTTTCATAACTTGATGCTGCAAACTCTTCTCTCAGGAAATTCTATCAAAATAAAATCTTAATACTTATTTTTAAAATCCTGGAATACTGAGGATATTACAGACATTTGTTTAAATACACTTCTTCAGGCACTGATTTCGTAACATATTGTCATAGGAAGCAGTAAGAGCATGCTTAACATAAAATCCTAGAGCTTGGCCCTGAGGATAGTGCTGGGACATATACAGTAGTGATAGACAGTTAAGACTCTGTACATCTTTTCAAATAGTAGATTGAAACAAAACAGCAACAGCAAACGAGGCTTTGCCACCAGGCTTCTAGAAAATTGGATTTCTGGAAACAGTTTCTCTAGTAGTGAGGCTCCTAAACGTGGGGCGCTTTGACCTGGAGCCTGACACTTTTGCTGTAGCAGCTGCTTGTTTGTGAAGCAGTTGGAGAGAAGTCGGTTAATTCCCATCTACAGTAGTAGGTTTTCCCTGAACCAAAAGAAAGTGCAGGGCCAGGTGGAGTCAGTGCACATTCTGCCAGACCTTTAAAGAAGTAATGCCAGTATTTCTCAAATTAATCTGCAAAATAGAGACTTGGGGAGCATTTTATGATCATAATCATTTTATGAAGCTACTATTACCTTCACACCAAAACCGCACAGATATCCAAGAAAAAAGAAAATTATATTCTTTATGAACATATATGCAAAGAATCTGAATAAAACACATGCAAACTCAATTCAAGAACACATCAAAAATTTATCCAGCATAATCAAGCTGATTCTATCCCAGAGATGCAACTATAGTGCAGCATACATGTATTGATAAATGTAATCCACCATATAAACAGACTGAAAGACAAAGACCACATGATCATTACATACAGAAAAGTCCTTTGACAAAACCCAACACACCTTCATGATAAAAGTTCTGAAGGGGACTAGGCATTCAAGGGACATACCCTAACATAATAAAGGCAATTTGTAACAATCCCACAGGCAACATCACCATAAACAGAGAAACATAAAGCATTTCCACTGAAAATAGGAACAAGAGTAGTGTGTCTGCTTTCTCCATACTTACTCAGTTCAGTGCTTGAGGTCGTAACTAGAGCAACAAGACAACCGAAGGAGATCCAAGGGGTACAAGTAAGGAAGAAAAGAAGTCAACTGACATACACTGAGGGAAGAAACATGAGCAAAGGAGACTTCAAAGCCTGGCGCCACCGTGGCACCTTCCTCCAAGGCCACATCTCCTAATGGTGCCACTCCCTTTGGGGACCATTCATTTCAGCCCACCACACAAAGAGTAACTCTCTGTTCTCATCACAGGTCATTGCTTATAACTCAGAAGGTAAAAGCAACCCCAGTGAAGTAGTGGAATTCAGTACCTGCCCTGATAAACCAGGAGTACCTGTGAAACCCTCAGTTAAAGGGAAGATACACTCACACGGCTTTAAAATTACATGGGGTAAGATGTTCCTGTTTTATTTTGTGCTTGATTAAAATAAATAGGAATTTTTTCTTTGTTTGTAAATTTTAAGAGCAGTGTAGACCGCCCTCGTGAAAGTATTGGGGTGCCTTTTGCTAGAAATTTACTACGTTCATCCTTAGAAGGAGAAGAAAAGATATAAGGAGCTAGTTCAAACTCCATGTTCCTTTTTTGTGGGTGTTATGTCTAGGTGGATAAATTATTGTTACATCCAGCCGTGCTCAAACAGTGGTCCTTCCCATGAATTGTTAAGGTGTTGTACCAGCCTATGGGATGAAAGGCCAGACTCACAGGAAGTCGTTCAGAAGACAGGGATATTGTTGATGGACACAATTTCCTGAGTTTGTGTTTTCTCATGAAAAGCACAAGTTATGTCATTTGAATCCACCGGTTTACCATAAAGATGCATTTGGTTTCCTGTTAAGTTTGCAGCAAGCTGTTGGTGCCAGTTCTTGATAACACTGTGGTTGTGGTGTTTGGGTGACCACACTAACTCAGGGTATTCAGATAAGAAGTAGGTCCTCCATTGAGGATCCATCTCTGGAAAGCTATGGGTACACAGATCCTAACCAGGTTTGGTACTAAAAGAACTGGGGAACCCCTGTGAGAGGACGAACAGGGACAGCTCTGTGTGAAAAAAAAGATGCTGGCCTTGGAGTCAGCTGCACCCGAGTCATCTTAGCGCTCAAAAAAAGAAAAGAACAACAACAAAAACTGAGTTTATACACAAGATGAGTGGAACAGCAGAGAGTGTGCACACTCGATCATGGGCTGGAGACACAGTTAAGGAAGCCACCATATTACAAATATCTACAAATTTCAACCTCCATTTGACTCTAAAGTGAATGGAACATTGTGCAGCCACTAAAGTTTATTGAAGAGCCAACTTTATAAATGTGGGCAGATAGGGTGTGTTAATTGAAAAGTGGTGACCACAGTGCAGACAAAGGATGTGCAAATAAGAGATAGTTACAGTGTTGCAGGTGATTCTTTCCCTTCCACAATCCTGCCTTCAAGGTATTCTGTGTACTGGTGTTTTCTGTGTTTTCAGACTATCACTTTTGTTTTTAATAGATCCACCAAAAGACAATGGAGGAGCACCCATCAATAAGTACGTAGTGGAGATGGCGGAAGGTTCTAATGGTAAGCATCGCTGGTGAAGGTGACCGACAGGTTTGCTCCAGTGAATGAGCCTCGACTCTTCCAGGCTTTGCGCTGTATTTGCTGCCGTGCAAATGTTTTTCTTGATGTGTTGGTGATGGTGGTGTTTGTAACAGCTGATTATGGCCAGTATGATGCACTTCAGATTATGACCTCAGATGTCAGCCTACTATCTACCTCTGTTTTTAGACTTACACTATTTTTCTTTTTTCATTTGTTTATATTGTGCCATCCTAGCATGTCCAGACTGATCTTTAGATACTGTGTATTTAGTGTTTTTATTAAAGAGTAGTTTACTAAATTAGGTTTACACCCACATGCACCAGAGGAAAAGTATTGTCTGAAAGTTAGCTCCAATTAAGGTCTTTATGACAAATAAGCTTTATGCTTGGAGTCACCTGCACATCAGTTTTTATTTCTGTAAAGTGACCTGTTTACTGAAAAGAAAGGCCTTACAATTATGATTAAGTGTGCTATGATGCTGATTCTTTATCCTCTTTGTTATATTATTATTGGACCAGTAAACACATTTAATATGCTTAATTAAAAGCAAATTACTAAGCTCAGCCAAAGGCTATACAGAGATATTTCAGTTCAACAAAACCATGCTGATTTGTCTGGAAGGCTTCTTGCATGAAGAAAATTAAATCATTTCCAGGCTTAAAATGTTCCCAGTAGGTTACATAAACACTTAGTGAAGCCTGAGATACCTACCCTGTCAGTTATACCAAAACATTAAACATTACCTTGTAGCTGATTGCACACAATCCTGCACTTTTCAGGAAACAAGTGGGATATGATCTACAGTGGCGCCACCAGGGAACATCTTTGTGACCGGCTGAATCCAGGCTGCTGCTACCGCTTACGCGTTTACTGCATTAGTGACGGAGGGCAGAGTGCGGTAATGCTTATGTGTAGACTTGTTTATGCTTTTATATGGACCAGATGGGACAGGGTCAGCATTTCCTGCCTCTTTGTTAATATTTGTGTACAGATGTGGAACAGTAACTCCTGGAACCCGAGTGGCTAGTATTACTGTTCCCAGAATATCCCAACAGAATATTTCACTCTTAGTGTATTTAGGTAAATTTTTGGGTGATATTTGACACCCATATCCAGCAGAAATTGAAATTGATACTGTTTCCTGCTCTATAAATTATGTGTCAGGAGAAACCATAAACTGAACACAGATATAATATTTGAATATTTTAGAAAAGCTAGCCATTTTGTTATGATTGTTAAGAGACTCAGTAGCCAGGAGTTTAATTCTAGCACTAGAAAGGGAGAGGCAGATGGATTCTTGGGTTTGAGGCCAGCCTTGTTTACAGAGTGAGTTCCAGGAGAGCCAGTACAACATGGAGAAATCTTGTCATAGAAAAAAACAGAGAAAGAGACTCACTCAGTAACTAAAGTTGTATTTATCCCATCCCAATTCTGAGGACAGTTCTAGAGCCTGGTTCAGTTTGAGTATATCCAGCATCTTCATTCAGTTAAACTCATTCAATCCCAGCATTTCTTGTGGGTCAGTAATTGAGTGAGGGTGTTTCCAATCAGACACTCTGGCTGCCTGTTTGGGCTGGCCACATGGTAGTCCTGCTGTCTGAGCACTCAGGCTTCTCCTTTGAATCTGCTTTTAGGCCAAAACAGCAGCATTTGAGCTCTGTGTGGAAACGTTCCCTCCCATGTTTAAGTCACTTCAAACCACAGAGTCACTTAGTACTCCCCACTCCCTGCCGCAGTGCTTGCTTCAGTTCCCGTCTGTGTTTTTCACTTACTAAGTTTTGGGGGAGCATCCTGAAGCATGTCAGGGGCCCTGGCCCAGGCATGAACTACAAGCAACTCCAGTAGTTAGGCTAAGTGTATCAAGGGGAGGCGGGTCCTCCTCGAGGATTTGGATAGCACACCGAGTGCCTGTGCTCTGTGCTCACTCACACCTTCCTGTTCTTCACTCCTTGGCAGGCAATACATCCAGGAACCTGCTGTATTTTTGATGAATTTAATCAAAAACATCTTACTGGAACATTCATAATGATTTTTTTTTTTTTTTTGTTTTTCGAGACAGGGTTTCTCTGTGGTTTTCGAGCCTGTCCTGGAACTAGCTCTTGTAGACCAGGCTGGTCTCGAACTCACAGAGATCCACCTGCCTCTGCCTCCCAAGTGCTGGGATTAAAGGCGTGCGCCACCACCGCCCGGCCATAATGATATTTTTCAAGTGGAATTTTACATAATAAAAACACTCCTGTTAGACATGGAAGTATTGTGAAGTGAGAGGGAGTCCTGCCCCACAGGCTTGTGGTGCAGTGTCCCCTGTTAGCCATTGAGAAAGCTCCCTGGTAGTAAAGGTCTAACTTGGTGCTAGAACACTTTTTTTCTGTAGAAGAGACCTTCCTGAGTCTGCAGAACCATCCAGAGAATAAAGGAAAATCTCCCTGCATTTAAGAACAACAAACATAAGTATCAAAAATTCTTTTCTAGTGTGTGGTTGAAGCATTCTTCCATAGAATGAATGCCTGTCTGAAAAAAAGGTTGAACAAATAGTATGTGTTTTAAAAGAATGTATATAGCTTAGAAATAGGATGATTCATGTTAACGTAAAATCAATGCTGGGGCTTGTAGCTTTTCACAGTAAGGTGCTTTGCCTGTCATTTGTAAGGCCCTGGGTTCAAGCTCTGTCCCATAAAGAGTAAATGAAAACACTTTATAATAGGAACCAAATGCAACACTGAATAGAAAGGTACTATATATTAGAGAAACTTACCTGGTTATAGAATTGTTTTAGAGGAATAAAATATGCTGACCTTTAGGTTAAAATACAGTTTAAAAAAACTGAATATTAATCTCCAAAAAACAATAAGGAACGAAATAGTTATACTGTCAACAGCCTAGGACAGAAAGTTTTTAGTTGCTATTGTCTTTGATATTTCATTTGTTTTACTTCCTAATTACTAAAAGGATTTGCTCTTTTTTCAACTTGTTTTTTAAATAGTAGTTATAGTATATGTCTTTTGTCTATAAAAGTATATAAATGATTTAATAAGGCTTGATTCTATTCAGAACCTTACTTCTTTCAGGCAATAATAAAGTACAATTTCATGCTGTTGGTACAGTTTTTGTGTTGTGTTACTGTCCTTTATCAAAGCAATCTGATTGGTTGTTTAGGGCATCTCTTTTTGATTTTGCTTTTGTTTTGGCAGGTCTCTGAATCCTTGCTTGTGCAGACTCCAGCTGTGCCTCCTGGCCCATGCCTCCCCCCCAGGTTGCAGGGTAGACCCAAAGCAAAAGAAATACAGTTACGATGGGGTAATTTCCATTTGGTAATGAATTATAATGAAATTAGAACCAAAAGTATTCTTCCTGTTAAAAGACCTAAATCTCTCCACCCTTAGGACCTCCTCTAGTCGATGGTGGAGCACCCATCTCCTGTTATGCAGTGGAAATGAGTCCTGCAGAAAAAGACGAGCCCAGAGACGTTTACCAAGGATCTGAAGTGGAGTGTACCGTGAGCAGCCTTCTTCCTGGAAAGACGTACAGCTTCAGACTCCGAGCAGCCAACAGAATGGGGGTGAGGGACCTGCAGGCTCAGGCATCGCTCAAGTGTGTTTCATCACATATCAAGCCATTTTGTGTTAATAAGTTCCTAGTGATAAATAAGAGATCCTGTGCCCTATAACTTGCCTTGCTGTCTTTGTACTTTCAAGCCTCAGTTAGTTTGTGGCACTTGAAGAGCGTTGTGGTTTCCTTCAGGGGGTGTTGAAAAACCTGTTTGCATGGTCACTAAACTGGTTTTATGGAGCACTTAGTCTTCATTGCATACCAGATGTGATTCTTGCTTTGCCTCATGGGAAAATGCTAATATTTAAACATTTCTGGCTTATTTATTTAAAACATGCTCCATGTATATATAGATAATTCCATAAAATGAGCCAAAGTGGTGATAACCCCACTTTGCAGCCAGTGACCCTGGGGCTCGGCGAGTGTGCTCCACACCACTGTGATGCCCTCCCCTCTTCATTATTGCAGATTCCTGGAGACAAAGCAATTGCTTAGATGTGTGCCACCTTTTTTTTTTTAACTATTCCATAATTTTTTTTTTTTTTGAAATGTAAGCTGACAGGTCCCTTTATCACAGTACTGCAGACTTCGGTGAGCTGTGTTTTGTCTTATATCCTGTCTCTAGCTGAACAACAGTTTTACCTGTGAGCATATTTAAGTATTGTGATTGTGTTGCTTGCAGCAGTCCTTATTGAAGCTGCTACTGTCCACAGCCTTATGGCTGCAGGTCACTGTAGCGGACTCAGTACCGTGTCTTCTTTATTTGCCGAGTTTTACTAGTTTGTCAGAATGACTTTAGATATTTGCTCTGTTGCTTCCATTACATGCCCATTTTGACTCTGCCACTTCAGATTTTAAGATAAAATTGATGCCTGCCATCTCCTAGGCCTTTATTTGGTACCTGTCTTCAATTCTCACATAATTTCTTCTTAATCCACCTACCTAATTTACTGATGCCCTGATCTTTTTGGAAAAAAAGCAGTTCATGAAGGAAATAAAGGGTTTGGCGAGAGAAAGTATAGCAAATGAAACTTAAAATTCCCCATCTACTTCCACGGTTGTTAGATCAATGAAAATGCCTGTAGAGTTATTATCAAATTAATTTCTGTTGACTCTTTAACTACAGTTTTCTTTTCAGTGAACATTTAAGGATGAAAAAGGAAAATTATGTTCTGCTTGTTTTTTAGTTTGGACCATTTTCAGAAAAATATGATGTCACTACAGCTCCTGGGCCACCAGACCAGTGCAGACCCCCTCAAGTGACATGCAGATCTGCGACTTGTGCACAAGTGAATTGGGAGGTATTGTAATTCCCACTGGTCTCCCTAGGTTCCTAAGTGATTGGAGTAGTGCGCAGAAGAGAATAAAGCTCAACCCCCTTCCTGCTCCTTCAGTTACTATGTGAAGAGTGAGTCCTGGGTAAACCGCTTGGTGAAAGGGAGCTAAGTGTGTGAGTAAGGAGTGCTTGCTCCTAAGAGTTTAGACTCATAGTATACTGTTTTTCCAAAGGCTGTGTTTCCTTGCTGAATATTCCACCCAGCAGTGAACTCTGACAAAGTTCATAAGATTTGGTATACTGCTACTTCTCTCAAATTCATTATCACCAGTGTATTTACTGTATGTTGTAATTGGTCAGTAATGATAATCATAATTTCAATTTCCTTTGAAATTTAATGATGAAAATATTTGTGTAAGTTGACATTTATACAAATTATTTTCAAGTTGTCTTCAAATTATTTTTTTTAATTTACCTAATTTTTTGTCTGAGATACTCTGACTCATTCCTTCTGGTATGAGGCAGTTATATTTTTAACCATTCGGATAGTTTTAATGAATAAAAATGTAAAGTTGTACACTGTTGATTGTGTTTAGATGTTTTAAATACATTCAGAAGCAGTTCTGTTTTTACTGTGTTAGAGGAGAGAACATTTTTGCTCCAAAGCTATTTAATGTGCAGACTAAGAAACTATCCTTTCTTGAAGACTCCTTCGATTAACGGAGCTGATGTCACAGAGTACCGGCTGGAATGGGGAGGAGTAGAAGGAAGCATGCAGATATGTTACTGTGGGCCTGGCCTCAGCTGTGAACTAAAAGGACTCTCGCCAGCTACTGCCTATTACTGCAGAGTCCAGGTAGGTGACGCCGGTGCCTCAGCACACACTCTGTCCAGAGTCTTCTGCTCGGAGGCCACGGTCACAGTCAGGTCTCTGTTAACCTCACTTTATTCACTTGCAGGCTATGAGTGTTGTGGGCGCAGGGCCTTTCAGTGAAGTTGTAGCCTGTGTGACTCCGCCCTCAGTTCCTGCCATTGTGACTTGTCTTCAGGAAGTCAGTGATGACGATATAGAGAGTCCCCATTACTCCCCTTCTACATGCCTTGCAATCAGCTGGCAAGAGCCTTACAACCACGGTTCAGAAATCCTTGCCTACAGCATTGACCTTGGAGATAAACAGCCCTTGACAGTGGGGAAGGTGACAAGCTATGTCATAGACGGTTTGCAGCCGGATACAACATACAGGTACACCCCTAAGTCTATGTGTATGTTTGCCTAGACCAGAAAAGTGATTTAAATAAAAGAATCGTAAACTAAACTATTTTTATGTGTCATTTAGAATACGAATTCAAGCTTTGAATAGCCTTGGAGCTGGCCCTTTCAGCCACACGATTAAATTAAAAACTAAGCCCCTCCCTCCCGATCCACCTCGGCTGGAATGTGTTGCCTTTAACCACCAGAACCTTAAGCTTAAATGGGGAGAAGGAACCCCGAAGACATTATCAACAGATGCTGTTCAGTACCACCTTCAGATGGAGGATAGAAATGGAAGGTGGGGCTTCTAATTTCTTTCTCATATGTATATCTGGGGGGTTAATGTATATGAATGTTTATAGTGTAAACAGTTTGCCAGAGCAGAGTGAAGGCTATCAGAATGGGCCACCTAGGTGGTTCAGTGGGTAAAGACACCTGCTGCCAATCTCGCCCTGAGTTCAATCCCTGAGACCCACAGGATGGAAGGAGAGAACCAACTTCTACAAGTTGTTATTTGACTGCACACATGCACCATGGCATATGTGTCACAGGCACATACACACGCACACACAGAGACTTAATTAAAATGTGGTGAAGTTATCTATCAAAACTATCTTACTTAATTTTAAGTGTATGTTTCCAGACTCAGAAGGCTCTCTGGCTTTCCTGTTATCACTCCAGTGATACCAAGTAGGCTGTTCTGGAGCTCTGCCTGTCAGCTCTTGGCTTGGCTGTGAAGGAACTCTACATATTGATTTCCAGCTGGGTTGTGATTTGCTCAAGGCTTCTGAGGTTCTAGACAGCAAGATAATGACTCACTGCCTCACAGTCCTAGAGCACGGCCTCCACACTGAATCAACAACAACAGTTCAGTCCCCTCCTCACTGGCAGGTCCCGATTGGGTTCTGTGATTTATTCTAAACACTTTATTTCAATTATAATGTGTTATTCAGATTATTTTTTAACATTATTTAAATACCAACATAGGACGGTTTATTCACCCTGCTACAAAGAAACCCTCAGAAAAAAAACAAAAAAAAAATCCCTTTTTTTTAAATAAAAAAAAAACGAGAAATTTAAGTGCAGATTATCTTGTAGTTCACGTTCATGCTGCAGATAACAAACTTTATGATTATGACTTGTTTAGAAATAACTCGTAATAAAAGCAGTGCCTTCGTGTTGTTCTGATGCCTTGGCAAAGATGTACCAAGATCCTGAGAAGAGACTTCAGATGGTTAAGCATTAGATTAGTGATACATTTTTCCATAAATCAAGTCAGATTGGGAGGTCTACATCTGTGTTTTTTATTATCTGGTAGAAAACATAATTGTCAATTACTCCTAAGGTTAAGGTTTTAGAGCCACATATTCTCAAATAACATGCCCCATTTACACTGTCGTGCTTTTTAAAACATTTTTATATGGTGTTGTGAAGTTGATTATTTCTGTTTCAGGTTTGTCTCCCTGTACAGAGGGCCTTGTCATACATACAAAGTACAAAGGCTCAATGAGTTCACATCCTACAAGTTCTGCATTCAAGCTTGCAATGAGGCTGGGGAAGGCCCTCTCTCCCGAGAATATGTTTTCACTACTCCAAAATCTGTCCCATCTGCCTTGAAAGGTAATGTATTTCCCCTGAAGCTGTTTTCTTTGATAAGATGCTTTATTCTAATTAAACTCTCGCCCCAAATGTCTCCCCATCAGTTGCATTAAAGCATAGAGAAAGCGCACATGCTAAGCGTTCCACTCACTCATCATGGCTGTTTCATGTGCTAGTCACTAGTACTCAGAAAAGTCACTCATCTTTTTATGATCTGACAGAAAATACTAAATTGAATAAATAAGTTGTGTGTTCTAATTAAGTTCATTTGGTATTTCTGTTGTTGTTGTTCAAAGAATATATATCACAAACCCTGATTATGTTAATGTCTTCAGATTGGGGGAGCCAGGTCTGCTCTCAGAAAGACAGATGTTTGTTCAGCTTGGCCTCACACACACATGGACTCATGTGCATGCACACTATGCACATGTTTCTAACTCTGAAGCAGCTCTCATTTTAAATGTTTCTGGCAAGGATTGTACTTTGTGTATTTATCTAAAGAGATGAAAGTTGATTGCACTCTGAGAACTGGTGAGACTGCTGGGGCAGTTCGTGCATCCGACTGTTAAGCAGACCCCAGCTAGAGCGGTTGTCTGTAGCGAGCCTGCCTGATGTCGATGAGTTGTGCTGCTCGTTCACCTGCTCCCTTATTCCAGTCAGCGTCTCATGGCTTCATAAAGATTGCTGCTGCTGTTTTACATTACTTTACATGCCTATTGCAGAAGTTCACCATCTATGTTTATGACTTGTTTTAGAGATTTGATTTTAATTAAAACAAGTATCTGTGTAATGTGCCTAATTAAATTAAATGGAGCTGATATTATTTATATTTGTTTCATTTTAGCCCCCAAAATAGAGAAAATAAATGATCACATTTGTGAAATTACATGGGAATATTTACAGCCAATGAAAGGTGACCCAGTTATTTATAATCTCCAAGTTATGGTGGGAAAAGATTCAGAATTCAAACAGGTATGTATCAAGATACCATTTTATATGTAGATAACTTTTAATCTTTAGTTTTTAATTCTCAGTGGAAGATTTGACTCTATTTACTCTAATTAAGAAACATTTGTCCAGTGCTCACTGCTTTCCAGCTATCTTGGAACTCACAGTATTCAGTGAATGTACTGTCCTTGAGAGATTATTCTTTGATACTGCAGTGACTCATTTAGCTCAAGCTCTTTGCCAGCAATCAGGACACAGCAGTGAGAAGTCACAGTGGAGTGGAAGGACACACCTCAGTATACACTGTGTCGGATGGTTGCAACTGAGTCAGAGGTCTGGGGAATACTGTAGTTCCCCTGAGGAAGTGCTGTGAGAGGAGTAACCACCAAGAGGCCCAGGGCAGCAAAGTGCTTGTTAAATTTCATCAGCAGTCAAGGGAGCCCTAGGACAAACTTGATGGAGTCAGTGTTTACTACTGCAAGCCCATCCCACCTCAGTAGCTGACCTACACAGCAGGCTTGATTGTTGAGCCTTGCTGAAGCCAGACTTGACATTTCCTGGTTCCCCTTCAGCACTCCAGCCCCTATAGACTTAGTCTGTTGAGAAGTGAACAGTAAGGAAGCCGTCATGCTACAGAGGAAATCCTATGTGGAGATCATACTGACATCCATGGGTATGCAGTAACTTTTACTCCTAGTGAAATTAGAAGCCAGGAGAGGATTTTTGTTTTCTACATCAAATAGTTACATAATCAGACACACTTTGATTACATTGTTGAAATTGGAATAGGACAAAGACAGAAGCAGGGAAATCAGTAAGGAGGTTTGAGTAATAATAATAATTATTATACTGTAATGTTTTTGAAGAGCATCTAACAAGATGAAGGTCTAAGGAAGTCAGTGTGTTAAGTATTGTAGTTAGTAATCTAAAGTGAGTGATCTCTGTATTATTGCTATTATTATCCAATGCGTGACTGTAACAGTATAATTATATAGTGAATATAACAATAGACTTGTATGATGCAAGTCTAGGGGAACTGTCACTGTCCTGGCAGGGAATTTTCCAGGACAGCTTCTGGTACAGACTAGGTTAGTATTTCTAAGGAAAATCGGTAACCAAGACAGTCTGTAACCATTGTTCTTCATCTGCTTGTTTTTCCCTTTCTGCTGTCACCCTTCTTTAGTTTTGATGATTTACAAAGTTTTTATTGTATCCTACAATTTCTTTTCCCATTAGAAAAATTAATCATTCATCTGCTTTATTCCAGCCTTATGATATTATTGTAATAGAATTTTCATGTATATATTTGTTTTCTTTAAAACTTTATAGAAGTACAGTATCTTAACTAAAATCACAAAGGGCCCCCAGAGTTAAATTTAGCATACCATTGTTTTTCTCCTTAAATCATCTGTTAATTGATTTAATAGTTATGTTTCAAATTAATTTATAGATGAGCAGTTTTACTTCCCAGGAAGAAGCAAAATTAATATTAAAGAAAATATAAATGTCTAGCTGCATGTTTAAAGGAAATAGAGACCCCACATTTTGGTAATATATGAATTTTAATAAGTTTATGTTACTACATGAAACAGTAAGGCTAATTCTAACTTAACTTTAAATCTAAATTAGTATCATTTAAAATTACTAATTATAAAACTGAAAAGGCTGACTCCCCCCAAATCTCACTCCTGCTGTTATCCCTCTTAAGTCCCCAGCACTTGACCAAGTCTTACAGCTTACCGGAAAGGTAACACTCCGGAAGCTGCAGGTCATCTGAAAAGAGTTCCGTGGGGTTTTTTTGTTTGTTTCGTTTTATTTTTTGTTTTTCTGGAATGTTTGTTGTTTACTTGATGTTCAGTATGCATAGGACAAGAAGTGTAGGGGAGAAGAGTTACTGTTCTGAGTCACTAAGGATGTTCTGATTTCAGGGAACTTTAGATTAGAGCAAGCACATGCTCGAATAGCACGTGCAGGTAGGTAAAAGCTTGGGGTTTGACTGCAGTCCTAGCACT
Organism: Microtus ochrogaster; assembly: GCF_000317375.1. Classification (NCBI taxonomy): domain Eukaryota; kingdom Metazoa; phylum Chordata; class Mammalia; order Rodentia; family Cricetidae; genus Microtus; species Microtus ochrogaster. Next base: position 18,358,463 of record NC_022019.1, on the reverse strand, counting down.
GGGGAGCCTAAGGCTGGAGGAATAGCTGTGCAACCAAGTCTTAGGGGCTGGAAACTCCCAAGTGTGAGATTCAGTAGAAGACACCAGGTATTGATGGGTCTCTGTTCTCAGATGTAGACATTTTTAAGAAAAGGATTATTATTTTAAATTACTAGTTTCCCAGCCAACCTATAAAATCCTGATCAACCTGTAAGGTTGAATCCTGGCAGCAGCAGGTACTATAACCCTAGGCCAAGCTCGGAAACAAATTGTTTTACCTTTCTTCATCATCCCTTCGTCAGTTGGTAGCTTTGCCCAGACCTTGCTGCCCTCTTGGCCTGTGCTTCACCTGACTTTACTTCATCTAGAGTTGCCCCCTTCTCAAGAATGGATTTGTTGTATTGCCATTCTCCCTGTACACGTGCTTACCCTATGTATTCCTTGTCTTCACTAGAGGCTAGGAGAGAGAGTCCTGGGTCAACTTAGACAAGTCAGGTGTCTAGTGGCTCTTCAGGCCTCAAGTGCATTCATTCACATGGCGTTCCCGAGAGTCTAAGAAGGTGGCATGTGAAGTATAAAAGGAGGACAGCATCTTCAAAGGAGTCCAACAACCTGGAGGTTTTGCAAGTGCTGCAAAGTCACCTTGAATTTCTCATGAGCAGTTGTATGTGAGTCCCTTACAGAAGAGCCAGGAGGTCGGTAGGCCTGATGGCTCCAGCAGCTCAGTGCATTCATCAAGGACTGTACTTAGTAGTGGGGAAGTTCCATTCAGGAGAGAGGGACCAAATTTCAAAGACACTTAGGAGCTATTGCCAACTCAGGCCTGGCCCACCTTTGAAACTCAGAGAGAGAGGCCAGGAGTACATGAACTGGGTAGGGAAGGGTTAGAATTCTTGCCCCAACGTGAAAGTACTGTTAGTGGTTGTAGGTGTTAGCATTAGCGGGGGGTCTGTGCAGAAGCAGAGTCAGTGGGATACACAGCCATGTATTTGGGGCCCAGGAAGGCTACTGGTGTCTTTACAGTGTAGACAAACCCGCAGACCTGAGAAGCAGGAGTGCCAGTGGCTTAAGTCCTAGCGCAAGTCCATGCCACCACGTGTATCTCAGCCAAACAGACATGATAAACTTGCCTTCTTTGTCTTTTCATTCTGCTCAGATATGGAGTGGTGCCCACCCACGTTGGTCAGTTCCAAACCACTCTCAGACACACTGAAGTGGTGGCACACTCTCATCCGAGTGTCACTCAGAGAAGTGACAGCGGAGCATGAGTGTCGAGACAGAGGCTGACTTTCTTTCTCAGTGTAGCTTTGACTGTCCTGCAACTTACTCTCTGTAAGCCAGGCTGGCCTTGAACTCACAGAAATCCACCTGCCTCTGCCTCCTGAGTGCTGGAATTAAAGGCGTGCACCACCATCACCCAGCTTCCAGGGTTTCTTAAAAGCAGTGCTCCTTAGAGTACACAAAACTATCACTTAAAGTATTCATAAGTCAGGAAAGGATCATATCATGTGACTATATATACACTGTTGTGATAGTATGCTTATACATTGGGATTTTTAAATGTAATCAAGTGCCTAGTGCTGTATCTTAAGGCAATACTTAAGTGATTTGTTTTTGGTGGTATTGGCATCAAGCCTTTGTTGTTTGCATTATCCCATACAAAAGTACTGTATATCCAGAATCACTGATAGAAATTACACTGTGTATTCAATTCCAAAATTATGGAAAATCTCACAGAAAAATAACAAAATCTGTTGTTGTTTGATGGCAGCTTCAAAGGTAAATATATGTTTGTCCTTAAAAGATAAGAGCTGCTTTGAGTCTTAGTGTGAGTCTTTGATAAGTTAAATCTATGTGACCACCAAGTGAGTTTTTAGAGATATGATTGATACAAAGAGGTAAGATATTGAGTTCATTCTCATTGACCTGAGGCCTCAATTATTTAATGGGAGAAGGGGTCAGCATGTTATAACTTGCTTCAATTCTTTGAACTCTAAGGCTTAGCCAGTTCTTCTCAAGCCCTTCAGGCTTATTGAACAGCTTCTTGGGATATGTAAGCCCTTTGTGTTACCTTTAGCAAGTACCTGTTTTCTTCAGTTCCGTGCCTCTGGTCCTGTGAGACACCACCCTGTGTTCCTCCCAAGCTCTCCACATAGAACTGAAAACATGATCTCATCATCTTCTTCCCAATGTCTTCAGTATCCACAGCAGTCAGTATTATCTCTACCAACTCATATTCAAAGCTCATACCTAGACTTAGGCCCATGGAAGACAGTATCAGGGCCTCACAACCCTGTTCTACAGCAAGAGCCCAGCTCCTTTTATAGCCCTTCACACAGTTTTATGATGGGCATTCCTTAGACACTAATGCCACAACTCCTAAGGTGGACTCTTTGAGTTAAAAACCTAAATTTAGGGCCAGGCACAGTGCACACACCTTTAATTCTAGCACTAGGAGACAGAGGCAGACAGATCTCTGAGTTCCAGGACAGCCAGGGTCACACAGAAACCCCGTCTCAAAAAACCAAAAGAGTTTCAAACTAGTATCAGTGTATCCTTACACACACTCTCTCTTCTACACCCTGTCATTTGTCACACTCAAGCCATTTGTTGAGGGTTTTTCTTCCCTAGCCATATTATCATACTCAGTTGAAGAAGATAAAATAGTGAGGGGGAGCCCAAAGCTTAAAAAAAAATTTCATTAATGCTCCAGCAGGATTCTGAGTTCAAGGCCATTCTGGGCTTCAAAGCAAGATCCTACCTATCTCAGAAAGAAAACAAAAGACAAAAATTAAAAATGACTCCATCATAATAAGATAAATGCACATTTCTATTAAAATGATTTTATATATATGTACTGCTTTACATTGACATTCTCTATCCTATGTAAGCTATTCTGGCATATCTCAGACAGTCCTTGGAACACTGATCTGCTTTCTCAGATCAGTACACATTTTACCATTTCCTTAAGATTTGCCTTCTGGCTTTTTGCAATAAAAGTTCCTTTTTCTTGTCAGCATCTACATTTTTACTTGATGTCATTAATTTTACTAATTTGTTAGATACCTACCACATGCTGGATTGTGGAGATATTACAGAAAATGAGATGAGATCTTACACTACCTCCTTGAGAGCAAACTTATTTGTTAAAAGTTAGATTTACAACACAGGTATAATTGGGACAGACAGAATGCTTGACAGTCCACATGCAGGTGTCCGTATATGTGACTTGTAGGCCACCACTCGCTGAAGGAAGCCACCAGGAAGAGGCATGACATTCTGAGCCTTGGTTTTCTTGTTGGGAGAATGAGCAGAGGCTCCCTAATGAGAATGATAACGTCTGTGAACCTCTGCTGTCAGCTGGGCACTGCTAGCGCTTTAACAAGCAGTGGTTCACCTTAGTCTCATAACTGCCATAGAGTTAGCTGTCACTGTGCCTAGTGTACTGAGGTGAGTTCTCACTGAGCTATGAAGCCACCATGCAGGGATGGGGTCAAAGGGCAGCCAGCTCTGGTAGACGACTTCCTCTTCCCTAGGACAATCATGTGATCTCTGCAATGTTTATTTTTTCTCTAAGGCATGACCACCGAGTTAGGTTTTAAGATTCTAGTCTGATTCCAAGTCACCAGTCTCTTTCTGAAGTTGACAAAGTGATTCACAGTAGAATCCTGTAGACAACTTCCCTGCTGTTGTTTGATTGGACAGATGTTTCAAAGTGTATAGAATTTCACTGCCTAGGCAGTCTTGGTGAACAAGATTATACAATCTCCTCTCTCATCCAGTGAGTTCATGAAGAACAAGAAAAGATGACTTCTTTTTCATTTGCTTGAGTAAAGCTGGGAAATGCTTGGGAATTGATCTCTGCACTTGATTAACTTTCTTGTAAACTGTGAGGCCACATCTCACATCCTCGCACTTGCAACACACTAGCCAGTACTTTAGTGGGTGGGGTGTTTACCAGAGATGGAGCGGTGGGCGAAGTACTTGCCATCCAGCTGAGGACTTGCGTTTGAATCCTAGCATCCACGTAACGACCAGGTACAGCAGCATGTGCCTAAAACCCCAGAGCTTGGGAGGTGGACACAGGAGAACCATCAAGATAGAGACAGGTTCACTGAGAGACTCTCAAACTAGTAATGAATAAAGCAGAGAGTGGGGGAAGACAGTGAGACAGAGTGGTGCCCTGGCCTGCGTGTGTGGTGTCCACACACCGCACGTACACAAAGATGAAATGAGCGATACTCATAACCTTTATGTCTAAAGTATCCAGAACGTGACTGTGCTGATGTTTCCTGTCCAGGCTTCTTACCCCATTCTTCTTCCAATATTTCCTTAACAGATTTACAAGGGCCCTGACACTTCATTCCGGTATTCCAGCCTTCAGCTGAACTGTGAATATCGCTTTCGCGTGTGTGCCATTCGCCAATGCCAAGATCCTGTGGGGCATCAGGACCTGGTAGGTCCCTACAGCACCACAGTGCTCTTCATCTCCCAGAGGACAGAGCCACCGGCCAGCGCCAACAAAGACACTGTGGACAGCGTGCGGACCAGGCGCACCCTCAGTGACGAGCAGTGTGCTGCCGTCATCCTGGTGTTGTTCGCTTTTTTTTCCATTCTGATTGCCTTTATCATTCAGTACTTTGTAATCAAGTGAAAATATAACTTTATTTTTAACACTGTATTACATTTTATTTTGTCATGTACTAAAATTATTTCTGTATTGCTTTTACAAAATGGTGGCATTTAGCACTGGCATTGAGACTCTATATTGAAACATGGTTTTGGCATTTTCAGTGCTTATGTTGTTAGGCAAAGGCTGGCACTTCATGAGAATTCAGCCACAGAAACATCATTTTGGGGAGAGCTTTTTGTTTCGATCTTTGATTGGGACTTTTCCCCCCCTTTTTCCTTTTTTTCCTCCTCCCCACCTCCCTTGGATATGCCTTCTAGTAGGACAAACTTTCTAAAGGGCAGCATTTATGATTGTTTTGACCAGTTAGCATAAGTTTAACAGTGATAACCACATCTGTTTGTTTCCATGATGATTGCCATGTGGAAATTTCAAATTGACTAGAATTTACACTAACATGCTCTACGAAACTTGTTCAAGTCTGATGCTGTGAAAGCAACCTAGTGCTATATTTCTACCTCCTCATTTGTCTTAATTGTTTGGTAAGTGGGATTTTGATGAATAACTGGAGGGCTTAGCAAACAAGAACTGGATGAAGGAATCTGAGTGAGAAAAGGCTTCCTGTTTGGTGAGTGTGGAGTTCTCCTTACACTACATGTGAGTTCACAAGTTAAGTCTGAGAAAGCACAGACCCCAGAAGTACTGATCTTTACTTGAACAGTACCTCTTCTTGGGATTGGAGAGCAGAGAACTTTTAAATAGTAACTGAATTTGAATCTCATTAAGCTCCTGTTTTCTGGACCTTTAAACTGTGTGTGTGTGTGTGTGTGTGTGTGTGTGTGTGTGTGTGTGTGTGTGTGTAAGTGCATCCATGTGCTGTGTTCAGACTGTCAGGTAAGGAGACACGTGTCCACACTTGTCATTTGGTCTAGGCTAGCTTGGAAGGACTCCCAATGGTTTTTGCAGCATCTCCTATAACTACTGCCGTCGCCATCAGAATTTCTAATCAAACTCAACCTTTTTGTTTGGGGTACCAAATCTGAAGACAAAATTAATTTGCACCAGTAAACTTCAAGCTGCTTTCTTTCTTGAGAAACTAATGTTTAATGTATAATGTCTGTTTGGATACTGTTCCAAATCGTTGATTGCATGTGGGTACCGTTGCATTAGAGCACTTTGCAAATCGCATAGTTCATTGCTGTCTTGTGAGCTTGCATTTGTGAGTTGATGGATGATCAGATTGAATTTTGTTGTATCGCATTGTACATCTCGCCTCGATGTCAATGACTGCCAGTAATAATACAGTCTGCAATGAATTTATATGAAATTTTTGTTTTATCGCATCTGTTATCTGTAGACATCTGTAACTAGCTTCTTTAATTTATTATTTGAATTTTAGAGTAGTGGATCACTAATTTTTAGTTGCTGAGGTTTGCATTTTAGTGATTACTAAGCACTCTGTCTGTCAAAAAGAAACGTATGTTTTGTGCTTTGAAGATCTCTGAAGAACTTCCCTTGTAGTAGAATGGGCATGTATTGTAATTGTTTTATGTCAAATAATCTGCGCTGTAGAAAACACATTAACGTTTGTTCAAAAAAAAAAAGGATAAACTTGGCCTCTCCAAGTGGTAAGAAAACTCTGTCACTATAATATACTGTATGTTTACATTTTATTTAATCTCTTACAAATAGGGTGATGACTTGTCCCCCAAACAACTGCGATTACGATTGTTTTCTAGAAACTTCTTCAAAGTGCCACATTTGGCAGTACAAATGAGTCTGAGTGTAAGAGCCCAGAGATTTCTATATAGTTGAATGTCTAAAATGGTAAAATGTGCCACACAGTGGCTTATGTTTTTCATAGTAATTCAAATGAACTCCTATTTTTGATAGTAAATGTCATTTAATAGTGTACTCGCCATTTGAGCCTCACTGCAAAGTTAGTGCAGAGGAGAAAACAATTTTTAATGTAATCTTGATTTTACCTCATATACTGTACATTCCAAAAACTCAACTTTTTAAAGATTATAGATACACTACCAAACATATCACCTTAAAATTGTATAAGGTTGAGCTTCATACAAGTGAAAAAATATAATCTCATAAGAATACATAAATATGTAGCAAAAGGTATCTGTAAAATCCATTGAAAATAAAAGTTGTATCATTCTTTTTTGAGATATGGGTTTTCTTTATTCATAAACAGTTCACCATTGGCTGCCAGTGTAAGAAAGTGAACTATCTCCTCCCTCGACGGGGCTCACAACAGTTTCCCCCATGGTATTGAGCTTCAGCCAGTGCAAACATACTCATTATTCAAGTACGAGTCCAGTAGACTGGAGAATGAATTAGAAGCTTTACCCCAGTGCTCAGGAGGCAGGTGCAAGTGGGTCTGTGAGTTCTAGGCCAGCCAGGGCCTAGACCCTGCCTCAAAATAAAAGAGTTTAGAACCTTTGTCCTAATGAATTCATCTTGTGCAATTCCTTAAATGTCTTGTTCACATTACGTAAAAGCTGATTCTGGTATAAACTTCCCATTGGAAAGAAAAGAAGAAAATTCTAGTCCCATCTACTGAGAGGCAGAGGCAGGAGGATCATTTCGGCCTAGGAGTTAAATGCCGTGCTGGGCAGCAAGATTCTCTAAAGAAAACAAAAAATTTTCCTAGGAAGAATAAAATCCCTGACCCCAAATTTGTTATCTGTTAACATTTCTCCACCAACAGAAGCCCAGAGCCTTCCTGTTGCTGATGCCGCTGGGTCTGCTCCTCTGCAAAGTTCAACTTTCCCTTGTTCCCCACCACCACTCAGTCCCACAGGCCTCCTCCGGAGTTCATTGCTAGTTTAGTGAAGCTTGAAGTCGAGGCTGAGCAAAGGGATCAGAGCCATCACTTCACAGTAGCAAACACGGACGAGAACATCCTGTGGAGGCCATCAGATTCCCACACAGCACTGCACCTGTTGCCTCTGGCTGGCTTTCCAGGGCTTAGCTTCTAACACAAGTACCTTTTCACCAATGTTGAAGCAGATGAAAAAGAAGCAAGAGAGGCCTTCCGTGTGGTGGTCCAAGGAGACAAGCACACAAAACTGGCTTAAAACCCCTGATCCCCTACCATCCAAAAAAAAAAAAAAAAAGGTGATGTTGTCATGTTATAATCCTTTTGTCTAGGTCATCATTTTCTCCCATATGTTCTTTATGTTTCTGCTTTTTGAGTCAGTATTATCTATCATGTAGCCCAGGATGGCCTTGAACTCCAGTCCTGCTAAGTGCTGGATTTGTATGTGTGCACCACCATGCCCAGTTTTTCCCTGGTGATCATAGAAACAACGCAGGGGGAAGGAACTGACCAATAAATAAATAAATACACAGCTGTGGTCATCAAACAGTCAACTTTACAGATGAACCTTCGGATGTTTAGATGCTGCAATGGCAGCTTTTCATCTCATGGTTGAAAGGGGTAAGCTCACCCCTGGCCACACTGAGCCTGCCTCTGTTCCCCAGGTGTAGCTGAGATGAGCGTCTCCTGCAGAGTGACAGGAAGCTGTGCCATCACTGCCTCTCACCTGCATTTGTCCTACCTCTGCTATGCAGAGAAACCTGGAGACACCTGAGCCCAGATCCATGTGATGGTCACATCCTAAAGGTTTGTTAACTGAGAAGCGAGCTCTGGGTCACCCTGCCAGGTTCCTCTTCCCGAGCCAGCTTTGCTTAAGATGCCTTTTCTGGGGACTGGTAAGATGGCCCAGTAGTTGAAGACACTGGCAGGCAAGCCTGCGGACCTGAGAGCCATCCCTGAAACCCACATGGCAGGAGAACTCCCTTTGCAAGTTGTCTTTAGCAGTGCATACAGTCATTCACACACAGAAACCATTTCTTGACACCTGGAGTCTAGGAACTAAGAGGCTGGGTGAGAAGGCAGTGGCTGCCTGAGGATAGGGAGAGCTGCGGGTCCACGCCGTGGACACCAGTCTACAGGTGTACCTGTATCCCACTGTACAGGTCTGGGATAGGACCCCAGACCTGCCCTACCTTTCCTATTCTACATAGACATACTGAAAATGTGAAACATAAAACTCCCCAAATCTGCTTTGTTAAATGTTAGGAAATGTGAACTGGGGAGAGCCTAGCTCAGTAGTAAATCCCCAGCAAAGTTTTACTTTGCTTCTAACCACAGGACTGCACATGCAAGTAGCAGATGTGTTACAGAACGTGTCAGTGGCTGTGGCTGTTGACCTTTCCATGGTCGCCGCAGTTACTGACCTATGAAGTGGTCTGTAAAATTCCAGTTGGAGACATTGCCCCAAGCCTTTCTCACCTGCCCTCCTAATCTAGTTTCTGGAAGACTTGCAGCAGACTCCAGCTCTGCTTAGCTCTCCCTATGGCTACTAATGTTAGTTTGCACCCAGCAAGAGGCCACAGTGCTCATTGGCCTTACCAATGCACTGGGCGGCCCCAAGTAACAGCCTCTTGGCCATTAAAGATTGAGTTAAATTATGTGAGGGCTCAAATAGTATGCACTAGGTCTTGTAATCAGGACATCTTAGTCTGTCAAAGGCCTTAGAGGTCTCCTGGGGTTGTCATTTAAAACACACCTGGAAGAGAAGTCACACCATGCAACAGGGCTTCCATGGGAGGTTGATTGGAAGAGGAGAGAGAAGGGGCAAAGGGGAGCAGAAATTGGTCCCTGGAGACAAGAGTGGTGGATGTCTAAATACTAACATCCTTCCCTTTGATTTATAAAAGGGTGAGGTGGGGATGAGAGCTCTTTGTTCTCGAGACTGCTTCTAGCTGACCTGGGACATCAGACTCTCGGGATGGAGCTGAGAAAACTGGGGAGTTTGCCACGTCCTGGGGTAGGTTGTTTTACTTTGCTGTCCAGGCTCTGTGGAACTGTCCGGTATCCCTTGGATTTGGCACGATGCTGTTTGAGGTGAATCCAAACCGACTTCCTGGGATACCCATGCACGTCTGATAGACTTGGTACTTCCAGCTCTGTGGCTAACTGTTGGTAGTCCTGCTGTAACAGCAGCTAATTTGTTTAATTAGAAGTTTTGAATATATTATTGGGGATACGTAGAGAGGAAATTGATGAAGCAGGATGTGATTAATAGAATCAGGAGCATGCAGATCAGTCTGGGTGAATGCGAGGATATTTTAAGATGGAGAGCTGAGAGGGATAAAGAAAAAAAGCATCCTTGAGATCCAGAACTGAAAAATGAGAAGTCCCTGAAGGTGTAGTGGAAAGAAGGGTATAAGGATTAGGCACCATGGGATAGAGGGGGACCACTTCAGAATTAATGAGCCGGAGGTCTTGAACTAGGCAATAGCTACACAGAGGAACCCTGTCTTGAAAATTAATTAATTAATTAACTAATTAATTAATTAATTTGAAAAGTGAATTGTAATGTAAATATGTGACCCCGGTAAAAGTATTATTTAATAGCATGTCCACCCCCACCTCAAAAAGGGGTCTCAGCACACAGGTTGAGAACCACTGAGCTAAATCCTGCTAAAGCTATGCATTTTCCGTGAACAGCAATGAAACACACGTGGAGTAGGCAAAGCACAGTTTTACCAGAGAGGTGGCTGTGCTGGGGTGGAATTGTGAAGGCCTCTCTGCTTGGTCAAGGTCTGCATCTACGTCACGCTGCCGCACGTGACCTCACTCAACGTCGAGCATTGCTGGGCAATCTGCCGCCTGCAGCAGCGCAGGTCCTCTTTACCTGTAGCCGCCTCCAAGCGCCCACCCTGTGCTCCGGGCGGTGGCACAGCTCTCAGCTGGGCCCTTCTTTCTAGTGGTCGCCCGCTAGATGTCCTCCCCGGTCTCTCTGCCGACCTAGACCTGAACTGCACTTAGCAGATTCAAACCCTCGCTTCGGGTCCCTCTGGCCCTCGGGTCCTAGTGGACACCGGCGCTGTCTCCGCCTTCTTTCGGAACCGAGTCTGCGGAAGCTGCAGCGCTGTTCAGCCGCGCGAGCACCCTCCCTGACCTCGCAAAGCTAGAGGCGCCGACGGTCACTCTGTGGGTCACTACTGCCTACTTCTTCCTGCCCTTCCTGGGCTTCAGCATCCTTTGAGGGCTCACGGGACACTATACACTAGCTGTGGAAAAGCTGGGGCCCTCGGGAGGCCTGACGGGAAAAGGGTCAAGGACAGACAGTCCCGTGTCTTGAGTAAGTGCTACCGCCCGCTCTCCAAACGCCACGTTAGGCTCACCTCCACCTGTAGATCTGTTTCCCAGTGCATGTAGAGGCGCACCTGGGGGTGGGAAACTCGGAAACAGCGAAGGTTTTCGAAGTCGCTGCGATCCGGCATGAGTAACTGGGAGCTCGTTCAGTCTCTGAGAGGTTTGCAATTGGGCATTACTTCCAGCCCCTTTGAGAAGATGAGGCCCATTGCTGAAGATTCTGTTTAATGTTAAGTTACTCCGGAGCCTAATGCAAATCAAATCAAAAACTCCACACTCTGCAGACCTGTTGCTAATTGTTAGCAACGAAAAACAGAACATATTTCTGAAGCAGATGCCAAAACCGGGGCGGCAGCGGCGGCGGGGGGTCCTTTCTGGTGTAAAATCGTGCTTACACATTTGTGATCCTAATGTACAGTTAGAAAACAAACATCAGTGCAATTCACAACCTGATTTTTTGGGGGTTGGGGACTAGCCTGAGGATCTGTTTAAGTAAAGATTCTAACTTATTTTGCTGTTGTTTACACTTGCAAGTGCGGGGGAGGAGTGGGGCTTTATTTTATTTAAATACCTTTGCTAATTCCGGTGCCTGTGTCTTGTTATGCAGTGGTGGTGTTTCCTGCGTTCATAGTTTGTTGGTTGCCTTTCTATGTTGGCAGAATCATTTACATAAATTCCAAAGGTTCCCGGATGATGCTCTACTCTCAAAACTTTACTATTGTTGCTCTTCAGCAAATCGAACTGTTAGGTACAGTGTTCGAGAACTACCCTTCATGGTGTGTGACAACTCCTGTTCCCAGCCCAAGGCCGACCATTCACCTTTCTAAACCAAGGCCAGCCACTCAACTTCCCAAATCAAAGCCAGTGGCTCACCTTCCCAAACCCAAGCTGACCACACCCCTTCCCAAACCCAGGCAGTCTCACTGGTGATGGGGTTGTGATGACGGATGCTAAGAAGAAATCCCACACTAGCTCAGAATTTAGTATAATAAAGGGTTATTGATTGAGGGGTAGATTCACAGATTCAGATTTTCTCATACATGCTCAAGTTATGCCCAGCGTGGTTTGTAGTTTTTCCTTCTGCTGCTTGCAGATCAAGATATAGGATTCTTAGCACTGGATCTGCCTACAAGCCACCATGATGATAGTGGGCTAAAACCTCTGAAACTGTAAGCCAGCCCCAGTTAAATGTTTTCTTCTATAAAAGTTGCCATGGTCATGGTGTCTCTTCACAGCAATAGAAACCCTGACTAAGGCAGAATCTAATCTTTCTCTACTCCGGTTTTATTCCTACAATAGGTCATTACTTTGTGACACTGGAGCCTTCCTCTCTAGCCTTTTTTTCCCCCAGTTTTGTTTTCTAGGTCGTGGTTCTTAGACTGGGGAGTGCTTCGGTCACCTAGAAGACATGTCACAGCGCAGAGTGCTGGGCCTCCATCTAGAACTTCAGACCGAGTAGTTCTGGGTGGGACTCAAGAATCTGCCTTCTTCTTGGGTTCCTTTCCTGGGGGTGTTGATTCTTTAGGCCTCTTCTGCAGATTCTCGCTGCAGGAGATGGAGGTTCCAGATCAGGGTGGCATCCCCTGGGAGCTATCACCATGCAGAACCTCAGGCCCCCATCCCAGAGTCTGTGTCTGAAGATTCCATGTGATTCCCACACCGAATCCAGAAACTAAATCAGGGACATGAGACTCTAGGAGGGTGGCTCCAGAAATTATGTCTAAAGCTAGTGGGGAGGGGATTCTAATTTAAACTTGCCACAGATACTTCCTGGTGACTGTCTTTCACCAAACTGGTGTTCTAGGAGATACCAGAGCTGCATGACCTCTTCCAGCTGCACCTCTGAGGATCCTAAATGCATCATTGCCATGTTCTGTTGGAGAGCATGCCACTCAAGCTGGGCAAGTTTCACAGGGAGTTATTTTCCAGCACAGAGGGAGGAATTGGAAAGCAGCTGTGGTCCCATATAATCTTCCAGAAAACTATTGTTATTTGTGAAACCACATTCCAGTTTCCTTTGCCACGAGCAAGTTATTTCAAAGCATAAGCTTTAAATGTAAAGAATGGAGGTTTCCTAAACTCCTGATTGTACTGTTTTTTTTCTTAAATGACTTTCTGTTCAAAAACCATATTTTATGAAATTTTTGTTTTCAAATTGTTCTGTGGCTCAAGATGTAATCTATGGTGGCAAATGCTCTGTCTGCATCACATACTGTAAATATCAGTTAATTCAAAATTTTGTCAGTTAGCGTTACATTCTTCTGAATTTGTGTATCTTGTGTTCAGTCAATCATTTTTTTTCCTTGAATGCTTAGGGGTTTTGCCTGCTTTAGACTTTGAATATAGCAATTTTATGTCTTTTATCACTTCCCGTGGATTCTTTTCTTCTCTGCTGCTCCGACTGGGACATCCAGCACTATGCTAAATAGACCTGCTAAGCAGCCATCCTCATCTTGTTCTCCACCACAGAGGGTATCATTTAGCTTCACCACCGAGTTTAGTGCTAGTTATGGGCGTTTTGTGCATCACATTTAGTGAGGCTCTTCCCACTAGTGTACTGGGTGTTTGTAATTTTGGGGAATGATGGTCGTCTAACTTTGGCATTAAGGGAATGCTAACCTCTCCTCCAATTCTGGGATATTTCACATGGAGGGGTGTTGTAGGATATTATTTCAGCTGTGTAAAGATGTGTTACATTGGTTTTCGCTGTGGAATGTCACTTTAACTGTGTAAGGGTGTGTTACATTTGTTTATGCTGCATTTGTTTGATTGTGAAAAAGATGTGTTGCCTTTGTTCTACCCTGCCTGCTTAAGACACCTGATTGGTATAATAAAAAAGCTGAATGACCAATAGCTAGGCAGGAGAAATGATGGGTGGGGATGGTGGGCAGAAAAATCAAATAGGAGGAGAAAATCTAGGCAAGAGAAGAATAAAAGGAATGAGAGAACAAGGGACACACCGGGGCAAGAAGTCAGGCAGACACCAGACTCTTTTCTTCCCTCCCTCTTTCCTTCCCCTTCCTTCCTTCCTTC
>NC_022019.1:18336659-18344502 GCF_000317375.1 Microtus ochrogaster | reverse complement strand
CTTCCTTCTTTCATTTTTATTGTTCCAGAGATAGATGCTGCAGGCTCTGCAGACTCCTTCTCTGTGCACGGCAGCTCAGGCTTGGGTTTCAGCAGTGGTCGCAACAGTGGCCTCTGCTTCTCCATGATGGCTGCAGGGCTGCTGATGAGTTATTTTCCTTTTTATTAGCCCTTTGATATGCTCATACAAAGTGTTTGTTTATGCTCATTTCTCCTCCAGGCCATCCCAGCTCAGTCCTTACTCTGTTCCCCGAACTTCGTATCTTCTTCCTCTCTCTTTTCAAACCCATCAAGTCCAGTTTGTGTTGTCCATATATTCTTGGATATGTGGTCTTTTACTGGAGTGTGATCAGTTCCTCGGGGTCAGCATTCTTAAAGAAACCTGACCTACTGCGCCATCATCACAGATATGAATTGCCCATAGCTCTTCACCTAGGGAACTGAACCTAGGTCCTCTGGAAGAGCAGCCATCTCTTCGGCCCCAAGTGCTGGCAATTGTGAGTTCTTTACTGCTCCATAAATTCATTATAGTTCAGTTTAGAGTTTTGTTTTATATCCACAGAATAATCCACCAAGATATGTATTAGAATATCAGTGAGTACCAATAAGGTTAATACTCCAATTCATTTGTTTTCATGGAATTGTAAGTTAGAGGAACAAGAAAAAGCAAGTCAACACTAGAAAGTTGTGTTATTTATAGCTTTTTTGGTAGAAGAAAACTATGTACCTACAGACACTCATTATGAAATTGTATGCCGTAAGAGTGGGAAGAACTTCCCTTGCATTTTCATAAGCATTTCATAAGCAGTGGCTCATAGATACAGCTTTTGCCACTCTATTTAGACGTCTGAGAGTGAACAACATAATACACCAGTGATCAAAGAGAGACATTTATGATGAGTTGTGTGTAGATGAAGACTGCTCATTCATTTCCCAACCACCCAGACCCAAATAATCACTCAGAAACTTTATTAATTGCAATACTGTTTGGCCAATGACTCAGGTGTTTTCCTAGATAGTTCTTACATCTTAAATTAACCCATCCCATTTCTATGTATTGCCATGAGGCTATGACTTACCAGTAAGGTTCAGGCATCTTTCTCTTTCGGCAACTACGTGGCATCTCCTTGACTCCACCTACTTTCTCTATATATCTGTTTGAATTTCCCGCCTGGCTTACTCTGCTAAGCCATTGGCCAAATCAGCTTTATTCATCATGCAATAAAAGCAGCACACATACAGAGGGACACCCCACATCAGTTGGGTTTGCAAACATCATCACATTAGCTAGAGACCGTGTTGAATTAGGAAAGTTTTGTTTGAGTTCAAACTATGATTTAAATTTGATTGTACATAATGGATATTATGCAGGAATGAAACTCCAGGAGTTTAATATGTGCTGGGATACATGTCTCTCCCGTGAGCCTGATGGGACTTAGGCTGGCGAGAACCCCAATGATGTCATGTCATGGGAAGATAATGCTCAGCTGTCATGATGAGAAGACGACACTGAGAAGCAGTGTTTTGAATATGAAACCAAGGCTTGCTTCCAACAAGGCGATCTGGGCTGCATATTCAACCCTTGCTTCACGTGTTGTGTGTATAGCTTTTTTCCTTTCCTTCCCCCCCCCCCCTTCTTTTAACTCTGTCTCAAAAGGGAAAAATCATGTAGTCTGTAGCCATGATGGGGTAGTGACTGAATAACATGATTGACAAAAGTATAGGCTTGGAAGAGAGTCCAGCACTAGCAGCTTTGTTTAACAGCCATCCTTTTGTTTGTTTCAGGACAGGGTTTCCAACTGTGACCCTGACTGTCCCAGAACTCGCTCTGTAGTCCAGGTTGGCCTTGAATTCAGAGATCTCAAGAGAGCTGGGATTAAAGGCATATGCCATACTGCCAGGCTTCACAATAGCTATCATTAATGTCTCTTTCTTCTTCTTTTGATTAGGCAAGTTATCTATCACTAATCTAAACTCACAACCCATTAATTTCTTTTATTCCCTTCCCCCTTTTTAAGGGGGTAGTTGCTGTTAAATCTAGTTCTATACAGAGTGATTCAAGGATTTATCTTGTTGAGGCCTGGACCTGGATGATGTTTATTCAAACCCTGCAATGTAATGTATTGAACCCTGGACTTTGTATGTACTAGGCAAGTGCTCCACCACTCCAGCACACACACACGCATGCATGCACACACACACACACATACACACACACATATGCATGCATGTATGTATGTATGTATGTATGTATGTATGTATCTATGTATAGTCCCTTCAAGGATTTATTTTGTTTGAGCATTTTGGGTTTAGTTTGGCCAATAGTCTCTTCAGCAATTCTCTGTTTAGAAATATAATAGGATTCCATGGCACACCTGAGAAAATCCTCATAAAGAAAACCAAAATTGGAAAAAAAATATGTTCCTTCTATTGGACGATATTGGAACTTGTTGACATGTCCTGCAATTTCATGTTGTGTCTCTCAGATCTAGAGCCTGAGAGCAACAGGCCAGAAGGAAATATGAGCCGTGATGTAAAGAACAAACAAACTGGCCCAGCCAGGGGTTGCTCTACCTTAGAGATATTTTGTGTGAGTTATCAGGTTTCTAGTGTTTTACAATAAGTAGCCACCAACCTATCAGCTGATAATAATGTGTTTACTGTGTTAACACCTGAGGGGCCTGAGTCTGGAATGGCTTGGCTGGGTGTTCTGATCGAAATGTCTGAAGGCTGCATTCAAGGCTGACCCTGGGCTGTGTTCTCATCTGGAAATCCAGCAGGGAACACAGCTTTTAAAATCATTTGGTCCAGAAGGATTTTTTTCCCCTTCAGGATGCTTAGCTGAACCAGCTAGGATTTTGTTTGTTTCTGGTTTTTGGTGGGCAGCTCTAGCAGGCTTTCTTGGGGGTGGGGTTCCACCCAGTTCCCAAACAAAGAGACTTATTCTTAGTTACAAATGCACAGCCTTAGTTTAGTTTATTTCTGGTGAGTTCTCTTAACTTAAATTATCCTGTTTTTCTTCTACATTTTTGCCTCTGCCCTTTTACCTTTACTTATTTGATATGTCTTTCTTTCCTTCTTACTCCGTGGCTGGCTGGGTGGACGGCCCCTTCTGTTTCCCCTGTTCTCTGCTCCTCCTCTTGCTCCTCCCATTCTTTTTTCTGAAGCCTAGATTTTTCCTCCTATTTATACACTCTGTCTGGCAGCCCTGCTTAGCATCTCCTGCCTAGCTATTCGCCATTCAGGTTTTTTTTTTTAGACCAACCAGGTGCCTGATACAGGCAAGGTGCAACAGATGCGACATATCTTAACATAATGAAACACACATCCTTACATCGCTAAACGAATGCAGCGTAAACAAAAGTAACACAGTTTCACACCGTTACAGTAATATTCTGCAGCATAAACAAACGTAACACAGCTTTGCCCAGGCAAAATACTATCCCACCATAGGCGGCTGGAGGGTTCCTTCCTGTAGAGGCAGGTAGGACTGTTTTCTTCTTCAGGATTGTTTGGGGTACAGGGCCTCACTCTACCATTGTTCCAAGATTACCTTTAATAGTGATATAATTGAGTCACACGATGGCACCTGTCCCGTATTCTGCTGACCAACGACAAATCTCAGGTGCAAAAAATATTAATTTTGTAAAATTTATTCACATCAGAAATACTGCTTAGTATGTGCCCAGTTGACATTCCTTCTTTTCATATCTTTCCACAAGGATGGCCATAATTGCAGGCCAGAGAACTTTAAACATTAGAAGTAGTTATACTGACACCCAAAACCAATGTGATTGCTTTGCATAGTGATATTCTTCATACACCCCGAACGTTGTTCTTCAAACCTAGCAACCCTTCTCATCTTCCTGACATGCAACTCATTTAAAGTGTCTGTGAGATGGCCACCAAAATCTCTGCCTGGTGTAGCTCAACTGCCTTCGGTATGGGTAGAGCTTTCAGTATGGGTAGAGCTTTCAGTATGGGTAGAGCTTTCAGTATGGGTAGAGCTTTCAGTATGGGTAGAGCTTTCATCCACGGTAGCATTTTTATACTATAACATGGTGCAATTTTCTTCTCACTCATTCTCTTGTTCTGCTCATTCACCCATAACAAAACACCATTGCTGAATAGTTATGATAAAGCTTGACTGCACAACCTGATTTTATGTCCTCGAGCTTATCATCATTTGATGTATTACGACGCTGGATGGGGCCTTTGGGAAGTGATTGTGGTCCAATCCTGGTAATTTATTAGGACGATGGAGAGGAATCACCACACACGGACACACACATACACAACACACACATACACACACTCCCTGAATCATGTAGTGTGCTCTCCTATCCTCGTCTGCCAGCAAGAAGGCCACTGCTAAGTACACCACCTGAACTATGCAACCACAGAACTGTGGACCAAAGTAAACTTCTCCTTATATGATGTGGGAGTCTTCTGGAAGGAAACTAGTCTGTTGGGTTCTGTAATTAGCAGGAAACAGAGTGAGATACACAATTTACATTGCTTAGATCAATGTCAATCAGCTTTTTTGGACACAGAATCTCAGGTAGCAGCATCTGTAGACTGGCTTAGGACTCCCTGTGAGTTTGTGGCTGATAATGACTTCACCTACTCTACCGCTTAAGTTCTGAGATCCTAGGTATTGCAGCCACACCAGGCTTTAATTGTTTTAGCAGTGGTGAGACTTGATCCTACAACCTTGCATACAATAGACTGTGATCTAACACTTAGCTGTAACCCCAGTCCTATGAGGGAAGTCCAAGATGAAGACGGTTAAGTCTGGCTTAGCTAACGCCTTTCTGGGTTCAGGGAGACATTATTTAGCTGTGTCTTCATATGGCCTTTCCATTGTACTCATGAGGTAGAAACACAGCTAGCCCCTTGTACAAGGGAAGCACTCCTGCTGATCTAGGGCCTTGAACTATGATTTCATGTGGCCTTCCACTTTATCCCCTGTGTTGGGTGGCATCTCATTAGCGTTTAGGATTTCTGCTTGCAAATTTAGGAAGCACACATACATTCTGTCAATAACACCCATAGTTAGAAACCTCATCTTCACCGTGTTTTAAAGGATTTCTTGCAGTGGCTATTATTTTTATCTACCCCAAATGTCTGTCTTCCTGGCAGTATTTTAGTACCACGCCACCTCTGTGGACACAGTGATGGAACATGACCCAGATAAGATGGCCACATGGCTGCGTAGGAAGCCCACGTGGTAAGTCATTTGGGGCGGGGAGGGGAAGTGTTCAGTGACTTTGGAACCTCTGTAGTCACTGACTTGTTGGGGTGGGAAGAGGCTGCAGTTAAAAATGCCTGTCACTGGTCTCTCTGTGAGCAGGCTGTCCTGGGGTCTAAACATTCAGCATTCGGCACACGCCCGAGGTCACACTACGTGCTGTTTCCTGGGTTTGGTACCGGACAGTGCGTTGCTTTTTCTTTTTTTCTTGTGTTCCCTGTGTGTTGATGTGCGTTATTTCTTCGTATCAGCATTGTTACCAGGTGTGGTGCTGGTGGTGAACACCTTCACTGCGGGACTTGGAAGGCAGAGACACATTGATCTCTGGCAGTCTGTCTCAAGAGACATATTGATCTCCAGGCCAGCCAGGGCTACCCTGTCTCAAAACAAATAAAGTTCACCATGACTCTAAGTGATATTTTAATCCAATTTTTAATCCAATTCTTCTTTTTCTCTGGCACATTTGAACTATTACCCATTGTTTTCTGTTAGAAATTTTAGTTACTTCTTTTTTAAAAAAAAATAGGGTGCTAAAAATAAATAAATAAAACAGGGTTTTGTTGTGCCAGTCAGACTTCTGGGCCGCAGTGAGTCTCCTGCCTGAGCTTTCCAAGCAGCTAGGAGCAGATACATGCACAGCCTTGCTTGGGTTATTGTTTTGTTTCTCCTACAGAGCCTGATGATGTCTTTGCTCCTCACTGAGTTCCAGACCGCAGCTCGCTTATTCCCCCACCCACCCCCAGCTCCACTGATGACATCAGCTTTTCTCCAGTAATATGATATGTGGCTTCCATTCTGTGTTCTCTGCAGCAGGAGCTGCACACAGCCCTTGGTCTATGGAGTCAATTCCCTGTCACATGGCTTCCTCATTGTTATTCAGAAGATGTACCAAGGCCAGTGGCTTTCTCCGGAAATGTATACACATATTCTCTCCCCTTCATATGGCTTCCTAACCATTGGGCCTGCAACTCAGACCACCAACACAGGTCCTCTCCCCTCAGGTTTAACCATATCTAATACCAACTCCCATTATTTTTTTTTTTTTTCAGTTTTTGAGGCAGGGTTTTACATAGCTCAGCTTGACCTTGATGTTGTTAATGTAGACGAGGACGACTTCTAATTTCTGCCCCTCCTGCTCCCTCTTCCAGGTGCTGGAAGTATAGGAGAGCACCACCTCCCTCAGCTTAGGTGGTGCTGGGAATTGAAGTCAGGCCGCCCTGCATGCCCCGCAAACACTCTGCCACCTAAGCTCCGTGCCAGCCCTCCTGAGACTGGTACTCTATGTTGTCACTTTATTCTAATGTCTCCATGTGACTCCAAGAAGATGATGAAATAGCTGCTGGTCCCACACTGCTTCCTCTTCATAGGGGAGCTGCCTTCTTTTACACGGAAATTTTCTTCATTGACAAAACTTGATAGACTCGTGTTTTAGTTGGGGTTTCTATTGCTATGATGAAACATCATGACCACAAAGCAATTTGGGGATGAAAGGGTTTATTTGGCTTACACTTCCAATATTGCTGTTCATTGTTTAAGGAAGTCAGGACAGGAACTCAAACAGGCCAGGTTCCTGAAGGCAGAAACCGATACAGAGGCCATGGAGGGGTGCTGAATACTGGCTTGCTTCCCCTGGCTTGCTCAGCTTGCTTTCTTATAGAACCCAGGACCACCAGCCCAGGGATGGTACCACCACAATGGGTTGGGCCATCTCCCATCATCACCAATTAAGAAAATGCCTTGTAGCTGGACCTCATGGAGGCATTTCCTCAACCAGGGCTCTTTTCTCTGATGACGCTTGCTTGTGACACAGAACTAGCCAGTACAACTCGTGTGACTTGTTTCACGCACTATGGAATCTCTCACTCCCCTCATAAAAGAATCCCTCCTTCCAGCCAGGTGCCCAGACACAGTCTCCAGGCTTCACTAAGCCCCAGTGCTTTTCTCACAATTCCCAGTTGAGCAGCAGGCAGTCGGGGGGCTTTAACATCACCTTACCAGACGATGGCAGTAGAGCTCCATGCAAGTTCCCAGGGACCTCACCTTGAGGGAGCCGACTGTGGGTTTTAATCCAGAGAGCCACTCATAACCAGACTACACTCAAAAGGAATGTCTTTTCAGAAACGGGCCGCTTGGCCCTGTAGGCTCAAAAAGTGTGATGCTATCTGAGAATCCTCTGAGAAAACTGCTTTTCAAAAAAGGATTTTAGGATCTCTTCAGTTTTGTTTAACTCAGAGACAAAGTAGAAAACCTGCTGGCTCTGAATTAGCGCGTGCTGCCAGCTGGACCTTCCATGCTTCTAGGACCAGGTGAAGGGCAAACCCATAGTTCCTTCCTTATTAAGCTCATTACATTTCTTGTTTCTGGTAGTTTCCACTAGATGAGAATTCAGAGAAAATAGGGGTATTTAGAAGCATTGACCTGGGGTCACAGGTTTTCCAGAGATTAGCTGAAATTTCAGAAAGACACGTGTGTGTGTGTGTGTGTGTGTGTGTGTGTGTGTGTGTGTGATTGTGTCCGCGGCACAGCCATTTCAAAAGGAGGCCTTGTTCCAACTGGCCTTGCCCGTGTTGGTCCTCTTTCTTTCTTTTTTTTT